>NW_026577879.1:4800000-5116184 GCF_029407905.1 Bubalus kerabau
ATAGGTGCTGATAAAGATGCTGACAGGTGCGGATCAAGCTGCTGACAGGTGCTGATTAAGCGGCTGACAGGTGCTCATCAACTGGCTGACAGGTGCTAATCAAGCGGCTGATAGGCGCTGATCAAGCTGCTGAAAGGTGTTGATCAAGCCGCTGACAGGTGCTGATTCAGTGGCTTACAAGTGATGACCAACTGGCTGATAGGTGCTGATCAAGCGGCTAACAGGTGCTGATCAACTGGCTGAGAAGTGTTAATTAAGTAGCTGATAGGCGCTGATCAAGCTGCTGATAGGTGCTGATCAAGCGTCTGACAGGTGCTGATCAAGCTGCTGACAGGTGCTGATCAAGCTGCTGACAGGTGCTGATTAAGCTGCTGACAGGTGCTAATCAACTGGCTAGACATGTGCTAAATAATCGGCTGATAGGCGCTGATCAAGTGGCTCACAGGTGCTGATCAACTGGCTGAGAAGTGTTAATTAAGCAGCTGATAGGTGCTGATCAAGATGCTGAACGGTGCTGATGAAGCGGCTGACAGGTGCTGATCCAGTGGCTTACAGGTGCTGATCAACTGGCTGACAGGTACTTCTCAAGCAGCTGACAGGCACTGATTTGGCGGCTGAGTGAGCGCTGATTGCAGGGCTCAGTAGGCGCAGATCAACTGGCTGAGAGATGCAATTCGCACGGCTGAGGAGGCACTCTTCAACCTGCTGACAGGTGCTGATCAGGTGGACGACAGACTCTGATAAAGAGGCTGACAGACTATGATCACGTGGCTGTGTAGGGGCTGATTCGCGGCTGAGTTGGCGCTAATCGCGCAGCTAAGAAGGCAATGATCAAGCAGCTGACAGGCACTGATGAAGCGGCAGGCAGGTGCTGTTTAAGCGGCTTACAGGTGCTGATAAAGTCGTTGACAGATGTTGATCTAGCGGCTGATAATCGCTGATCAAGCAGCTGACAGGCACTGATCAAGCGGCTGAAAACTGCTGATAATGTCGTTGACAGATGCTGATCTAGTGGCTGATAATCGCTGATCAAGCGGCTGAGAGTACTTCTCAATCTGCTGTCAGGCATATATCGCAAGGCTGAGTAGGCACTGATCAAACGGCTGGCAGGCGCTGTTTAAGCGGCTTATAGGTGCTGATCAAGCAGCTGACAGGTGCTGATCAATTGGCTGACAGGTGCTAATGCAGCGGCTGACAGGTGTTGATCAACATGCTGACAGGTGCTAATCAAGCAGCTGATAGGTGCTGATCAAGAGGCTGACAGGTACTTCTCAAGCGGCTGCCAGACACTGATCGGGCGTCTGAGTAGGCACTGATTGCGGGGCTCAGTAGGCACAGATCAACTGGACGAAAGATGCTATTCGCGCGGCTGAGTCAGTGCTTTTCAATCGGCTGAGCGGAAAGTGGTCAAGCGCTGATCAAGCTGCTGACAGGTGCTTTACAATCGGCTGACAGGTGCTGGTCAACTGGCTGACAGGGGCTAATCAAGCCACTGATAGGTGCTGATCAAGCGGCTGACAGGTGCTGATCAACTGGCTGACAGGGGCTAATCAAGCCACTGATAGGCGCTGATCAAGCGGCTGACAGGTGCTGATCAAGCGACTAATAGGCGCTCATCAATCGGCTGACAGGTGCTGATCAAGCAGCTGATAGGCGCTGATCAAGGGGCTGACAGGTGCTGATCAACTGGCTGACAGATTCTAATCCAGCGGCTGACAAGCACTCATCGGGCGGCTGTGTAGGCACTGACTGCGGGGATCACTAAGCACAGATCAACTGGCTGAAAGATGCTATTCACGCGGCAGATTCGGTGCTTTTCTTTCGGGTGAGTGGAAAGTGGTCAAGCACTGATAAAGCTGCTGACAGGTGTTAACAAGTGGATGACAATTGCTGATTAACTGGCTGACAGGTGCTAATCAAGCAGCTGATAGGCGCTGATCAAGCTGCTGACAGGTGCTGGTCAACTGGCTGAAAGGTGCTAATCAAGCGGCTGATAGGTGCTCATCAAGCGGCTGACAGGTGCTGATCAAGCGGCTGATAGGCGCTGATCAAGGAGCTGACAGGTGTTGATCAAGCGGCTGATAGGCGCTGATCAAGGAGCTGACAGGTGCTGATCAAGTGGATGATATGTACTATTCAAGTGGCTGAGAGGCCCTGATCAAGCTTCTGACAGGTGCTTGTCAAGCGGCTGAGAGGCACTTATCGCGTGGCTGTGTAGGCGCTTTTCAATCAGCTGAGTGGGCACTGATCAAGTGGCTGACAGGCACTGAAGAAGTGGTTGACCAGGCGCTGAATGAACAGCAGAGCAGGAAATGATCAAGCGGCTGACAGGCGCGGATCAACCGGCTGAGGGTCACTGATCACGTGGCTGAGTAGGATCTGATCACGCAGCAAAGTGGTCGCTGATCAAGCAGTTGACATTTGCTGATATAGTGGCTGACAGGTGTTGATAAAGTGGCTGACAGGTACTGATCAAGCGGTTGAGTAGGCGCTGTTCGCGCAGCTGATTAGGCGATGATAAAGCGGCTGACAGGCGCTGATCAAACGGCTGACAGGTGCTGATAAAGTCTTTGACAGATGTTTATCTAGCGGTTGATAATCGCTGATCAAGCGGCTGACAGGCGCTGTTCAAGCGACTGACAGGTGCTGATAAAGTCGTTAATAGATGCTGATCTAGCGGCTGATAATCGCTGATCAAGCGGCTGAGAGTACTTCTCAATTTGCTGTCAGGCATATATCGCACGGCTGAGTAGGCATTGATCGAGGGGTTGAGTATGCACAGATTATGCGGCTGAGGCATTGAACCCATGGAACAGTAAATACTGATAGCCAAGCTAATTAGGTGTTGAACAAGAGGTTTTTAGGTGCTTGTCAAGCGGCTGACAGGTGCTGATCGCGCCGCTCAATAGGCGCTGATGGAGGGGGTGATTAGGCGCTGATCAAGCATCTGACAGTTTCTGATCAAGCGGCTGACAGACTATGATAACGCGGCTGTGTAGGGGCTGATTTGCGGCTGAGTAGGCATTGATCGCACAGCTGAGAGGCACTGATCAAGCGGCTGGCAGGAGCTGTTTAAGCGGCTTACAGGTGCTGATCAAGCAGCTGACAGTCGCTGATCAACTGGCTGACAGTTGCTAATGAAGTGGCTAACAGGTATTTATCAACATGCTGACAGGTGCTAATCAAGCAGCTGATAGGTGCTGATCAAGCTGCTGAAAGGTGCTGATTAAGCGGCTGACAGGTGCTAATCAACTGGCTGACAGGTGCTAATGAAGCGGCTGATAGGCGCTGATCAAGCAGATAACAGGTGCTGATCAACTGGCTGAGAAGTGTTAATTAAGCAGCTGATAGGTGCTGATCAAGCTGCTGAAAGTTGCTGATCAAGCGGCTGACAGGAGCTGATCCAGTGGCTTACAGGTGCTGATCAACTGGCTTAGAGGTGCTGATCAACTGGCTGACAGGTACTTCTCAAGCAGCTGACAAGCACTGATCAGGCGGCTGAGTAGGCGTTCATTGCGGGGCTCAGTAGCTGCAGATCACCTGGGTGAGAGATGCAATTCGCGCGGCTGAGTAGGCAATCTTCAACCTGCAGATAGGTGCTGATCAAGTGGATGACTGACTCTGATAAAGAGGCTGACAGACTATGATCATGTGGCTGTGGAGGGGCTGATTCGCGGCAGAGTAGGCGCTGATCGCGCAGCTGAGAAGGCAAATATCCAGCAGCTGACAGGCACTGATGAAGCAGCTGGCAGGCGCTGTTTAATCGGCTTACAGGTGCTGATCAAGCAGCTGACAGGTGCTGATCAACTGGCTGACAGTTGCTAATGAAGTGGCTGACAGGTGTTGATCAACATGCTGACAGGTGCTAATCAAGCAGCTGATAGGTGCTGATAAAGCTGCTGACAGGTGCTGATCAAGCGGTTGACAGGTTCTGATACATCGGCTAAAAGGTGCTGATAATGTGGCTGAGAGTTAATGATCAAGCTGCTTATAGGGGCTGCCCTAGCGCCTGACATTTGCTGATAAAGTGGCTGACAGGTGCAAATGAAGTGGCTGACAGGTGCTGATCAACTGGCTGACAGGTACTGATCAAATGGCTGATAGGCCCTGATCAGGTTGCTTACAGATGCTTCTCAATTGGCTGACAGGCCCTTATCGCGTGGATGCGTATGTGTTTATCAATCAGCTGAGTGGGCACTGGTCAAGGGGCTGACAGGCACTGATCTAGTGGTTGACCAGGCGCTGAATGACCATCAGAGCAGGTAATGATCAAGCCGCTGAGAGGCGCTGATCAGCCGGCTGTGGGTCACTGATCCTGTGGCTGAGTAGGCTCTGATTACGCAGCTAAGTGGGCACTGATCAAGCTGTTGAGAGTTGCTGATATATTGGCTGACAGGTGCTGATAAAGTGGCTGACAGGTACTGATCAAGTGGCTGACAGTCACTGATAGGGCGGCTGAGTAGGCGCTGATCGTGGGGCTCAGTAGGAGCAGATCAACTGGCTGAGAGATGCTATTTGCGTGGCTGAATAGGCACTGTTCAACCGGCTGACAGGTGCTGATCAAGCAGCTGACACACACTGATCTCGCGGCTGATTAAGCACTGATAGCGCAGCTCAGTAAGTGTTGATCAAGCGGTTTACAGGTGCTTGTTAAGCGGCTGACAGGCGCTTATCGCTGGGCTGAGTAGGCGCTTTTCAATCTGCTGAGTGGGCAGTGGTCAAGCGGCTGACTGGCACTGCTCAAGTGGTTGACCAGGCGCTGAATGACCAGCAGAGCAGGAAATGATCAAGCGGATGACAGGAGGAGATCAACCGGCTGAGCGTCACTGTCTGCATGGCTGAGTAGGCTCTGTACATGCAGCAAAGTGGGTGCTGATCTAGCGGTTGGCAGCTGATGATCAATAGACTGACAGGTGTTAATCAAGCAGCTGATACGCACTGATCAACCTGCTGACAGGTGCTGATCAACCGGATGACAGGTGCTGATCAACTGGCTGACAGGTGCTAAAGAAGCGACTCTCAGGTGCTGATCAACTGGCTGACTGGTGCTAATCAAGTGGCTGATAGGCCCTGATCAATCTGTTGACAGTTGCTGATCAACTGGCTGACAGGTGCTGATCAAGCAGCAGATACTCGCTGCTCAAGTTGATGACAGGTGCTGATCATCTGGCTGACAGGTGCTAATCAAGCGGCTGATAGGCGATGATCAAGGTGCTGACAGGTGCTGTTCAACTGGCTGACAGGTGCTAATGAAGCGGCTGACAGGTGCTGATCAATTGGCTGACAGGTGCTGATCAACTGGCTGACAGGTGCTAATCAAGCGGCTGATAGGCGATGATCAAGGTGCTGACAGGTGCTGATCAACTGGCTGACAGGTGCTAATGAAGCGGCTGACAGGTGCTGATCAATTGGCTGACAGGTGCTGATCAACTGGCTGACAGGTGCTAATCAAGCGGCTGATAGGCGATGATCAAGGTGCTGACAGGTGCTGATCAACTGGCTGACAGGTGCTAATCAAGCAGCTTATAGGCGCTGATCATGGTGCAGACAGGTGGTGATCAACTGGCTGACTGGAACTGATCAAGCAGCTGATTAGGCGCTGATCATGCAGCTGATTATGTGATGATAAAACGGCTAACAGGCGCTGATCAAGCGGCTGACAGGTGATGATAAAGTGGTTGACAGGTGCTGATCAAGCGACTGATAGTCGTTGATTAAGTAGCTGTCAGGCATAGATCACGTGGCTAAGTAGGCGCTGGTCGTGGGGCTGAGTAGGCACAGATCAAGAGGTTGAGGCGATGAATGCGGGGCTGAGTAAATGATCATCGCTTGGCAGATTAGGTGCTGATCAAGAGGCTGACACGGGTTTATCAAGCTGCTGACAGGTGCTGATCAAGTGGCTGACAGGTGCTGATCAAGCGGCTGATAGGCGCTGATTAAGGGGCTGACAGGTGCTGATCAACTGGCTGACAGTACTTCTCAAGCGGCTGACAGACACTGATCGGGCAGCTGAGTAGGCGCTGACTGCGGGGCTCAGTAGGCAGAGATCAACTGGCCGAAAGATGCTATTCGTGCGGCTGAGTCGGTGCTTTTCAATCGGCTGAGTGGAAAGTGGTCAAGCGCTGATCAAGCTGCTGACAGGTGCTTAACAAGCGGCTGACAATTGCTGATCAACTGGCTGACAGGGGCTAATCAAGCCACTGATATGCGTTGGTCAAGCGGCCCACAGGTGCTGGTCAACTGGCTGACAGGTGCTAATCAAGCTACTGATAGGCGCACATCAAGCTGCTGACAGGTGCTGATCAAGTGGCTGACAGGTACTTGTCAAGCGGCTGACAAGCACTGATCGGGCGGCTGTGTAGGCACTGACTGCGGGGCTCAGTAGGCACAGATCAACTGGCTGAAAGATGCTATTCACGTGGTTGAGTCTTTGCTTTGCAATCGGCTGAGTGGAAAGTGGTCAAGCGCTGATCAAGCTGCTGACAGGTGCATAACAAGCGGCTGACAATTGCTGATCCAGTGGCTGACAGGGGCTAATCAAGCAGCTGATAGGTGCTGATCAACTGGCTGACTGGTACTGATCAAGCAGCTGAGTAGGCGCTGATCATGCAGCTGTTTATGTGATGATAAAGCGGCTAACAGGCGCTGATCAAGCGACTGACAGGTGATGATATAGTGTTTGAAAGGTGCTGATCAAGCGGCTGATAGTCGTTGATTAAGTAGCTGTCAGGCGCAGATCGCGTGGCTGTGTAGGCGCTGGTCGTGGGGCTGAGTAGGCACAGATCAAGAGGCTGAGGCGATGAACGCGGGGCTGATTAAATGATCAACGCTTGGCAGAATAGGTGCTGATCAAGAGGCTGACAAGCGTTTATCAAGCTGCTGACAGGTGCTGTTCAATTGTCTGACAGTTACTAATGAAGCGGCTGACAGCCGCTGATCAACTGGCTGACCGTTGCTAATGAAGCGGCTGACAGGTGTTGATCAAACAGCTGACAAGTGCTAATCAAGCATCTGATAGGCGCTGATAAAGCTGCTGATAGGTGCTGATCAAGCTGCTGACACGTGCTGATTAAGTGGCTGACAGATGCTAATCAACTGGCTGAGAGGTGCTAATCAAGTGGCTGATAGGCACTGATTATGCAGCTGATTAGGCGATGATAAAGCGGCTAACAGGGGCTGATCAATTGGCTGACAGGTGATGATAAAGTGGTTTACAGGTGCTGATCAAGCCTCTGATAGTCGTTGATCAATTGGCTGTCAGACACAGATCGCATGGCTGAGAGGGCGCTGGTGGTGGGGATGAGTAGGCAGAGATCAAGAGGCTGAGGCGATGATCACGCAGCTGTGTAAATGATCATCACGTGGCTGATTAGGTGCTGATCAAGAGGCTGACACGCGTTTATCAAGCTGCTGACAGGTGCTGATCAAGTGGCTGACAGTACTTCTCAAACGGCTGTCAGGTACATATCGCACAGCTGAGTAGGCACTGATCGCGGGGCTGAGTAGGCACAGATCATGCGGCTGAGGCGATGATCGCTTGGCTCAGTAAATATTGATAGCGAAGCTATTAGGTGTTGATCAAGTGGTTTATAGGTGCCTGTCAAGCGGCTGACAGGTGCTGATCGCGCCGCTCAATAGGCGCTGATGGAGGGGGTGATAAGGCGCTGATCAAGCGTCTGACAGCCTCTGACCAAGCGGCTGACAGAGTATGATCACGCGGCTGTGTAGGGGCTGATTCATGGCTGAGTAGGCATTGATCGCGCAGCTGAGAAGGCACTGAACAAGCAGCTGGCAGGCGTCGTTTAAGCGGCTTACAGGTGCCGATAAAGCAGCTGACAGGTGCTGATCCACTGGCTCACAGTTGTTAATGAAGCGGCTGACAGGTGCTAATCAACTGGCTGACAGGTGCTAATCAAGCGGCTGATAGGCGCTGATCAACATGCTGACAGGTGTTAATCAAGCAGCTGATAGGTGCTGATAAAGCTGCTGACAGGTGCTGATCAAGCGGTTGACAGGTTCTGATACAGTGGCTAACAGGTGCTGATAATGTGGCTGACAGTTAATGATCAAGCTGCTTATATGAGCTGCCCTAGCGCCTGACAGTTGCTGATAAAGTGGCTGACAGGTGCAAATGAAGTGGCTGACAGGTGCTGAACAACTGGCTGACAGGTACTGATCAAGTGGCTGATAGGCCCTGATCAAGCCGCTGATAGGTGCTTCTCAAGTGGCTGACAGGCGCTTATCGCGTGGATGCGTATTCGTTTATCAATCAGCTGAGTGGGCACTGGTCAAGGGGCTGACAGGCACTGATCTAGTGGTTGTCCAGGCGCTGAATGACCATCAGAGCAGGAAATGATCAAGCCGCTGACAGGCGCTGATCAGCCGCCTGAGGGTCACTGATCCTGTGGCTGAGTAGGCTCTGATTACGCAGCTAAGCGGGCACTGATCAAGCTGTTGAGAGTTGCTGATATACTGGCTGACAGGTGCTGATCAAGTGGCTGACAGGTACTGATCAAG
This sequence comes from Bubalus kerabau, assembly GCF_029407905.1. NCBI lineage: Eukaryota > Metazoa > Chordata > Mammalia > Artiodactyla > Bovidae > Bubalus > Bubalus kerabau. Next base: position 4,808,518 of record NW_026577879.1, read on the forward strand.
CTGCTGACACGCGTTTATCAAGCGGCCGACAGGTGCTGATCAAGTGGCTGACAGGTACTTCTCAAGAGGCTGACAGTCACTGATCGGGCGGCTGAGTAGGCGCTGATCGTGGGGCTCAGTTGGAGCAGATCAACTGGCTGAGAGATGCTATTTGCGCGGCTGAATAGGCACTGTTCAACCGGCTGACAGGTGCTGATCAAGCAGCTGACAGACACTGATCTCGCGGCTGATTAAGCACTGATAGCGCAGCTCAGTAAGTGTTGATCAAGCGGTTTACAGGTGCTTGTAAAGCGGCTGACAGGCGCTTATCGCTCGGCTGCGTAGGCGCTTATCAATCTGCTGAGTGGGTAGTGGTCAAGCGGCTGACTGACACTGATCCAGTGGTTGACCAGGCGCTGAATGACCAGCAGAGCAGGAAATGATCAAGCGCCTGACAGGAGAAGATCAACCGGCTGAGCGTCACTGACCGCGTGGCTGAGTAGGCTCTGTTCATGCAGCAAAGTGGGCGCTGATCTAGCGGTTGGCAGGTGATGATCAATAGACTGACAGGTGTTAATCAAGCAGCTGATACGCACTGATCAACCTGCTGACAGGTGCTGATGAAGCGGATGACAGTTGCTGATCAACTGGCTGACAGGTGCTATTGAAGCGACTCTCAGGTGCTGATCAATTGGCTGACAGGTGCTAATCAAGTGGCTGGTAGGCCCTGATCAATCTGCTGACAGGTGCTGATCAACTGGCTGACAGGTGCTGATCAAGCAGCTGATACTCGTTGCTCAAGCTGCTGACAGGTGCTGATCATCTGGCTGACAGGTGTTAATCAAGCGGTTGATAGGTGCTGATTGCGCAGCTGAGAATGCAATGATCAAGCAGCTGACAGGCACTGATCAATCGGTAGGCAGGTGCTGATCAACTGGCTGACAAGTGCTAATCAAGTAGCTGATAGGCGATGATCAAGCTGCTGACAGGTTCTAATTAAGAGGCTGACAGGTGCTGATCAACTGGCTGACAGGTGCTAATGAAGCGGCTGACAGGTGCTGATCAATTGGCTGACAGGTGCTGATTAACTGGCTGACAGGTGCTAATCAAGCGGCTGATAGGCGATGATCAAGGTGCTGACAGGTGCTGATCAACTGGCTGACAGGTGCTAATCAAGCAGCTTATAGGAGCTGATCATGGTGCAGACAGGTGGTGATCAACTGGCTGACTGGAACTGATCAAGCAGCTGATTAGGCGCTGATCATGCAGCTGATTATGTGATGATAAAGCGGCTAACAGGCGCTGATCAAGCGGCTGACAGGTGATGATAAAGTGGTTGACAGGTGCTGATCAAGCGACTGATAGTCGTTGATTAAGTAGCTGTCAGGCATAGATCACGTGGCTAAGTAGGCGCTGGTCATGGGGCTGAGAAGGCACAGATCAAGAGGTTGAGGCGATGAACGCGGGGCTGAGTAAATGATCAATGCTTGGCAGATTAGGTGCTGATCAAGAGGCTGACACGCGTTTATCAAGCTGCTGACAGGTGCTGATCAAGTGGCTGACAGGTGCTGATCAAGCGGCTGATAGGCGCTGATTAAGGGGCTGACAGGTGCTGATCAACTGGCTGACAGTACTTCTCAAGCGGCTGACAGACACTGATCGGGCAGCTGAGTAGGCGCTGACTGCGGGGCTCAGTAGGCAGAGATCAACTGGCCGAAAGATGCTATTCGTGCGGCTGAGTCGGTGCTTTTCAATCGGCTGAGTGGAAAGTGGTCAAGCGCTGATCAAGCTGCTGACAGGTGCTTAACAAGCGGCTGACAATTGCTGATCAACTGGCTGACAGGGGCTAATCAAGCCACTGATATGCGTTGGTCAAGCGGCCCACAGGTGCTGGTCAACTGGCTGACAGGTGCTAATCAAGCTGCTGATAGGCGCACATCAAGCTGCTGACTGGTGCTGATCAAGTGGCTGACAGGTACTTGTCAAGCGGCTGACAAGCACTGATCGGGCGGCTGTGTAGGCACTGACTGCGGGGCTCAGTAGGCACAGATCAACTGGCTGAAAGATGCTATTCACGTGGTTGAGTCTTTGCTTTGCAATCGGCTGAGTGGAAAGTGGTCAAGCGCTGATCAAGCTGCTGACAGGTGCATAACAAGCGGCTGACAATTGCTGATCCAGTGGCTGACAGGGGCTAATCAAGCAGCTGATAGGTGCTGATCAACTGGCTGACTGGTACTGATCAAGCAGCTGAGTAGGCGCTGATCATGCAGCTGTTTATGTGATGATAAAGCGGCTAACAGGCGCTGATCAAGCGACTGACAGGTGATGATATAGTGGTTGAAAGGTGCTGATCAAGCGACTGATAGTCGTTGATTAAGTAGCTGTCAGGCGCAGATCGCGTGGCTGAGTAGGCGCTGGTCGTGGGGCTGAGTAGGCACAGATCAAGAGGCTGAGGCGATGAACGCGGGGCTGAGTAAATGATCATCGCTTGGCAGATTAGGTGCTGATCAAGAGGCTGACACGCGTTTATCAAGCTGCTGACAGGTGCTGTTCAACTGTCTGACAGTTACTAATGAAGCGGCTGACAGCCGCTGATCAAATGGCTGACAGTTGCTAATGAAGCGGCTGACAGCCGCTGATCAACTGGCTGACAGTTGCTAATGAAGCGGCTGACAGGTGTTGATCAAACAGCTGACAAGTGCTAATCAAGCATCTGATAGGCGCTGATAAAGCTGCTGATAGGTGCTGATCAAGCTGCTGACACGTGCTGATTAAGTGGCTGACAGATGCTAATCAACTGGCTGAGAGGTGCTAATCAAGTGGCTGATAGGCACTGATTATGCAGCTGATTAGGCGATGATAAAGCGGCTAACAGGGGCTGATCAATTGGCTGACAGGTGATGATAAAGTGGTTTACAGGTGCTGATCAAGCCTCTGATAGTCGTTGATCAATTGGCTGTCAGACACAGATCGCATGGCTGAGAGGGCGCTGGTGGTGGGGATGAGTAGGCAGAGATCAAGAGGCTGAGGCGATGATCACGCAGCTGTGTAAATGATCATCACGTGGCTGATTAGGTGCTGATCAAGAGGCTGACACGCGTTTATCAAGCTGCTGACAGGTGCTGATCAAGTGGCTGACAGTACTTCTCAAACGGCTGTCAGGTACATATCGCACAGCTGAGTAGGCACTGATCGCGGGGCTGAGTAGGCACAGATCATGCGGCTGAGGCGATGATCGCTTGGCTCAGTAAATATTGATAGCGAAGCTATTAGGTGTTGATCAAGTGGTTTATAGGTGCCTGTCAAGTGGCTGACAGGTGCTGATCGCGCAGCTCAATAGGCGCTGATGGAGGGGGTGATAAGGCGCTGATCAAGCGTCTGACAGCCTCTGACCAAGCGGCTGACAGAGTATGATCACGCGGCTGTGTAGGGGCTGATTCATGGCTGAGTAGGCATTGATCGCGCAGCTGAGAAGGCACTGATCAAGCAGCTGGCAGGCGTCGTTTAAGCGGCTTACAGGTGCCGATAAAGCAGCTGACAGGTGCTGATCCACTGGCTCACAGTTGTTAATGAAGCGGCTGACAGGTGCTAATCAACTGGCTGACAGGTGCTAATCAAGAGGCTGATAGGCGCTGATCAACATGCTGACAGGTGTTAATCAAGCAGCTGATAGGTGCTGATAAAGCTGCTGACAGGTGCTGATCAAGCGGTTGACAGGTTCTGATACAGTGGCTAACAGGTGCTGATAATGTGGCTGAGAGTTAATGATCAAGCTGCTTATATGGGCTGCCCTAGCGCCTGACAGTTGCTGATAAAGTGGCTGACAGGTGCAAATGAAGTGGCTGACAGGTGCTGAACAACTGGCTGACAGGTACTGATCAAGTGGCTGATAGGCCCTGATCAAGCCGCTGATAGGTGCTTCTCAAGTGGCTGACAGGAGCTTATCGCGTGGATGCGTATGCGTTTATCAATCAGCTGAGTGGGCACTGGTCAAGGGGCTGACAGGCACTGATCTAGTGGTTGTCCAGGCGCTGAATGACCATCAGAGCAGGAAATGATCAAGCGGCTGACTGGTGATGATCAACTGCCTGACAGGTTCTGACCAAGCGGCTGAGTAGGTGCTGATCGTGAAGCTGATAAGGCGATGATCAAGCGGCTGATAGTCGTTGATCAAGTGGCTGTCAGGCACAGATCGCATGGCTGAGTAGGCGCTGGTCATGGGGCTGAGTAGGCACAGATCAAGAGGCTGGCAGGCGCTGTTTAAGTGGCTTACAGGTGCTGATCAACTGGCTGACAGTTGCTAATGAAGCGGCTAACAGGTGTTGATCAACATGGTGACAGGTGCAAATCAAGCCGCTAATATGTGCTGATCATGCTGCTGACAGGTGCTGATCAAGCTGCTGACAGGTGCTAATCAACTGGCTAGACAGGTGCTAAATAAACGGCTGATAGGCGCTGATCAAGCGGCTCACAGGTGCTGATCAACTGGCTGAGAAGTGTTAATTAAGCAGCTGATAGGTGCTGATCAAGATGCTGAACGGTGCTGATGAAGCGGCTGACAGGTGCTGATCCAGTGGCTTACAGGTGCTGATCAACTGGCTGACAGGTACTTCTCAAGCAGCTGACAGGCACTGATTGGGTGGCTGAGTGAGCGCTGATTGCAGGGCTCAGTAGGCGCAGATCAACTGGCTGAGAGATGCAATTCGCACGGCTGAGGAGGCACTCTTCATCCTGCTGACAGGTGCTGATCAGGTGGATGACCGACTCTGATAAAGAGGCCGACAGACTATGATCACGTGGCTGTGTAGGGGCTGATTCGCGGCTGAGTTGGCGCTGATCGCGCAGCTAAGAAGGCAATGATCAAGCAGCTGACAGGCACTGATGAAGCGGCTGGCAGGCGCTGTTTAAGCGGCTTACAGGTGCTGATAAAGTCGTTGACAGATGTTGATCTAGCGGCTGATAATCGCTGATCAAGCAGCTGACAGGCACTGATCAAGCGGCTGAAAAGTGCTGATAAAGTCGTTGACAGATGCTGATCTAGCGGCTGATAATCGCTGATCAAGCGGCTGAGAGTACTTCTCAATCTGCTGTCAGGCATATATCGCACGGCTGAGTAGGCACTGATCAAACGGCTGGCAGGCGCTGTTTAAGCGGCTTACAGGTGCTGATCAAGCAGCTGACAGGTGCTGATCAATTGGCTGACAGGTGCTAATGAAGCGGCTGACAGGTGTTGATCAACATGCTGACAGGTGCTAACCAAGCAGCTGATAGGTGCTGATCAAGCTGCTGACAGGTGCTGATCAAGCGGATGACAGGTGTTGATCAACTGGCTGACAGGTTCTGATCAAACGGCTGAGTAGGTGCTCATCCTGCAGCTGATAATGCGATGATCATGCGGCTAACAGGCGCTAATCCAGTGGCTTACACGGGCAGATAAACTGGCTCACAGGTGCTGATCAACGGCTGACAGGTGCTAATCAAGCAGCTGATAGGCGCTGATCAAGCTGCTGACAAGTGCTGATCAACTGGCTGACTGGTACTGATCAAGCAGCTGAGTAGGGGCTGATCATGCAGCTGATTAGGCGATTAGAATGTGGGTAACAGTCGCTGATCAAGCGGCTGACAGGTGATGATCAAGGGGCTGTCAGGTGCTGATCAAGCGGCTGATAGGCGCTGATTAAGGGGCTTACAGGTGCTGATCAACTGGCTGACAGGTACTTCTCAAGCGGCTGCCAGACACTGATCGGGCGTCTGAGTAGGCACTGATTGAGGGGCTCAGTAGGCACAGATCAACTGGACGAAAGATGCTATTCGCGCGGCTGAGTCAGTGCTTTTCAATCGGCTGAGCGGAAAGTGGTCAAGCGCTGATCAAGCTGCTGACAGGTGCTTAACAATCGGCTGACAGGTGCTGGTCAACTGGCTGACAGGGGCTAATAAAGCCACTGATAGGGGCTGATCAAGCGGCTGACAGGTGCTGATCAACTGGCTGACAGGGGCTAATCAAGCCACTGATAAGCACTGATCAAGCGGCTGACAGGTGCTGATCAAGCGACAGATAGGCGCTCATCAATCGGCTGACAGGTGCTGATCAAGCAGCTGATAGGCGCTGATCAAGGGGCTGACAGGTGCTGATCAACTGGCTGTCAGATGCTAATCCAGCGGCTGACAAGCACTCATCGGGCGCTGTGTAGGCACTGACTGCGGGGATCAGTAAGCACAGATCAACTGGCTGAAAGATGCTATTCACGCGGCTGAGTCGGTGCTTTTCATTCGGCTGAGTGGAAAGTGGTCAAGCACTGATAAAGCTGCTGACAGATGTTAACAAGTGGATGACAATTGCTGATCAACTGGCTGACAGGTGCTAATCAAGCAGCTGATAGGCGCTGATCAAGCTGCTGACAGGTGCTGATCAACTGGCTGACTGGTACTGATCAAGCAGCTGAATAAGCACTGATCATGCAGCTGATTAGGTGCTGATCAAGCGGCTGACAGGTGCTAATCAAGCGGCTGATAGGCGCTCATCAAGCGGCTGACAGGTGCTGATCAAGCGGCTGATAGGCGCTGATCAAGGAGCTGACAGGTGCTGATCAAGTGGCTGATATGTACTATTCAAGTGGCTGATAGGCCCTGATCAAGCTTCTGACAGGTGCTTGTCAAGCGGCTGAGAGGCACTTATCGCGTGGCTGCGTAGGCGCTTTTCAATCAGCTGAGTGGGCACTGGTCAAGTGGCTGACAGGCACTGAAGAAGTGGATGACCAGGCGCTGAATGAACAGCAGAGCAGGAAATGATCAAGCGGCTGACAGGCGCGGATCAACCGGCTGAGGGTCACTGAACACGTGGCTGAGTAGGATCTGATCACGCAGCAAAGTGGTCGCTGATCAAGCAGTTGACAGTTGCTGATATAGTGGCTGACAGGTGCTGATCAAGCGGCTGATAGGGGCTGATTAAGGGGCTGACAGGTGCTGATCAACTGGCTGACAGTACTTCTCAAGCGGCTGACAGACACTGATCGGGCAGCTGAGTAGGCGCTGACTGCGGGGCTCAGTAGGCAGAGATCAACTGGCCGAAAGATGCTATTCGTGCGGCTGAGTCGGTGCTTTTCAATCGGCTGAGTGGAAAGTGGTCAAGCGCTGATCAAGCTGCTGACAGGTGCTTAACAAGCGGCTGAAAATTGCTGATCAACTGGCTGACAGGGGCTAATCAAGCCACTGATAGGCGCTGATCAAGCGGCTGACAGGTGCTGATCAACTGGCTGACAGGTATTGTTCAAGTGGCTGATAGGCCCTGATCAAGCTGCTCACAGGTGTTGATTAAGCGGCTCACAGGTGCTAATCAATCGGTAGGCAGTTGCTGATCAACTGGCGGACAAGTGCTAATCAAGTCGCTGATAGGCGATGATCAAGCTGCTGACAGGTGCTGTTCAACTGTCTGACAGTTACTAATGAAGCGGCTGACAGCCGCTGATCAACTGGCTGACAGTTGCTAATGAAGCGGCTGACAGGTGTTGATCAACAAGCTGACAAGTGCTAATCAAGCATCTGATAGGCGCTGATAAAGCTGCTGATAGGTGCTGATCAAGCTGCTGACACGTGCTGATTAAGTGGCTGACAGATGCTTATCAACTGGCTGAGAGGTGCTAATCAAGTGGCTGATAAGCGCTGATTATGCAGCTGATTAGGCGATGATAAAGCGGCTAACAGGGGCTGATCAATTGGCTGACAGGTGATGATAAAGTGGTTTACAGGTGCTGATCAAGCGTCTGATAGTCGTTGATCAATTGGCTGTCAGACACAGATCGCATGGCTGAGAGGGCGCTGGTGGTGGGGTGAGTAGGCAGAGATCAAGAGGCTGAGGCGATGATCACGCAGCTGTGTAAATGATCATCACGTGGCTGATTAGGTGCTGATCAAGAGGCTGACACGCGTTTATCAAGCTGCTGACAGGTGCTGATCAAGTGGCTGACAGTACTTCTCAATCGGCTGTCAGGTACATATCGCACAGCTGAGTAGGCACTGATCGTGGGGCTGAGTAGGCACAGATCATGCGGCTGAGGCGATGATCGCTTGGCTCAGTAAATATTGATAGCGAAGCTATTAGGTGTTGATCAAGTGGTTTATAGGTGCCTGTCAAGCGGCTGACAGGTGCTGATCGCGCCGCTCAATAGGCGCTGATGGAGGGGGTGATTAGGCGCTGATCAAGCGTCTGACAGCCTCTGACCAAGCGGCTGACAGAGTATGATCACGCGGCTGTGTAGGGGCTGATTTGCGGCTGAGTAGGCATTGATCGCGCAGCTGAGAAGGCACTGATCAAGCGGCTGGCAGGCGTTGTTTAAGCGGCTTACAGGTGCTGATAAAGCAGCTGACAGGTCCTGATCAACTGGCTCACAGTTGTTAATGAAGCGGCTGACAGGTGCTAATCAACTGGCTGACAGGTGCTAATCAAGCAGCTGATAGGCGCTGATCAAGCTGCTGAAAGGTGCTGATCAAGCGCCTGAGAGGTGCTGATCCAATGGCTAACAGGTGGAGATCAACTGGCTGAGAGGTGCTGATCAACTGGCTGACAGGTACTTCTCAAGCGGCTGACAGGCACTGATCGGTTGGCTGAGTAGGTGCTGATTGCGGGGCTCAGTAGGCGCAGATCAACTGGCTGAGAGATGGAATTCGCGCGGCTAAGTAGGCACTCTTCAACCTGCTGACAGTGCTGATCAAGGGGATAACCTACTCTGATAAAGAGGCTGACAGACTATGATCACTTGGCTGTGTAGGGGCTGATTCGCGGCTGAGTAGGCGCTGATCCCGCAGCTGAGAAGGCAATGATCAAGCAGCTGACAGGTACTGATGAAGCGGCTGGCAGGCGGTGTTTAAGCGTCTTAGAGTTGATGATCCAGCAGCTGACAGGTGCTGATCAACTGGCTGACAGATGCTAATGCAGCGACTCACAGTGGCTGATCAACGGTCTGACAGTTGCTAAAAAAGCGGTTGACAGGTGTTGATCAACATGCTGACAGGTGCTAATGAAGCAGCTGATAGGCGCTGATCAAGCTGCTGACAGGTGCTGATCAACTGGCTGACTGGTACTGATCAAGCGGCTGAGTAGGCGCTGATCATGAAGCTGATTAGGCGATGATAAAGTGGCTAACAAGCGCTGATCAAGCGGCTGACAAGTGCTGATAAAGTGGTTGACAGGAGCTGATCAAGCAGCTTATAGTCATTGATCAAGTGGCTGTCTGGAGCAGATCGCATGGCTGAGTAGGCACAGATCAAGAGGCTGAGGCGATGATCACGCGGCTGAGTAAATGATCATCGCATGGCTGATTAGGTGCTGATCAAGAGGCTGACACACGTATATCAAGCTGCTGAAAGGTCCTGATCAAGCGGCTGACAGGTGCCGATCAACTGGCTGACAGGTACTATTCAAGTGGCTGATAGGCCCTGATCAAGCTTCTGACAGGTGCTTGTCAAGCGGCTGAGAGGCCCTTATCGCACGGCTGCGTAGGCCCTTTTCAATCAGCTGAGTGGGCACTGGTCAAGTGGCTGACAGGCACTGCTGAAGTGGTTGATCAGGCGCTGAATGACCACCAGAGCAGGAAATGATCAAGCGGCTGACAGGCGCTGATCAACCGGCTGAGGGTCACTGATCACGTGGCTGAGTAGGATCTGATCACGCAGCAAAGTGGTCGCTGATCAAGCAGTTGACAGGTGCTGATATAGAGGCTGACAGTTGCTGATAAAGTGGCTGACAGGCGCTGATCAAGCGGCTGACAGGTGCTGATAGTCGTTGACAGATATTGATCTAGCAGCTGATAATCACTGATCAAGAGGCTGACAGGGGCTGATCAAGCGGCTGACAGGTGCTGGTCAACTGGTGACAGGTACTAATCAAGCGGATGATAGGCGCTCAGTAAGCGGCTGACAGGTGCTGATCAAGCGGCTGATAGGCGCTGATCAAGCGGCTGAAAGGTGCTGATCAAGCAGCTGACAGGTGCTGATCCATTGGCTTACAGGTGGTGATCAACTGGCTGAGAGGTGCTGATCAACTGGCTGACAGTTACTTCTCAAGCGGCTGACAGGCACTGATCGGGCGGCTGAGTAGGTGCTGATTGCGGGGCTCAGTAGGTGCAGATCAACCGGCTGAGTTATGCAATTCACGCGGCTGAGTAGGCACTCTTCAACCTGCTGACAGGTGCTGATCAAGCGGATGAACGACTCTGATAAAGAGGCTGACAGACTATGATCACGCGGCTGTGTGGGGGCTGATTCGCGGCTGAGTAGGCGCTGATCGCGCAGCTGAGAAGGCAATGATCAAGCAGCTGACAGGCACTGATGAAGCGGCTGGCAGGCGCTGTTTAAGCGGCTTACAGGTGCTGATCAAGCAGCTGACAGGTGCTGATCAACTGGCTGACAGGTGCTAATCAAGCAGCTGATAGGCGCTGATCAAGGTGCTGACAGGTGCTGATCAACTGGCTGACTGGTACTGATCAAGCGGCTGAGTTGGCGCTGATCATGCAGCTGATTATGTGATGATAAAGCGGCTAACAGGCGCTGATCAAGCGGCTAACAGGTGATGATAAAGTGGTTGACAGGTGCTGATCAAGCGGCTGATAGTCATTGATCAAGTGGCTCTCAGGCACAGATCGCATGGCTGAGTAGGCGCTGGTCGTGGGGCTGAGTAGGCACAGATCAAGAGGCTGAGGCGATGATCGCGCGGCTGAGTAAATGATCATCGCGTGGCTGACAGGTGCTGGTCAAGTGGCTGCCAGGTACTTCTCAAGCGGCTGACAGGCACTGATCAAGTGGATGACCAGGAGCTGAATGACCAGCAGAGCAGGAAACGATCAAGCGGCTGACTGGTGCTGATCAACTGCCTGACAGGTTCTGATCAAGCGGCTGAGTAGGCACTGACTGCGGGGCTCAGTAGGCAGAGATAAACAGGCTGAAAGATGCTATTCGCATGGATGAGTCGGTGCATTTCAATCGGCTGAGTGGAAAGTGGTCAAGCGCTGATCAAGCTGCTGACAGGTGCATAACAAGCGTCTGACAATTGCTGATCAAGTGGCTGACAGGGGCTAATCAAGCAGCTGATAGGTGCTGATCAAGCTGCTGACAGGTGCTGATCAAGCGGTTGACAGGTTCTGATACAGTGGCTAACAGGGGCTGATTATGTGGCTGACAGTTAATGATCAAGCTGCTTATAGGGGCTGCCCTTGCGCCTGACAGTTGCTGATAAAGTGGCTGACAGGTGCAAATGAAGTGGCTGACAGGTGCTGATCAACTGGCTGACAGGTACTGATCAAGTGGCTGATAGGCCCTGATCAAGCTGCTGACAGGTGCTGATTAAGCGGCTGACAGGTGCTAATCAACTGGCTGACAGGTGCTAATCAAGCGGCTGATAGGCGCTGATCAAGCGGCTAACAGGTGCTGATCAACTGGCTGAGAAGTGTTAATTAAGCAGCTGAGAGGTGCTGATCAAGCTACTGAAAGTTGCTTATCAAGCGGCTGACAGGTGCTGATCCAGTGGCTTACAGGTGCTGATCAACTGGCTTAGAGGTGCTGATCAACTGGCTGACAAGTACTTCTCAAGCGGCTGACAGGCACGGACCGGGCGGCTGAGTAGGCGTTTATTGCGGGGCTCAGTAAGCGCAGAATCAACTGGGTGAGAGATGCAATTCGCGCGGCTGAGTAAGCACTCTTCAACCTTCAGACAGTTGCTGATCAAGCGGATGACTGACTCTGATAAAGAGGCTGACAGAATATGTTCACGTGGCTGTGGAGGGGCTGATTCGCGGCTGAGTAGGCGCTGATCATGCAGCTGAGAAGGCAATGATCCAGCAGCTGACAGGCACTGATGAAGCGGCTGGCAGGTGCTGTTTAATCGGCTTACAGGTGCTGATCAAGCAGCTGACAGGTGCTGATCAAGCGGCTGACAGGAGCTAATCAAGGGGCTGACAGTTGCTTATGAAGCGGCTGACAGGTGTTGATGAACATGCTGACAGGTGCTAAACAAGCAGCTGATAGGTGCTGATTGCGCAGCTGAGAATGCAATGATCAAGCAGCTGACAGGCACTGATCAATCGGTAGGCAGGTGCTGATCAACTGGCGGACAAGTGCTAATCAAGTAGCTGATAGGCGATGATCAAGCTGCTGACAGGTGCTGATCAATTGGCTTACTGGTACTGATCAAGCGGCTGAGTAGGCGCTGATCATGCAGCTGATTAGGTGATGTTAAAGCGGCTAACAGGCGCTGATCAAGCAGCTGACAGGTGCTGATAAAGTCGTTGACAGATGTTGATCTAGCGCCTGATAATCGCTGATCAAGAGGCTGACAGGCGCTGATCAAGCGGCTGAAAGGTGCTGATAAAGTGTTTGGCAGATGCCGATCTAGCGGCTGATGATCGCCGATCAAGCGGCTGAGAGTACTTCGCATTCGGCTCTCAGGCACATATCGCACGGCTGATTAGGCACAGATCATGCGGCTGAGGCGATGATTGCATGGCTCAGTAAATACTCATAGTGAATCTTATTAGGTGTTGATCAAGTGGTTTATAGGTGCTTGTCAAGCAGCTGACAGGTGCTGATTGCGCCGCTCAATAGGCGCTGATCGGGGGGTGATTAGGCGCTGATCAAGCGTCTGACAGTCTCTGATCAAGCGGCAGACAGACTATGATTACGCGGCTGTGTAGGGGCTGATTCGAGGCTCAGTAGGCATTGATCGCACAGCTGAGAAGGCACTGATCAAGCGCTGACAGGCATTGATGAAGCGGCTGGCAGGCGCTGTTTAAGCGGCTTATAGGTGCTGATCAGGCAGCTGACAGGTGCTGATCAACTGGCTGACAGTTGCTAATGAAGCGGCTGGCAGGTGTTGATCAACATGCTGACAGGTGCTAATCAAGCAGCTGAGAGGTGCTGATTAAGCGGCTGATAGGCGCTGATCAAGCGGCTAACAGGTGCTGATCAACTGGCTGAGAAGTGTTAATTAAGCAGCTGATAGGTGCTGATCAAGCTGCTGAACGGTGCTGATCAAGCGGCTGACAGGTGCTGATCCAGTGGCTTACAGGTGGTGATCAACTGGCTGAGAGGTGCTGATCAACTGGCTGACAGTTACTTCTCAAGCAGCTGACAGGCACTAATCGGGCGGCTGAGTAGGCGGTGATTGCAGGTCTCAGTAGGTGCAGATCAACTGACTGAGAGATGCTATTCGCACGGCTGAGTAGGCACTCTTCAACCTGCTGACAGGTGCTGATCAAGCGGATGACCGACTCTGATAAAGAGGCTGACAGACTATGATCACGCGGTTGTGGAGGGGCTGATTCGCGGCTGAGTAGGCGCTGATCGAGCAGCTGAGAAGGCACTGATCAAGCGGCTGGCAGGCGCTGTTTAAGCGGCTTACAGGTGCTGATCATGCAGCTGACAGGTGCTGATCAACTGGCTGACAGTTGCTAATGAAGCGGCTCACAGGTGTTGAACAACATGCTGACAGGTGCTAATCAAGCAGCTGATAGGTGCTGATCAAGCTGCTGACAGGTGCTGATCTAGCTGATGACAGGTGCTGATTAAGCGGCTGACAGGTGCTGATGAACTGGCGGAGAAGTGATAATTAAGCATCTTATAGGTGCTGATCAAGCTGCTGAATGGTGCTGATCAAGCGGTTGACAGGTGCTGATCCAGTGGCTTACAGGTGGTGATCAACTGGCTGAGAGGTGCTGATCAACTGGCTGACAGGTATTTCTCAAGCGGCTGACAGGCACTGATCGGGCGGCTGAGTAGGCGCTGATTGCGGGGCTCAGTAGGCGCAGATCAACTGGCTGAGAGATGCAATTCGCGCGGCTGAGTAGGCACTCTTCAACCTGCTGACAGGTGCTGATCAAGCGGTTGACAGGTTCTGATACAGCGGCTAACAGGTGCTGATAATGTGGCTGACAGTTAATGATCAAGCTGCTTATAGGGGCTGCCCTAGCGCCTGACAGTTGCTGATAAAGTGGCTGACAGGTGCAAATGAAGTGGCTGACAGGTGCTGATCAACTGGCTGACAGGTACTGATCAACTGGCTGATAGGCCCTGATCAAGTTGCTGACAGATGCTTCTCAAGTGGCTGACAGGCGCTTATCGCGTGGATGCGTATGCGTTTAGCAATCAGCTGAGTGGGCACTGGTCAAGGGGCTGACAGGCACTGATCTAGTGGTGGACCAGGCGCTGAATGACCATCAGAGCAGGAAATGATCAAGCCGCTGACAGGCGCTGATCAGCCCGCTGAGGGTCACTCATCCTGTGGCGGAGTAGGCTCTGATTACGCAGCTAAGCGGGCACTGATCAAGCTGTTGAGAGCTGCTGATATATTGGCTGACAGGTGCTGATAAAGTGGCTGACAGGTACTGATCAAGCTGCTGACACGCGTTTATCAAGCGGCTGACAGGTGCTGATCAAGTGGCTGACAGGTACTTCTCAAGAGGCTGACAGTCACTGATCGAGCGGCTGTGTAGGCGCTGATCATGGGGCTCAGTAGGAGCAGATCAACGGGCTGAGAGATGCTATTTGCGTGGCTGAGTCAGTGCTTTTCAATCCGCTGAGTGGAAAGTGGTCAAGCGGCTGACTGACACTGATCAAGTGGTTGACCAGGCGCTGAATGACCAGCAGAGCAGGAAATGATCAAGCGCCTGACAGGAGAAGATAAACCGGCTGAGCGTCACTGACCGCGTGGCTGAGTAGGCTCTGTTCATGCAGCAAAGTGGGTGCTGATCTAGCGGTTGGCAGGTGATGATCAATAGACTGACAGGTGTTAATCAAGCAGCTGATATGCACTGATCAACCTGCTGACAGGTGCTGATCAAGTGGATGACAGGTGCTGATGAACTGGCTGACAGGTGCTAATCAAGTGGCTGATAGGCCCTGATCAATCTGCTGACAGGTGCTGATCAACTGGCTGACAGGTGCTAATCAAGTAGCTGATAGGCCCTGATCAATCTGTTGACAGGTGCTGATCAAGCAGCTGATACTCGCTGCTCAAGCTGCTGACAGGTGCTGATCATCTGGCTGACATGTGCTAATCAAGCGGCTGATAGGCGATGATCAAGGTGCTGACAGGTGCTGATCAACTGGCTGACAGGTGCTAAACAAGCAGCTGATAGGTGCTGATTGCGCAGCTGAGAATGCAATGATCAAGCAGCTGACAGGCACTGATCAATCGGTAGGCAGGTGCTGATCAACTGGCGGACAAGTGCTAATCAAGGAGCTGATAGGCGATGATCAAGCTGCTGACAGGTTCTGATCAAGAGGCTGACAGGTGCTGATCAACTGGTTGACAGGTGCTAATCACACGGCTGATAGGCGATGATCAAGGGGCTGACAGGTGCTGTTCAACTGGCTGACAGGTGCTAATGAAGCAGCTGACAGGTGCTGATCAACTGGCTGACAGGGGCTAATCAAGCCACTGATAGGCACTTATCAAGCGGCTGACAGGTGCTGGTCAACTGGCTGACAGGTGCTAATCAAGCGGCTGATAGGCACTCATCAAGCGGCTGACAGGTGCTGATCAAGCGGCTGATAGGCGCTGATCAATGGGCTGACAGGTGCTGATCAACTGGCTGACAGGTGCTAATCAAGCGGCTGATAGGCACTCATCAAGCTGCTGGCAGGTGCTGATCAAGTGGCTCAGAAGTGTTAACTAAGCAGCTGATAGGCGCTGATCAAGCTGCTGATAGGTGCTGATCAAGCGGCTGACAGGTGCTAATCAACTGGCTGACAGGTGCTAATCAAGCGGCTGTTAGGCGCTGATCAAGCGGCTGATAGGTGCGGATCAACTGGCTCAGAAGTGTAAATTAAGCAGCTGATAGGCGCTGATCAAGCTGCTGATAAGTGCTGATCAAGCGGCTGACAGGTGCTGATCCAGTGGCTTACAGGTGGTGTTCAACTGGCTGAGAGCTGCTAATCAACTGGCAGCCAGGTACTTCTCAAGCGGCTGACAGGCACTGATCGGGCGGCTGAGTAGGCGCTGATTGCGGGGCTCAGTAGGCGCAGATCAACTAGCTGAGAGATGCAATTCGCGCGGCTGAGTAGGCATTCTTCAACCTGCTGACAGGTGCTGATGAAGCGGATGACCGACTCTGATAAAGAGGCTGACAGCCTATGATCACGCTGCTGTGTAGGGGCTGATTCGCAGCTGAGTAGGGGCTGATCGTGCACCTGAGAAGGCAATGATCAAGCAGCTTACGGGCACTGATGAAGCGGCTGGCAGGCGGTGTTTAAGCGGCTTACAGGTGCTGATCAAGCAGCTGACAGGTGCTGATCAACTGGCTGACAGGTGCTTATCCAGCGGCTGACAGTGGCTGATCAACTGGCTGACAGTTGCTAAAAAAGCGGTTGACAGGTGTTGATCAACATGCTGACAGTTGCTAATCAATCACCTGATAGGCGCTGATCAAGCTGCTGACAGGTGCTGATCAACTGGCTTACTGGTACTGATCAAGCGGCTGAGTAGGCGCTGATCATGCAGCTGATTAGGTGATGTTAAAGCGGCTAACAGGCGCTGATCAAGCAGCTGACAGGTGCTGATAAAGTCGTTGACAGATGTTGATCTAGCGCCTGATAATCGCTGATCAAGAGGCTGACAGGCGCTGATCAAGCGGCTGAAAGGTGCTGATAAAGTCGTTGGCGGATGCCGATCTAGCGGCTGATGATTGCCGATCAAGCGGCTGAGAGTACTTCGCATTCGGCTCTCAGGCACATATCGCACGGCTGATTAGGCACAGATCATGCGGCTGAGGCGATGATTGCATGGCTCAGTAAATACTCATAGTGAATCTTATTAGGTGTTGATCAAGTGGTTTATAGGTGCTTGTCAAGCAGCTGACAGGTGCTGATTGCGCCGCTCAATAGGCGCTGATCGGGGGGTGATTAGGCGCTGATCAAGCGTCTGACAGTCTCTGATCAAGCGGCAGACAGACTATGATTACGCGGCTGTGTAGGGGCTGATTCGAGGCTCAGTAGGCATTGATCGCACAGCTGAGAAGGCACTGATCAAGCGCTGACAGGCATTGATGAAGCGTCTGGCAGGCGCTGTTTAAGCGGCTTATAGGTGCTAATCAGGCAGCTGACAGGTGCTGATCAACTGGCTAACAGTTGCTAATGAAGCGGCTGACAGGTGTTGATCAACATGCTGACAGGTGCTAATCAAGCAGCTGATAGGTGCTGATTAAGCGGCTGATAGGCGCTGATCAAGCGGCTAACAGGTGCTGATCAACTGGCTGAGAAGTGTTAATTAAGCAGCTGATAGGTGCTGATCAAGCTGCTGAACGGTGCTGATCAAGCGGCTGACAGGTGCTGATCCAGTGGCTTACAGGTGGTGATCAACTGGCTGAGAGGTGCTGATCAACTGGCTGACAGTTACTTCTCAAGCAGCTGAGAGGCACTAATCGGGCGGCTGAGTAGGCGGTGATTATGGGGCTCAGTAGGAGCAGATCAACGGGCTGAGAGATGCTATTTGCGTGGCTGAGTCAGTGCTTTTCAATCCGCTGAGTGGAAAGTGGTCAAGCGGCTGACTGACACTGATCAAGTGGTTGACCAGGCGCTGAATGACCAGCATAGCAGGAAATGATCAAGCGCCTGACAGGAGAAGATAAACCGGCTGAGCGTCACTGACCGCGTGGCTGAGTAGGCTCTGTTCATGCAGCAAAGTGGGTGCTGATCTAGCGGTTGGCAGGTGATGATCAATAGACTGACAGGTGTTAATCAAGCAGCTGATACGCACTGATCAACCTGCTGACAGGTGCTGATCAAGTGGATGACAGGTGCCGATCAACTGGCTGACAGGTGCTAATGAAGCGACTCTCAGGTGCTGATCAACTGGCTGACAGGTGCTAATCAAGTGGCTGATAGGCCCTGATCAATCTGCTGACAGGTGCTGATCAACTGGCTGACAGGTGCTAATCAAGTGGCTAATAGGCCCTGATCAAGGTGCTGACAGGTGATTTTCAGGCGGCTGACTGGTGCTTATCGCGCGGCTGCATTGGCGCTTTTCAATCGGCTGAGTGGGCAGTGGTCAAGCAGCTGACAGGTGCTAATCAAGCGGCTGACAGGTGCTGATAAAGTCGTTGACAGGTGCTTATCAAGCGACTGATAGTCACTGATAAAGTGGCTGACAGTACTTCTCAAGTGTCTGTCAGGCGCACATCGCACGGCTGAGTAGGCGCTGATCGCGGGGCTGAGTAGACACAGATCAAGCGGCTGAGGTGATGATCGTGCGGCTGAGTAAATGATGATCGCGTAGCTGATTAGGTGCTGGTCAAGAGGCTGACACGCGTTTATCAAGCTGCTGACAGTTGCTGATCAACTGGCTGTCTGGTACTGATCAAGCTGGTGTGTAGGCCCTGATCATGCAGCTGATTAGACGATGATAAAGTGGCTAACAGGAGCTGATCAAGAGCTGATAGGCGCTCACCAAGCGGCTGACAGGTGCAGATCAAGCGGCTGATAGGCGCTCATCAAGTTGCTGACAGGTGCTGATCAACTGCCTGATAGGTACTATTCAAGTGGCTGATAGGCCCTGATCAATCTTCTGACAGTTGCCTCTCAAGCGGCTGAGAGGCTCTTATCGCGCAGCTGCGCAGGCCCTTTTCAATCAGCTGAGTGGGCACTGGTCAAGTGGCTGACAGGCACTGATGAAGTGCTTGACCAGGGGCTGAATGACCAGCAGAGCAGGAAATGATCAAGCGGCTGACTGGCGCTGATCAACCGGCTGAGGGTCACTGATCATGTGTCTGAGTAGGATCTGATCACGCAGCAAAGTGGTCGCTGATCAAGCAGTTGACAGGTGCTGATATAGTGGCTGACAGGTGCGGATCAAGCAGCTCACAGGTGCTGATAAAGTCCTTAACAGATGTTGATTTAGCGGCTGATAATCGCTGATCAAGCGGCTGACAGGTGCTGATTGCGCCCCTCAATAGGCGCAGATGGAGGGGGTGATTAGGCGCTGATCAAGCGTCTGACAGTCTCTGATCAAATGGCTGACAGACTATGATCACGTGGCTGTGTAGGGGCTGATTCGCGGCTGAGTAGGCGTTGATCACACAGCTGAGAATGCACTTATCAAGCGGATGGCAGGCGATATTTAAGCGGCTTACAGGTGCTGATCAAGCAACTGACAGGTGCTGATCAACTGGCTGACAGTTGCTAATGAAGCGGCTGACAGGTGTTGATCAACATGCTGACAGGTGCTAATCAAGCAGCTGATAGGTGCTGATTAAGCGGCTGATAGGCGCTGATCAAGCGGCTAACAGGTGCTGATCAACTGGCTGAGAAGTGTTAATTAAGCAGCTGATAGGTGCTGATCAAGCTGCTGAACGGTGCTGATCAAGCGTCTGACAGGTTCTGATCTAGTGGCTTACAGGTGGTGATCAACTGGCTGAGAGGTGCTGATCAACTGGCTGACAGTTACTTCTCAAGCAGCTGACAGGCACTGATCGGGCCGCTGAGTAGGCGCTGATTGCAGGTCTCAGTAGGTGCAGATCAACTGGCTGAGAGATGCAATTCGCACGGCTGGGTAGGCACTCTTCAACCTGCTGACAGGTTCTGATCAAGCGGATGAACGACTCTGATAAAGAGGTTGACAGACTATGATCACGCGGCTGTGTAGGGGCTGATTCGCGGCTGAGTAGGCGTTGATCCCGCAGTTGAGAAGGCAATGATCTAGCAGCTAACAGGCACTGATGAAACGGCTGGCAGGCGCTGTTTAAGCGGCTTACAGGTGCTGATGAAGCAGCTGACAGGTGCTGATCAACTAGCTGACAGGTGGTAATCAAGCGGATAACAGTTGCTGATCAACTGGCTGACAGTTGCTAATGAAGGGGCTGTCAGGTGTTGATGAACATGCTGACAGGTGCTAATCAAGCAGCTGAGAGTTGCTGATAAAGCTGCTGAAAGGTCCTGATCAAGCGGCTGACAGGTGTCGATCAACTGGATGACAGGTACTATTCAAGTGGTAGATTGGCCCTGATCAAGCTTCTGACAGGTGCTTGTCAAGCGGCTGAGAGGCACTTATCGCGCGGCAGTGTAGGCGCTTTTCAATCAGCTGAGTGGGCACTGGTCAAGTGGCTGACAGGCACTGATGAAGTGGTTGACCAGGCGCTGAATGACCAGCAGAGCAGGAAATGATCAAGCGGCTGACAGGCGCTGCTCAACCGGCTGAGAGTCACTGATCACGTGGCTGAGTAGGATCTGATCACGCAGCAAAGTGGTCGCTGATCAAGCAGTTGACAGGTGCTGATATAGTGGCTGACAGGTGCTGATAAAATTGCTGACAGGTACCGATCAAGCGGTTGAGTAGGCGCTGATCGCGCAGCTGATTAGGCGATGATAAAGCGGCTGACAGGCGCTGATCAAGCGGCTGACAGGTGATGATAAAGTGGTTGACAAGTGCTGATCAAGCGGCTGATAGTCGTTGATCAAGTGGCTGTCAGGCACAGATCGCATGACTGAGTAGGCACTGGTCGTGGCGCTGAGTAGGCACAGATCAAGAGGCTGAGGCGATGATCACGCGGCTAAGTAAATGATCATCGCTTGGCAGATTAGGTGCTGATCAAGAGGCTGACAGACGTTTATCAAGCTGCTGACAGGTGCTGATCAAGTGGCTGACAGATGCTGATCAAGCAGCTGATAGGTGCTGATAAAGCTGCTGACATGTGCTGATCAAGCGGCTGACAGGTGCTGATCCAGCAGCTGATAGGTGCTGATAAAGCTGCTGACAGGTGCTGATCAAGTGGCTGACAGGTGCTGATCAACTGTCTGAGAGCTTCTGATCAAGCAGCTGAGTAGGCGCTGATCGTGCATCTGATAAGGCGATGATCAAGCGGCTAACAGGCGCTGATCCAGTGGCTTACAGGTGCTGATCAACTGGCTGAGAGGTGCTGATCAACTGGCTGACAGGTGCTAATCAAGCAGTTGATAGGCGCTGATCAAGCTGCTGACAGGTGCTGATCAAGAGGCTGACAGGTGCTGATCCAGTGGCTTACAGGTGCTGATCAACTGGCTGAGAGGTGCTGATCAACTGGCTGAGAGATGCAATTCACACAGCTGAGTAGGCACTCTTCAACCTGCTGACAGGTGCTGATCAAGCGGATGACCGACTCTGATAAAGAGGATGAAAGACTATGATCACGCGGCTGTGTAGGGGCTGATTTGCGGTTGACTAGGCGCTGATCGCGCAGCTGAGAAGCCAATGGTCAAGCAGCTGACAGGCACTGATGAAGCAGTTGGCAGGCGCTGTTTAAGCGGCTTACAGGTGCTGATCAAGCAGCTGAGAGGTGCTGATCAACTCGCTGACAGGGGCTAATCCAGCACTGCTAGGCGCTGATCAATCGGCTGACAGGTACCGGTCAACTGGCTGACAGGTGCTGATCAAGCGGCTGATAGGCGCTGATCAAGCGGCTGACAGGTTATGATCTAGCGGCTGATAGGCGCTGATCAAGGGTCTGACAGGCGCTGATCAACTGGCTGATAGGTACTATTCAAGTGGCTGATAGGCCCTGATCAAGCTTCTGACAGGTGCTTGTCAAGCGGCTGAGAGGCACTTATCGCGCGGCTGTGTAGGCGCTTTTCAATCAGCTGAGTGGGCACTGGTCAAGTCACTGACAGGCACTGGTGAAGTGGTTGACCAGGCGATGAATGACCAGCAGAGCAGGAAATGATCAAGCAGCTGACAGGCGCTGTTCAACCGGCTGAGGGTCACTGATCATGTGGCTGAGTAGGATCTGATCACGCAGCAAAGTGGTCGCTGATCAAGCAGTTGACAGGTGCTGATATAGTGGCTGACAGGTGCTGATAAAGTGGCAGACAGATACTGATCAACCGGTTGAGTAGGTGCTGATCGCGCAGCTGATTAGGCGAGGATAAAGCGCCTGACAGGCCCTGATCAAGCGGCGGAAATGTGCTGATAAGTCGTGGACAGATGCTGATCTAGCGGCTGATAATCGCTGATCAAGCGGCTGACAGTACTTCACAATCCGTTGTCAGGCACATATCACACGGCTGAGTAGGCACTGATCGCGGGGCTGAGTAGGCACAGATCATGCGGTTGAGGCGATGATCCCATGGCTCAGTAAATACTAATAGCGAAGCTAATTAGGTGTTGATCAAGTGGTTTATAGGTGCTTGTCAAGCGGCTGAGAGGTGCTGATCGCGCCGGTCAATAGGTACTGATCGAGGGGGTGATTAGGCGCTGATCAAGCGTCTGACAGTCTCTGATCAAGCGGCTGACAGACTATGATCACTTGGCTCTGTAGGGGCTGATTCGCGGCTGAGTAGGCATTTATCGCGCAGCAGAGAAGGCACTGATCAAGCGGCTGGCAGGCTCTGTTTAAGCGGCTTACAGGTGCTGATCAAGAAGCTGACAGGTGCTGATCAACTGGCAGACAGTTGCTAATGAAGCGGCTGACAGGTGTTGATCAAAATGATGACAGGTGCTAATCAAGCAACTGATAGGTGCTGATAAAGCTGCTGACAGGTGATGATCAAGCTGCTGACAGGTGCTGATCAACTGGCTGAGAAGTGTTAATTAAGCAGCTGATAGGCGCAGATCAAGCTTCTGAAAGATGCTCATAAAATGGCTGACAGGTGCTCATCAACTGTCTGACAAGTGTTAATCAAGAGGATGATAGTTTCTGATCAACTGCCTGACAGTTGCTAATGAAGCGGCTGACAGGTGTAGATCAACATGCTGACAGGTGCTAATGAAGCAGCTAATAGGTGCTGATAAAGCTGCTAAAAGGTGCTGATCAAGCTGCTTACAGGTGCTGATTAAGCGGCTGACAGGTGCTAATCAACTGGCTGACAGGTGCTAATCAAGCGGCTGATAGGCGCTAATCATATGGCTAACAGGTGCTGATCAAGTGGCTCAGAAGTGTTAATTAAGCAGCTGATAAGCGCTGATCAAGCTGCTGAAAGGTGCTGATCAAGCGGCTGACAGGTGCTGATCATGTGGCTTACAGGTGGTGATCAACTGTCTGAGAGGTGCTGATCAACTGGCTGACAGGTGCTAATCAACCAGCTGATAGGCGCTGATCAAGCTGTTGACAGGTGCTGATCAAGCGGCTGACAGGTGCTGATCAACTGGCTGACAGGTTCTAATCAAGTGGCTGAGTAGGCGCTAATCTTGCAGCTGATAAGGCGATGATCAAGTGGCTGAGTAGGCGCTGACCCAGTGGCATACAGGTGCTGATGAACTGGCTGAGAGGTGCTGATCAACTGGCTGACAGGTGCTGATCAAGCAGCTGATAGGCGCTGATCAAGCTGCTGACAGGTGCTGATCAACTGGCTTACTGGTACTGATCAAGTGGCTGAGTAGGCGCTGATCATGCAGCTGATTAGGCAATGATATAGCGGCTAACAGGCGCTGATCAAGCGGATGACAGGTGATGATAAAGTGGTTGAGAGGTGCTGATCAAGCGGCTGATAGTCGTTGATCAAGTGGCTGTCAGGCGCAGATCGCATGGCTGAGTAGGCGCTGGTCGTGGAGCAGAGTAGGCACAGATCAAGAGGCTGAGGCAGTGATCACGCGGCTGAATAAATGATCATCGCGTGGCTGATTAGGTGCTGAATACGAGGCTGACACGCGATTATCAAGCTGCTGACAGGTGCTGATCAAGTGGCTGACAGGTGCTGATCAAGCGGCTGATAGGCGCTGATCAAGGGGCTGACAGGTGCTGATCAACTGGCTGACAGGTACTTCTCAAGCGGCTGACAGACACTGATCGGGCGGCTGAGTAGGCGCTGATTGGGGGGCACAGTAGGCACAGATCAAGTGGCCGAAAGATGCTATTCGCGCGGCTGAGTCGGTGCTTTTCAATCGGCTGAGTGAAAAGTGGGCAAGGGCTGATCAAGCTGCTGACAGGTGCTTGTCAAGCGGCTGAGAGGCACTTTTCTCGCTGCTGTGTAGGCGCTTTTCAATCAGCTGAGAGGGCACTGGTCAAGTTTCTGAAAGCCACTGAGGAAGTGGTTGACCAGGCGCTGAATGACCAGCAGAGCAGGAAATGATCAAGCAGCTGACAGGAGAAGATCAATCGGCTGAGCGTCACTGACCGCGTGGCTGAGTAGGCTCTGATCATGCAGCAAATTGGGCGCTGATCAAGCGGTTGACAGGTGATGATCAATAGACTGACAGGTGTTAATCAAGCAGCTGATACGCACTGATCAACCTGCTGACAGGTGCTGATCAAGCGGAATACAGGTGCTGATCAACTGGCTGACAGGTGCTAATGAAACGACTCTCAGGTGCAGATCAACTGGCTTACAGGTGCTAATCAAGTGGCTGATAGGCCCTGATCAATCTGCTGACAGGTGCTGATCAACTGGCTGACAGTTGCTGATCAATCAGCTGATACTCGATGCTCAAGCTTCTGACAGGTGCTGATCATCTGGCTGACAGGTGCTAACCAAGCTGCTGATAGGCGCTATTTGCGCACCTGAGACTGCAATGATCAAGCAGCTGACAGGCACTGATCAATCGGTAGGCAGGTGCTGATCAACTGGTTGACAAGTGCTAATCAAGTAGCTGATAATCGATGATCAAGCTGCTGACAGGTTCTGATCAAGAGGCTGACAGGTGCTGATCAACTGGCTGACAGGTGCTAATCACACGGCTGATAGGCGATGATCAAGGGGCTGACAGGTGCTGTTCAACTGGCTGACAGGTGCTAATGAAGCGGCTGACAGGTGCTGATCAATTGGCTGACAGGTGCTGATCAACTAGCTGACAGGTGCTAATCAAGTGGCTAATAGGCCCTGATCAAGCTGCTGACAGGTGATTTTCAGGCGGCGGACTGATACTTATCGCGAGGCTGCATTGGCGCTTTTCAATCGGCTGAGTGGGCAGTGGTCAAGCTGCTGACAGGCGCTAATCAAGCGGCTGACATTTGCTCATAAAGTGGTTGACAGGTGCTGATCAAGCGACTGATAGTCGCTGATAAAGTGGCTGACAGTACTTATGAAGTGTCTGTCAGGCGCACCTCGCACGGCTGAGTAGGCGCTGATCGCGGGGCTGAGTAGACACAGATCAAGCGGTTGAGGCGATGATCATGCGGCTGAGTAAATGATGATCGCGTGGCTGATTAGGTGCTGGTCAAGAGGCTGACACGCGTTTAGCAAGCTGCTGACAGGTGCTGATCAACTGGCTGACTGGTACTGATCAAGCGGCTGAGTAGGCGCTGATCATGCAGCTGGTTAGACGATGATAAAGTGGGTAACAGGCGCTGATAAAGCGGCTGACAGGTGCTGATCAAGTGGCTGATAGGTACTACTCAAGTGGCTGATAGGCCCTGATCATGCTTCTGACAGGTGCTTGTCAAGCGGCTGAGAGGCACTTATCGCGCGGCTGTGTAGGCGCTTTTCAATCAGCTGAGTGGGCACTGGTCAAGTGGCTGACAGGCACTGATGAAGTGCTTAACCAGGCGCTGAATGACCAGCAGAGCAGAAAATGATCAAGCGGCTGACATGCGCTGATCAACCGGCTGAGGGTCACTGATCACGTGGCTGAGTAGGATCTGATCACGCAGCAAAGTTGACGCTGATCAAGCAGTTGACAGGTGCTGATATAGTGGCTGACAGGTGCTGATAAAGTGGCTGACAGGTACCGATCAATCGGTTGAGTAGGCACTGATAGCGCAGCTGATTAGGCGATGATAAAGCGGCTGACAGGTGCTGATAAAGTCTTTGACGGATGTTGATCTAGCGGCTGATAATCGCTGATCAAGCGGCTGACAGGTCCTGATCCAGTGGCTTACAGGTGGTGATCAACTGGCTGAGAGGTGCTGATCAACTGAATGACAGGTACTTCTCTAGCGGCTGACAGGCACGGATCGGGCGGCTGAGTAGGCGTTGATTGCTGGGCTCAGTAGGTGCAGATCAACTGGCTGAGAGATGCAATTTGCGCGGCTGAGTAGGCACTCTTCAACTTGCTGACAGGTGCTGATCAAGTGGATGACCGACTCTGATAAAGAGGCTGACAGACTATGATCACGCGGCTGTGTAGGGGCTGATTCGCGGCTGAGTAGGCGCTGATCGCGCAGCTGAGAAGGCAATGATCGCGCAGCTGACAGGCACGGATGAAGCGGCTGGCAGGCGCTGTTTAAGCGGCTTACAGGTGCTGATCAAGCAGCTGACAGGTGCTGATCAACTGGCTGACAGTTGCTAATGAAGCGGCTGACAGGTGTTGATCAACATGCTGACAGGTGCTAATCAAGCAGCTGATAGGTGCTGATAAATCTGCTGACAGGTGCTGATCAAGCCGCTGACAGGTGCTGGTCAACTGGCTGACAGTTGCTAAAAATGTAGTTGACAGGTGTTGATCAACATGCTGACAGGTGCTAATCAAGCAGCTGATAGGCTCTGATCAAGCTGCTGACAGGTGCTGGTCAACTGGCTGAATGGTACTGATCAAGCGGCTGAGTAGGCGCTGATCATGCAGCTGATTAGGCGATGATAAAGCGGCTAACAGGCGCTGATCAAGCGGCTGACAGGTGCTGATAAAGTGGTTGACAGGAGCTGATCAAGCAGCTGATAGTCGTTGATCAAGTGACTGTCTGGAGCAGATCGCATGGCTGAGTAAATGATCATCGCGTGGTTGATTAGGTGCTGATCAAGAGGCTGACACTCGTTTATCAAGTTGTTGACAGGAGCTGATCAAGCTGCTGACAGGTGCTTAACAAGCGGCTGACAATTGCTCGTCACCTGGCTGACGGGCTAATCAAGAGGCTGATAGGTGCTGACAAGCGGCTGATAAGCGTTGAACAAGGGGCTGACAGGTGCTGATCAACTTGCTGATAGGTACTCTTCAAGTGGCTGAAAGCCCTGATCAAGCGGCTGATAGGCACTTATCTCGTGGCTGCGTAGGCGTTTTTCAATCAGCTGACTGGGCACTGGTCAAGTGGCTGACAGGCACTGATGAAGTTGTTGACCAGGCGATGAATGACCAGCAGAGCAGGAAATGATCAAGCGGCTGACAGGCGCTGATCAACAGGCTGAGGGTCACTGTTCACGTAGCTGAGTAGGATCTGATCACGCAGCAAAGTGGTCTCTGATCAAGCAGTTGAAAGGTGCTGATATAGTGGCTGACAGGTACTGATAAAGTGGCTGACAGGTACTGATCAAGCCGTTGAGTAGGTGCTGATCGTGCAGCTGATTAGGCGATGATAAAGTGGCTGACAGGCGCTGATCAAGCGGCTGACAGGTGCTGATATTCATTGACAGATGTTGATCTAACGGCTGATAATCACTGATCAAGCAGCTGACAAGCGCTGATCAAGCGGCTGACAGGTGCTGGTCAACTGGCTGACAGGGTCTAATCAAGCGGCTGAAAGGTGCTGATCAAGCGGCTGACAGGTGCTGATCCAGTGGCTTACAGGTGGTGATCAACTGGCTGACAGGTGCTAATCAAGCAGCTTATAGGCGCTGATCAAGGTGCTGACAGGTGCTGATCAACTGGCTGAGTAGGCGCTGATCATGCAGCTGATTATGTGATGATCAAGCGGCTAACAGGCGCTGATCAAGAGGCTGACAGGTGATGATAAAGTGGTTGACAGGTGCTGATCAAGCGGCTGATAGTCGTTGATCAAGTGGCTGTCAGGCGCAGATCGCATGGCTGTGTAGGCGCTGGTCGTGGGGCTGAGTAGGCACAGATCAAGAGGCTGAGGTTATGATCGCGCGGCTGAGTAAATGATCATTGAGTGGCTGATTAGGTGCTGATCAAGAGGCTGACACGCGTTTATCAAGCTGCTGACAGGTGCTGATCAAGTGGCTGACAGGTAGTTGTCAAGCGGCTGAAAAGCACTGTTCGGGCGACTGTGTAGGCACTGACTGCGGGGCTCAGTACGCACAGATCAACTGGCTGAAAGATGCTATTCGCGCGGCTGAGACGGTGCATTGCAAACGGCTGAGTGGAAAGTGGTCATGCGCTGATCAAGCTGCTGACAGGTGCTTAACAAGCGGCTGACAATTGATGATCAACTGGCTGACAGGGGCTAATGAAGCCACTGAGAGGCGCTGATCAAGAGGCTCACAGGTGCTAGTCAACTGGCTGTCGTGTGCTCCTCAACGGCTGATAGGCACTCATCAAGCGGCTGACAGGTGCTGATCAAGCGGCTGATAGGCGCTAATCAACGAGCTGACAGGTGCTGATCAACTGGCTGATAGGTACTATTCAAGTGGCTGATAGGCCCTGATCAAGCTTCTGACAGGTGCTTTTCAAGCGGCTGTGAGGCACTTATCGGGCCGCGTAGGCGCTTTTCAATCAACTGAGTGGGCACTGGTCAAGAGGCTGACAGGCACTGATGAAGTGGTTGACCAGGCGCTGAATGATCAAAAGAGCAGGAAATGATCAAGCGGCTGACAGGCGCTGATCAACCCGCTGAGGGTCACTGATCACGAGGCTGAGTAGGAACTGATCACGCAGCAAAGTGGTAGCTGATCAAGCAGTTGACAGCTGCTGATATAGTGGCGGACAGGTACTGATCAAGAGGATGAGTAGGTGCTGATCGCACAGCTGATTAGGCGATGATAAAGCGACTTCTAGGTGCTGATCAAGCGGCTGACCGGTGGTGATAAAGTCGTTGACAGATGTTGATCTAGCGGCTGATAATCGCTGATCAAGCGGCTGACAGGCGCTGATCAAGCGGCTGAAAGGTGCTGATAAAGTCGTTGAGAGATGCTGATAATGGCTGATAATCGCTGATCAAGCGGCTGACAGTACTTCTCAATCGGCTGTCAGGCACATATCGCACGGCTGAGTAGGCACTGATCACGGAGCTGAGTAGGAACAGATCATGCGGCTGAGGCGATGATCCCATGGCTCAGTACATACTGATAGTGAATCTAATTAGGTGTTGATCAAGTGGTTTATAGGAGCTTGTCAAGCGGCTGACAGGTGCTGATCGCGCCGCTCAATAGGCGCTGATCGAGGGGATGATTAGTCGCTGATCAAGAGGCTGACCGTCTCTGATCAGGCGGCCGACAGAGTATGATCACGCGGCTGTGTAGGGGCTGATTCGCCGCTGAGTAGGTATTGATCGCGCAGCTGAGAAGGCACTGATCAAGTGGCTGGCAGGTGCTGTTTAAGTGGCTTACAGGTGCTGATCAAGCAGCTGACAGGTGCTGATCAACTTGCTGACAGTTGCTAATGAAGCGGCTGACAGGTGTTGATTAACATGCTGACAGGTGTTAATCAAGCAGCTGATAGGTGCTGATCAAGCCGCTGACAGGTGCTGATCAAGCTGCTGACAGGAGCTGATTAAGCGGCTGACAGGTGCTAATCAACTGGCTGACAGGTGCTAATCAAGCGGCTGATAGGCGCTGATCAAGCGGCTAACAGGTGCTGATCAACTGGCTGAGAAGTGTTAATTAAGCAGCTGATAGGCGCTGATCAAGCTGCTGAAAGGTGCTGATGAAGCCGCTGACAAGTGCTGATTCAGTGGCTTACAGGTGATGATTAACTGGCTGATAGGTTCTGATCAAGCGGCTAACAGGAGCTGATCAACTGGCTGAGAAGTGTTAATTAAGCAGCTGATAGGCGCTAATCAAGCTTCTGATAGGTGCTGATCAAGCGGATGAAAGGTGCTGATCCAGTGGCTTACAGGTGGTGATCAGCAGGCTGAGAGGTGCTGATCAACTGGCTGACAGGTACTTCTCAAGCGGCTGACAGGCACTGATCGGGCGGCTGAGTAGGCGCTGATTGCGGTGCTCAGTAGGCGCAGATCAACTGGCTGAGAGATGCAATTTGCGCTGCTGAGTAGGCACTCTTCAACCTGCTGACAGGTGCCGATCAACTGGCTGACATATTGTGATCAAGCGGCTGAGTAGGCGCTGATCGTGCAGCTGATAAGGCGATGATCAAGTGGCTAACAGACGCTGATCCAGTGGCTTACAGGTGCTGATCAACTAGCTGACAGGTGCTAATCAAGCAGCTGATTGGCGCTGATCAAGCTGCTGATAGGTGCTGATCAACTGGATGACTGGTACTGATCAAGTGGCTGAGTAGGCGCTGATCAGGCAGCTGATTAGGCGATGAGAAAGCAGCTAACAGGTGCTGATCAAGTGGCTGACAGGCACAGATCACACGGCTGAGTAGGCGCTGGTCGTGGGGCTAAGTAGGCACAGATCAAGAGGCTGAGGCAATGATCACGCGGCTGAGTAAATGATCATCGCGTGGCTGATTAGGTGCTGATCAAGAGGCTGACACGCGTTTATCAAGCTGCTGACAGGTGCTGATCAAGTGGCTGACAGGTACTTGTCAAGCGGCTGACAAGCACTGATCGGGCGGCTGTGTAGGCACTGACTGCGGGGCTCAGTAGGCACAGATCAACTGGCTGAAAGATGCTATTCGCGAGGCTGAGTCAGTGCTTTTCAATCGGCTGAGTGGAAAGTGATCAAGCGCTGATCAAGCTACTGACAAATGCTTAACAAGCGGCTGACAATTGCTGATCAACTAGCTGACAGGGGTAATCAAGCCACTGATAGGCGCTGATCAAGCGGCTGACAGGTGCTGGTCAACTGGCTGGCAGTTGCTAATCTAGCGGCTGATAGGCGCTCATCAAGCGGCTGACAGGCGCTGATCAAGGAGCTGACAGGTGCTGATCAACTGGGTGATAGGTACTATTCAAGTGGCTGATAGGCCCTGATCAAGCTTCTGACAGGTGCTTGTCAAGCGGCTGAGAGGCACTTATCGCGCGGCTGCGGAGGCGCTATTCATTCAGCTCTGTGGGCAGTGGTCAAGTGGCTGACAGGCATTGATGAAGTGGTTGACCAGGCGCTGAATGACCAGCAGAGCAAAAAATGATCAAGCGGCTGACAGGCGCTGATCAACCGGCTGAGGGTCACTGATCATGTGGCTGAGTAGGATCGATCACGCAGCAAAGTGGTCGCTGATCAAGCTGCTGACAGGTGCTGATATAGTGGCTGACAGGTGGTGATATAGTGGCTGACAGGTACTGATCAAGCGGTTGAGTAGGCGCTGATCGTGCAGCTGATTAGGCGATGATAAAGCGGCTGACAGGCGCTGATCAAGCGGCTGATAGGTGCTCATAAAGTCGTTGACAGATGTTGATCTAGCGGCTGATAATCGCTGATCAAGCGGCTGAAATTACTTCTCAATCGGCTGTCAGGTACATATCGCACAGCTGAGTAGGCACTGATCGAGGGGCTGAGTAGGCACAGATCATGCGGCTGAGGCGATGATCACATGGCTCAGTAAATACTGATAGCGAAGCTAATTAGGTGTTGATCAAGTGGTGTATAGGCCCTTGTCAAGCGGCTCACAGGTGCTGATCGCGCCGCTCAATAGGCGCTGATGGAGAGGGTGATTAGGTGCTGATCAAGCGTATGACAGCCTCTGATCAAGCGGCTGACAGACTATGATCACACGGCTGTGTAGGGTCTAATTCACGGCTGAGTAGGCATTGATCGCCCAGCTGAGAAGGCACTGATTAAGTGGCTGGCAGTCCTTGTTTAAGCGGCTTACAGGTGCTGATCAAGCAGCTGACAGGTGCTGATCAACTGGCTGACAGTTGCTAATGAAGCGGCTGACAGGTGTTGAACAACATGCTGACAGGTGCTAATCAAGCAGCTGATAGGTGCTGATAAGGCTGCTGACAGGTGCTGATCAAGCAGCTGACAGGTGCCGATCAACTGGCTGACAGTTTCTGATCAAGAGTCTGAGTAGGCGCTGATCGTGCAGCTGATAAGGCGATGATCAAGCAGCTGACAGGTGCTGGTCAACTGCTGACAGGTGCTAATCAAGCGGAAGATAGACGCTCATCACGTGGCTGACAGGTGCTGATCAAGCGGCTGATAGGCGCTGATTAAGCGCCTGAAACGTGATGATCAAGCGGCTGACAGGTGCTGATCCAGTGGCTTACAGGTGGTGATAAACTGGCTGAGAGGTCCTGAGCAACTGGCTGACAGGTACTTCTCAAGCGGCTGACAGGAACTGATCGCGCGGCTGAGTAGGCGCTGATTGCGGGCCTCAGTAGGCGCAGATCAACTGGCTGAGTGATGCAATTCGCGCGGCTGAGTAGGCACTCTTCAACCCGCTGACAGGTGCTGATCAAGCGGATGACCGACTCTGATAAAGAGGCTGACAGACTATGATCACGCGGCTGTGGAGGGGCTGATTCGCGGCTAAGTAGGCGCTGATTGCGGAGCTGAGAAGGCAATGATCAACAGCTGACAGGCACTGATGAAGCGGCTGGCAGGCGCTGTTTAAGCGGCTTACAGGTGCTGATCAAGCAGCTGACAGGTGCTGATCAACTGGCTGACAGGTGCTAATCCAGCAGCTGACAGTTGTTGATTAACAGGCTGACAGGTGCTAATGAAGCAGCTGATAGGTTCTGATAAAGCTGCTGACAGGTGCTGATCAAGCGGCTGACAGGTGCCGATCAACTGGCTGACAGGTTCTGATCAAGAGTCTGAGTAGGCGCTGATCAAGCGGCTAACAGGAGCTGATCAACTGGCTGAGAAGTGTTAATTAAGCAGCTGATAGGCGCTAATCAAGTTTCTGATAGGTGCTGATCAAGCGGCTGAAAAGTGCTGATCCAGTGGCTTACAGGTGGTGATCAACTGGCTGAGAGGTGCTGATCAACTGGCTGACAGGTATTTCTCAAGCGGCTGACAGGCACTTATTGGGCGGCTGAGTAGGCGCTGATTGCGGTGCTCAGTAGGTGCAGATCAACTGGGTGAGAGATGCAATTCGCGCTGCTGAGTAGGCACTCTTCAACCTGCTGACAGGTGCCGATCAACTGGCTGACATATTGTGATCAAGCGGCTGAGTAGGCGCTGATCGTGCAGCTGATAAGGCGATGATCAAGCGGCTAACAGACGCTGATCCAGTGGCTTACAGGTGCTGATCAACTAGCTGACAGGTGCTAATCAAGCAGCTGATTGGCGCTGATCAAGCTGCTGATAGGTGCTGATCAACTGGATGACTGGTACTGATCAAGTGGCTGAGTAGGCGCTGATCAGGCAGCTGATTAGGCGATGAGAAAGCGGCTAACAGGTGCTGATCAAGTGGCTGACAGGTGATGATAAAGTGTTTGAAAGGTGCTGATCAAGCGGCTGATAGTCGTTGATCAAGTGGCTGTCAGGCACAGATCACATGGCTGAGTAGGCGCTGGTCGTGGGGCTGAGTAGGCACAGATCAAGAGGCTGAGGCAATGATCACGCGGCTGAGTAAATGATCATCGCGTGGCTGATTAGGTGCTGATCAAGAGGCTGACACGCGTTTATCAAGCTGCTGACAGGTGCTGATCAAGTGGCTGACAGGTACTTGTCAAGCGGCTGACGAGCACTGATCGGGCGGCTGTGTAGGCACTGACTGCGGGGCTCAGTAGGCACAGATCAACTGGCTGAAAGATGCTATTCGCGTGGCTGAGTCGGTTCTTTTCAATCGGCTGAGTGGAAAGTGGTCAAGCGCTGATCAAGCTACTGACAAGTGCTTAACAAGCGGCTCACAATTGCTGATCAACTAGCTGACAGGGGTAATCAAGCCACTGATAGGCGCTGATCAAGCGGCTGACAGGTGCTGATCAAGTGGCTGATAGGCGCTGATCAAGGAGCTGACAGGTGCTGATCAACTGGGTGATAGGTACTATTCAAGTGGCTGATAGGCCCTGATCAAGCTTCTGACAGGTGCTTGTCAAGCGGCTGAGAGGCACTTATCGCGCGGCTGCGGAGGCGCTATTCAATCAGCTCTGTGGGCAGTGGTCAAGTGGCTGACAGGCATTGATGAAGTGGTTGACCAGGCGCTGAATGACCAGCAGAGCAGAAAATGATCAAGCAGCTGACAGGCGCTGATCAACCGGCTGAGGGTCACTGATCATGTGGCTGAGTAGGATCGATCACACAGCAAAGTGGTCGCTGATCAAGCTGCTGACAGGTGCTGATATAGTGGCTGACAGGTGCTGATAAAGTGGCTGACAGGTACTGATCAAGCTGCTGACATGCGTTTATCAAGCGGCTGACAGGTGCTGATCAAGTGGCTGACAGGTAGTTCTCAAGAGGCTGACAGTCACTGATCGGGCGGCTGAGTAGGCGCTGATCATGGGGCTCAGTAGGAGCAGATCAACTGGCTGAGAGATGCTATTTGCGCGGCTGAATAGGCACTGTTCAACCGGCTGACAGGTGCTGATCAAGCAGCTGACAGACACTGATCTCGCGGCTGATTAAGCACTGATAGCGCAGCTCAGTAAGTGTTGATCAAGCGGTTTACAGGTGCTTGTAAAGCGGCTGACAGGCGCTTATCGCTCGGCTGCGTAGGCGCTTTTCAATCTGCTGAGTGGGCAGTGGTCAAGCGGCTGACTGACACTGATCCAGTGGTTGACCAGGCGCTGAATGACCAGCAGAGCAGGAAATGATCAAGCGCCTGACAGGAGAAGATCAACCGGCTGAGCGTCACTGACCGCGTGGCTGAGTAGGCTCTGTTCATGCAGCAAAGTGGGTGCTGATCTACGGTTGACAGGTGATGATCAATAGACAGACAGGTGTTAATTGAGCAGCTGATACGCACTGATTAACCTGCTGACAGGTGCTGATCAAGCGGATGACAGGTGCTGATCAACTGGCTGACAGGTGCTAATGAAGCGACTCTCAGGTGCTGATCAACTGGCTGACATTGGCTAATCAAGTGGCTGATAGGCCCTGATCAATCTGCTGACAGGTGCTGATCAACTGGCTGACAGGTGCTGATCAAGCAGCTGATACTCGCTGCTAAAGCTGCTGACAGGTGCTGATCATCTGGCCGACAGGTGCTAATCAAGCGGCTGATAGACGATGATCAAGGTGCTGACAGGTGCTGATCAACTGGCTGACAGGTGCTAATCAAGCAGTTGATAGGCGCTGATCAAGCTGCTGACAGGTGTTGATCAACTGGCTGACTGGTGCTAATCAAGCGGCTGATAGACGATGATCAAGGTGCTGACAGGTGCTGATCAACTGGCTGACAGGTGCTAAACAAGCAGCTGATAGGTGCTGATTGCGCAGCTGAGAATGCAATGATCAAGCAGCTGACAGGCACTGATCAATCGGTAGGCAGGTGCTGATCAACTGGCTGACAAGTGTTAATCAAGTAGCTGATAGGCGATGATCAAGCTGCTGACAGGTGCTAATGAAGCGGCTGACAGGTGCTGATCAATTGGCTGACAGGTGCTGATCAACTAGCTGACAGGTGCTAATCAAGTGGCTAATAGGCCCTGATCAAGCTGCTGACAGGTGATTTTCAGGCGGCTGACTGGTGCTTATCGCGCGGCTGCATTGGCGCTTTTCAATCGGCTGAGTGGGCAGTGGTCAAGCAGCTGACAGGCACTAATCAAGCGGCTGACAGGTGCTCATAAAGTCGTTGACAGGTGCTGATCAAGCGACTGATAGTCGCTCATAAAGTGGCTGACAGTACTTCTCAAGTGTCTGTCAGGCGCACCTCGCACGGCTGAGTAGGCTCTGATCGCGGGGCTGAGTAGACACAGATCAAGCGGCTGAGGCGATGATCGTGCGGCTGAGTAAATGATGATTGCGTGGCTGATTAGGTGCTGGTCCAGTGGCTGCCAGGTACTTCTCAAGCAGCTGACAGGCACTGATCAAGTGGATGACTAGGAGCTGAATGACCAGCAGAGCAGGAAATGATCAAGCGGCTGACTGGTGCTGATCAACTGCCTGACAGGTTCTGACCAAGCCGCTGAGTAGGTGCTGATCGTGAAGCTGATAAGGCGATGATCAAGCGGCTGATAGTCGTTGATCAAGTGGCTGTCAGGCACAGATCGCATGGCTGAGTAGGCGCTGGTCATGGGGCTGAGTAGGCACAGATCAAGAGGCTGAGGCGATGATCCCGCGGCTGAGTAAATGATCATCGTGTGGCTGATTAGGTGCTGATCAAGAGGCTGACAGGTACTTGTCAAGCGGCTGACAAGCACTGATCAGGCGGCTGTGTAGGCACTGACTGCGGAGCTCAGTAGGCACAGATCAACTGGCTGAAAGATGCTATTCATGCAGTTGAGTCTTTGCTTTTCAATCGGCTGAGTGGAAAGTGGTCAAGCGCTGATCAAGCTGCTGACAGGTGCATAAAAAGCGGCTGATAATTGCTGATCAACTGGCTGACAGGGGCTAATCAAGCCACTGATAGGCGCTGACCAAGCGGCTGACAGGTGCTGGTCAACTGGCTGACAGGTGCTAATCAAGCGGCTGATAGGTGCACATCAAGCTGCTGACAGGTGCTTATCAAGTGGCTGACAGGTACTTGTCAAGCGGCTGACAAGCACTGATCCGGCAGCTGTGTAGGCACTGACTGCGGGGCTCAGTAGGCACAGATCAACTGGCTGAAAGATGCTATTCATGCAGTTGAGTCTTTGCTTTTCAATCGGCTGAGTGGAAAGTGGTCAAGCGCTGATCAAGCTGCTGACAGGTGCATAAAAAGCGGCTGACAATTGCTGATCAAGTGGCTGACAGGGGCTAATCAAGCAGGTGATAGGTGCTGATAAACCTGCTGACAGGTGCTGATCAAGCGGTTGACAGGTTCTGATACAGCGGCTAACACGTGCTGATAATGTGGCTGACAGTTAATGATCAAGCTGCTTATAGGGGCTGCCCTAGCGCCTGACAGTTGCTGATAAAGTGGCTGACAGGTGCAAATGAAGTGGCTGACAGATGCTGTTCAACTGGCTGACAGGTACTGATCAAGTTGCTGACAGATGCTTCTCAAGTGGCTGACAGGCGCTTATCGCGTGGATGCGTATGCGTTTATCAATCAGCTGAGTGGGCACTGGTCAAGGGGCTGACAGGCACTGATCTAGTGGTGGACCAGGCGCTGAATGACCATCAGAGCAGGAAATGATCAAGCCGCTGACAGGCGCTGATCAGCCCGCTGAGGGTCACTGACCCTAAGGCGGAGTAGGCTCTGATTAGCAGCTAAGCGGGCACTGATCAAGCTGTTGAGAGTTGCTGATATATTGGCTGACAGGTGCTGATCCAGTGGCTTACAGGTGCTGATCAACTGGCTGAGAGGTGCTGATCAACTGGCTGACAGGTGCTAATCAAGCAGTTGATAGGCGCTGATCAAGCTGCTGACAGGTGTTGATCAACTGGCTGACTGGTACTGATCAAGCGGCTGAGTAGGTGCTGATCAGGCTGCTGTTTAGGCGATGATAAAGCGGCTAACAGGCGCTGATCAAGCGGCTGACAGGTGATGATAAAGTGGTTGACAGGTGCTGATCTAGCGGCTGATAATCGCTGATCAAGCGGCTGACAGGTGCTGGTCAAGTTGCTGACAGGTGCTAATCAAGCGCCTGATAGGCGCTCATCAAGCAGCTGACAGATGCTAATCAAGCGGCTGATAGGCGCTGATCAAGGCGCTGACAGGTGCTGATCAACTGGCTGATAGGTAGTATTCAAGTGGCTGATAGGCCCTGATCAAGCTTCTGACAGGTGCTTGTCAAGTGGCTGAGAGACACTTAACGCGCAGCTGTGTAGGCGCTTTTCAATCAGCTGAGTGGCCACTGGTCAAGTGGCTGACAGGCAGTGATGAAGTGGTTGACCAGGGGCTGAATGACCAGCAGAGCAGGAAATGATCAAGTGGCTGACAGGCGCTGATCAAGCGGCTGAAATGTGCTGATAAAGTCGTTGACAGATGCTGATCTACCGGCTGATAATCGCTGATCATTCGGCTGACAGGACTTCGCAATCGGCTGTCAGGCACATATCGCACGGCTGGGTAGGCACTGATTCCGGGGCTGAGAAGGCACTGATCAAACGGCTGGCAGGCGCTGTTTAAGTGGCTTACAGGTGCTGATCAAGTAGCTGACAGGTGCTGATCAACTGGCTAGACAGGTGCTAAATAAGCGGCTGATAGGCGCTGATCAAGCAGCTCACAGGTGCTGATCAACTGGATGAGAAGTGTTAATTAAGCAGCTGATAGGTGCTGATCAAGATGCTGAACGGTGCTGATGAAGCGGCTGACAGGTGCTGATCCAGTGGCTTACAGGTGCTGATCAACTGGCTGACAGGTGCTGATCAAACGGCTAACAGGTGCCGATCAACTGGCTGAGAAGTGTTAATTAAGTAGCTGATACGCGCTGATCAAGCGGCTGACAGGTCCTGATCCAGTGGCTTACAGGTGGTGATCAACTGGCTGAGAGGTGCTGATCAACTGAATGACAGGTACTTCTCAAGCGGCTGACAGGCATGGATCGGGCGGCTGAGTAGGCGTTGATTGCTGGGCTCAGTAGGTGCAGATCAACTGGCTGAGAGATGCAATTTGCGCGGCTGAGTAGGCACTCTTCAACTTGCTGACAGGTGCTGATCAAGCGGATGACCGACTCTGATAAAGAGGCTGACAGACCAGGATCACGCGGCTGTGTAGGGGCTGATTCTCGGCTGAGTAGGCGCTGATCGCGCAGCTGAGAAGGCAATGATCAAGCAGCTGACAGGCACGGATGAAGCGGCTGGCAGGCGCTGTTTAAGCGACGTGGCTCAGTCCGTGCTTTTCAATCGGCTGAGTGGAAAGTGGTCAAGCGCTGATCAAGCTGCTGACAGGTGCTTAACAAGCGGCTGACAATTGCTGATCAACTGGCCGACAGGGGCTAATCAAGCCACTGATAGGCGCTGATCAAGCAGCTGACAGGTGCTGATCAACTGGCTGATAGGTACTATACAAGTGGCTGATAGGCCCTGATCAAGCTTCTGACAGGTTCTTGTCAAGCGGCTGAGAGGCACTTATCGCGCGGCTGCGTAGGCGCTTTTCAATCAGCTGAGTGGGCACTGGTCAAGTGGCTGACAGGCACTGATGAAGTGGTTGACCAGGCGCTGAATGACCAGCAGAGCAGGAAATGATCAAGCGGCTGAGGGTCACTGATCACGTGGCTGAGTAGGATCTGATCACGTGGCTGAGTAGGATCTGATCAAGCAGAAAATTGGTCGCTGATCAAGCAGTTGACAGGTGCTGATATAGTGGCTGACAGGTGCTGACAAAGTGGCTCCCAGGTAGTGATGAAGCGGTTGAGTAGGCGCTGATCGCGCAGCTGATTAGGTGATGATAAAGTGGCTGACAGGCGCTGATCAAGCAACTGACAGGTGCTGATAAAGTCGTTGACAGATGTTGATCTAGCGGCTGATACTCGCTGGTCAAGCGGCTGAAAGGTGCTGATAAAGCCGTTGGCAGATGCTGATCTAGCGGCTGATGATCGCTGATCAAGCGGCTGACAGTACTTCGCATTCGGCTGTCAGGCACATATTGCACGGCTGATTAGGCCCTGATCGCGGGGCTCAGTAGGCACAGATCATGCGGCTGAGGCGATGATCACATGGCTCAGTAAATACTGATAGTGAATCTAATTAGGTGTTGATCAAGTGGTTTATAGGTGCTTGTCAAGCAGCTGACAGGTGCTGATTGGGCCGCTCAATAGGCGTTGATCGAGGAGGTGATTATGCGCTGATCAAGCGTCTGACAGTCTCTGATCACGCGGCTGTTTAGGGGCTCATTCAAGGCTCAGTAGGCATTGATCGTGCAGCTGAGAAGGCACTGATCAAGCGCTGACAGGCATTGATGAAGCGACTGGCAGGCGTTGTTTAAGAGGCTTACAGGTGCTGATCAAGCAGCTGACAGGTGCTGATCAACTGGCTGACAGTTGCTGATCAACTGGCTGAGAGTTGCTAATGAAGCGGCTGACAGGTGTTGATCAACATGCTGACAGGTGCTAATCAAGCAGCTGGTAGGTGCCTATCAAGCGGATGACAGGTGCTGATCAAGCGGATGACAGGTGCTGATCAACTGGCTGATAGGTACTATTCAAGTGGCTGACAGGCCCCGATCAAGCTTCTGACAGGTGCTTGTCTAGCGGCTGAGAGGCACTTATCACGCGGCTGCATAGGTGCTTTTCAATCAGCTGAGTGGGCACTGGTCAAGTGGCTGACAGGCACTGATGAAGTGGTTGACCAGGCGCTGAATGACCAGCAGAGCAGGAAATGATCAAGCGGCTGACAGGCGCTGATCAACAGGCTGAGGGTCACTGACCACGTGGCTGTGTAGGATCTGATCATGCAGCAAAGTGGTCGCTGATCAAGCAGCTGACAGGCACTGATGAAGCGGCTGGCAGGCGCTGTTTAACCGGCTTACAGGTGCTGATCAAGCAGCTGACAGGTGCTGACCAACTGGCTGATAGGTGCTGATCAAGCGGCTAACAGGTGCTGATCAACTGGCTGAGAAGTGTTAATTAAGTAGCTGATAGGCGCTGATCAAGCTGCTGATAGGTGCTGATCAAGCGGCTGACAGGTACTTCTCAAGCGGCTGACAGGCACTGATCGGGTGGCTGAGTAGGCGCTGATTGCTGGGCTCAGTAGGTGCACATCAACTGGCTGAGAGATGCAATTCGCGCGGCTGAGTAGGCACTCTTCAACTTGCTGACAGGTGCTGATCAAGCGGATCACCGACTCTGATAAAGAGGCAGACAGACTATGATCACGCGGTTGTGGAGGGGCTGATTCGCGGCTGAGTAGGCGCTGATCGCGCAGCTGAGAAGGCAATGATCAAGCACGTGACAGGCACTGATGAAGCGGCTGGCAGGCACTGTTTAAGCGGCTTACAGGTGCTGATCAATCAGCTGAAAGGTGCTGATCAACTGGCTGACAGTGGCTAATGAAGCGGCTGACAGGTGTTGATCAACATGCTGACAGGTGCTAATCAAGCAGCTGATAAGTGCTGATAAAGCTACTGACAGGTGCTGAT
This sequence comes from Bubalus kerabau, assembly GCF_029407905.1. NCBI lineage: Eukaryota > Metazoa > Chordata > Mammalia > Artiodactyla > Bovidae > Bubalus > Bubalus kerabau. The sequence goes on from NW_026577879.1 coordinate 4,849,226, forward strand.
CAAGCGGCTGACAGGTGCCGATCAACTGGCTGACAGGTTCTGATCAAGCAGCTGAGTAGGCGCTGATCGTGCACCTGATAAGGCGATGATCAAGCGGCTAACAGGCGCTGATCCAGTGGCTTACAGGTGCTGATCAACTGGCTGAGAGGTGCTGATCAACTGGCTGACAGGTGCTAATCAAGCAGTTGATAGGCGCTGATCAAGCTGCTGACAGGTGTTGATCAACTGGCTGACTGGTACTGATCAAGCGGCTGAGTAGGTGCTGATCAGGCTGCTGTTTAGGCGATGATAAAGCGGCTAACAGGCGCTGATCAAGCAGCTGACAGGTGATGATAAAGTGGTTGACAGGTGCTGATCTAGCGGCTGATAATCGCTGATCAAGCGGCTGACAGGTGCTGGTCAAGTTGCTGACAGGTGCTAATCAAGCGCCTGATAGGCGCTCATCAAGCAGCTGACAGATGCTAATCAAGCGGCTGATAGGCGCTGATCAAGGCGCTGACAGGTGCTGATCAACTGGCTGATAGGTAGTATTCAAGTGGCTGATAGGCCCTGATCAAGCTTCTGACAGGTGCTTGTCAAGCGGCTGAGAGACACTTAACGCGCAGCTGTGTAGGCGCTTTTCAATCAGCTGAGTGGCCACTGGTCAAGTGGCTGACAGGCACTGATGAAGTGGTTGACCAGGGGCTGAATGACCAGCAGAGCAGGAAATGATCAAGTGGCTGACAGGCGCTGATCAAGTGGCTGACAGGTGCTGATAAAGTCGTTGACAGATGTTGATCTAGCTGCTGATAATCGCTGATCATGCAGGCTGACAGGCGCTGATCAAGCGGCTGAAATGAGCTGATAAAGTCCTTAACAGATGCTGATCTACCGGCTGATAATCGCTGATCATTCGGCTGACAGGACTTCGCAATCGGCTGTCAGGCACATATCGCACGGCTGGGTAGGCACTGATTCCGGGGCTGAAAAGGCACTGATCAAACGGCTGGCAGGCGCTGTTTAAGTGGCTTACAGGTGCTGATCAAGTAGCTGACAGGTGCTGATCAACTGGCTGACAGTTGCTAGTGAAGCGGCTAACAGGTGTTGATCAACATGGTGACAGGTGCAAATCAAGCAGCTGATATGTGCTGATCAAGCTGCTGACAGGTGCTGATCAAGCTGTTGACAGGTGCTGATTAAGCGGCTGACAGGTGCTAATCAACTGGCTAGACAGGTGCTAAATAAGCGGCTGATAGGCGCTGATCAAGCGGCTCACAGGTGCTGATCAACTGGATGAGAAGTGTTAATTAAGCAGCTGATAGGTGCTGATCAAGATGCTGAACGGTGCTGATGAAGCGGCTGACAGGTGCTGATCCAGTGGCTTACAGGTGCTGATCAACTGGCTGACAGGTGCTGATCAAACGGCTAACAGGTGCCGATCAACTGGCTGAGAAGTGTTAATTAAGTAGCTGATACGCGCTGATCAAGCGGCTGACAGGTCCTGATCCAGTGGCTTACAGGTGGTGATCAACTGGCTGAGAGGTGCTGATCAACTGAATGACAGGTACTTCTCAAGCGGCTGACAGGCACGGATCGGGCGGCTGAGTAGGCGTTGATTGCTGGGCTCAGTAGGTGCAGATCAACTGGCTGAGAGATGCAATTTGCGCGGCTGAGTAGGCACTCTTCAACTTGCTGACAGGTGCTGATCAAGCGGATGACCGACTCTGATAAAGAGGCTGACAGACCAGGATCACGCGGCTGTGTAGGGGCTGATTCTCGGCTGAGTAGGCGCTGATCGCGCAGCTGAGAAGGCAATGATCAAGCAGCTGACAGGCACGGATGAAGCGGCTGGCAGGCGCTGTTTAAGCGACGTGGCTCAGTCCGTGCTTTTCAATCGGCTGAGTGGAAAGTGGTCAAGCGCTGATCAAGCTGCTGACAGGTGCTTAACAAGCGGCGGACAATTGCTGATCAACTGGCTGACAGGGGCTAATCAAGCCACTGATAGGCGCTGATCAAGCGGCTGACAGGTGCTGATCAACTGGCTGATAGGTACTATACAAGTGGCTGATAGGCCCTGATCAAGCTTCTGACAGGTTCTTGTCAAGCGGCTGAGAGGCACTTATCGCGCGGCTGCGTAGGCGCTTTTCAATCAGCTGAGTGGGCACTGGTCAAGTGGCTGACAGGCACTGATGAAGTGGTTGACCAGGCGCTGAATGACCAGCAGAGCAGGAAATGATCAACCGGCTGAGGGTCACTGATCACGTGGCTGAGTAGGATCTGATCACATGGCTGAGTAGGATCTGATCACGCAGAAAATTGGTCGCTGATCAAGCAGTTGACAGGTGCTGATATAGTGGCTGACAGGTGCTGATAAAGTGGCTCCCAGGTAGTGATGAAGCGGTTGAGTAGGCGCTGATCGCGCAGCTGATTAGGTGATGATAAAGCGGCTGAAAGGCGCTGATCAAGCAACTGACAGGTGCTGATAAAGTCGTTGACAGATGTTGATCTAGCGGCTGATACTCGCTGGTCAAGCGGCTGAAAGGTGCTGATAAAGCCGTTGGCAGATGCTGATCTAGCGGCTGATGATCGCTGATCAAGCGGCTGACAGTACTTCGCATTCGGCTGTCAGGCACATATTGCACGGCTGATTAGGCCCTGATCGCGGGGCTCAGTAGGCACAGATCATGCGGCTGAGGCGATGATCACATGGCTCAGTAAATACTGATAGTGAATCTAATTAGGCGTTGATCAAGTGGTTTATAGGTGCTTGTCAAGCAGCTGACAGGTGCTGATTGGGCCGCTCAATAGGCGTTGATCGAGGAGGTGATTATGCGTTGATCAAGCGTCTGACAGTCTCTGATCACGCGGCTGTGTAGGGGCTCATTCAAGGCTCAGTAGGCATTGATCGTGCAGCTGAGAAGGCACTGATCAAGCGCTGACAGGCATTGATGAAGCGACTGGCAGGCGTTGTTTAAGAGGCTTACAGGTGCTGATCAAGCAGCTGACAGGTGCTGATCAACTGGCTGACAGTTGCTGATCAACTGGCTGAGAGTTTCTAATGAAGCGGCTGACAGGTGTTGATCAACATGCTGACAGGTGCTAATCAAGCAGCTGGTAGGTGCTGATAAATCTGCTGACAGGTGCTGATCAAGCGGATGACAGGTGCTGATCAACTGGCTGATAGGTACTATTCAAGTGGCTGACAGGCCCCGATCAAGCTTCTGACAGGTGCTTGTCTAGCGGCTGAGAGGCACTTATCACGCGGCTGCATAGGTGCTTTTCAATCAGCTGAGTGGGCACTGGTCAAGTGGCTGACAGGCACTGATGAAGTGGTTGACCAGGCGCTGAATGACCAGCAGAGCAGGAAATGATCAAGCGGCTGACAGGCACTGATGAAGTGGTTGACCAGGCGCTGAATGACCAGCAGAGCAGGAAATGATCAAGCGGCTGACAGGCGCTGATCAACAGGCTGAGGGTCACTGACCACGTGGCTGTGTAGGATCTGATCATGCAGCAAAGTGGTCGCTGATCAAGCAGCTGACAGGCACTGATGAAGCGGCTGGCAGGCGCTGTTTAACCGGCTTACAGGTGCTGATCAAGCAGCTGACAGGTGCTGACCAACTGGCTGATAGGTGCTGATCAAGCGGCTAACAGGTGCTGATCAACTGGCTGAGAAGTGTTAATTAAGTAGCTGATAGGCGCTGATCAAGCTGCTGATAGGTGCTGATCAAGCGGCTGACAGGTACTTCTCAAGCGGCTGACAGGCACTGATCGGGCGGCTGAGTAGGCGCTGATTGCTGGGCTCAGTAGGTGCACATCAACTGGCTGAGAGATGCAATTCGCGCAGCTGAGTAGGCACTCTTCAACTTGCTGACAGGTGCTGATCAAGCGGATCACCGACTCTGATAAAGAGGCAGACAGACTATGATCACGCGGTTGTGGAGGGGCTGATTCGCGGCTGAGTAGGCGCTGATCGCGCAGCTGAGAAGGCAATGATCAAGCACGTGACAGGCACTGATGAAGCGGCTGGCAGGCACTGTTTAAGCGGCTTACAGGTGCTGATCAAGCAGCTGACAGGTGCTGATCAACTGGCTGAGAGGTGCTAATGAAGCGGCTGACAGGTGTTGATCAACATGCTGACAGGTGCTAATCAAGCAGCTGATAAGTGCTGATAAAGCTACTGACAGGTGCTGATCAAGCGGCTGACAGGTGCCGATCAACTGGCTGACAGGTTCTGATCAAGCAGCTGAGTAGGCGCTGATCGTGCACCTGATAAGGCGATGATCAAGCGGCTAACAGGCGCTAATCAACTGGCTAAGAGGTGCTGATCAACTGGCTGACAGGTGCTAATCAAGCAGTTGATAGGCGCTGATCAAGCTGCTGACAGGTGTTGATCAACTGGCTGACTGGTACTGATCAAGCGGCTGAGTAGGTGCTGATCAGGCTGCTGTTTAGGCGATGATAAAGCGGCTAACAGGCGCTGATCAAGCGGCTGACAGGTGATGATAAAGTGGTTGACAGGTGCTGATCTAGCGGCTGATAATCGCTGATCAAGCGGCTGACAGGTGCTGGTCAAGTTGCTGACAGGTGCTAATCAAGCGCCTGATAGGCGCTCATCAAGCAGCTGACAGATGCTAATCAAGCGGCTGATAGGCGCTGATCAAGGCGCTGACAGGTGCTGATCAACTGGCTGATAGGTAGTATTCAAGTGGCTGATAGGCCCTGATCAAGCTTCTGACAGGTGCTTGTCAAGTGGCTGAGAGACACTTAACGCGCAGCTGCGTAGGCGCTTTTCAATCAGCTGAGTGGCCACTGGTCAAGTGGCTGACAGGCAGTGATGAAGTGGTTGACCAGGGGCTGAATGACCAGCAGAGCAGGAAATGATCAAGTGGCTGACAGGCGCTGATCAAGTGGCTGACAGGTGCTGATAAAGTCGTTGACAGATGTTGATCTAGCTGCTGATAATCGCTGATCATGCGGCTGACAGGCGCTGATCAAGCGGCTGAAATGTGCTGATAAAGTCGTTGACAGATGCTGATCTACCGGCTGATAATCGCTGATCATTCGGCTGACAGTACTTCGCAATCGGCTGTCAGGCACATATCGCACGGCTGGGTAGGCACTGATTCCGGGGCTGAGAAGGCACTGATCAAACGGCTGGCAGGCGCTGTTTAAGTGGCTTACAGGTGCTGATCAAGTAGCTGACAGGTGCTGATCAACTGGCTGACAGTTGCTAATGAAGCGGCTAACAGGTGTTGATCAACATGGTGACAGGTGCAAATCAAGCAGCTGATATGTGCTGATCAAGCTGCTGACAGGTGCTGATCAAGCTGTTGACAGGTGCTGATTAAGCGGCTGACAGGTGCTAATCAACTGGCTAGACAGGTGCTAAATAAGCGGCTGATAGGCGCTGATCAAGCGGCTCACAGGTGCTGATCAACTGGATGAGAAGTGTTAATTAAGCAGCTGATAGGTGCTGATCAAGATGCTGAACGGTGCTGATGAAGCGGCTGACAGGTGCTGATCCAGTGGCTTACAGGTGCTGATCAACTGGCTGACAGGTGCTGATCAAACGGCTAACAGGTGCCGATCAACTGGCTGAGAAGTGTTAATTAAGTAGCTGATACGCGCTGATCAAGCGGCTGACAGGTCCTGATCCAGTGGCTTACAGGTGGTGATCAACTGGCTGAGAGGTGCTGATCAACTGAATGACAGGTACTTCTCAAGCGGCTGACAGGCACGGATCGGGCGGCTGAGTAGGCGTTGATTGCTGGGCTCAGTAGGTGCAGATCAACTGGCTGAGAGATGCAATTTGCGCGGCTGAGTAGGCACTCTTCAACTTGCTGACAGGTGCTGATCAAGCGGATGACCGACTCTGATAAAGAGGCTGACAGACCAGGATCACGCGGCTGTGTAGGGGCTGATTCTCGGCTGAGTAGGCGCTGATCGCGCAGCTGAGAAGGCAATGATCAAGCAGCTGACAGGCACGGATGAAGCGGCTGGCAGGCGCTGTTTAAGCGACGTGGCTCAGTCCGTGCTTTTCAATCGGCTGAGTGGAAAGTGGTCAAGCGCTGATCAAGCTGCTGACAGGTGCTTAACAAGCGGCGGACAATTGCTGATCAACTGGCTGACAGGGGCTAATCAAGCCACTGATAGGTGCTGATCAAGCGGCTGACAGGTGCTGATCAACTGGCTGATAGGTACTATACAAGTGGCTGATAGGCCCTGATCAAGCTTCTGACAGGTTCTTGTCAAGCGGCTGAGAGGCACTTATCGCGCGGCTGCGTAGGCGCTTTTCAATCAGCTGAGTGGGCACTGGTCAAGTGGCTGACAGGCACTGATGAAGTGGTTGACCAGGCGCTGAATGACCAGCAGAGCAGGAAATGATCAACCGGCTGAGGGTCACTGATCACGTGGCTGAGTAGGATCTGATCACGTGGCTGAGTAGGATCTGATCACGCAGAAAATTGGTCGCTGATCAAGCAGTTGACAGGTGCTGATATAGTGGCTGACAGGTGCTGATAAAGTGGCTCCCAGGTAGTGATGAAGCGGTTGAGTAGGCGCTGATCGCGCAGCTGATTAGGTGATGATAAAGCGGCTGACAGGCGCTGATCAAGCAACTGACAGGTGCTGATAAAGTCGTTGACAGATGTTGATCTAGCGGCTGATACTCGCTGGTCAAGCGGCTGAAAGGTGCTGATAAAGCCGTTGGCAGATGCTGATCTAGCGGCTGATGATCGCTGATCAAGCGGCTGACAGTACTTCGCATTCGGCTGTCAGGCACATATTGCACGGCTGATTAGGCCCTGATCGCGGGGCTCAGTAGGCACAGATCATGCGGCTGAGGCGATGATCACATGGCTCAGTAAATACTGATAGTGAATCTAATTAGGCGTTGATCAAGTGGTTTATAGGTGCTTGTCAAGCAGCTGACAGGTGCTGATTGGGCCGCTCAATAGGCGTTGATCGAGGAGGTGATTATGCGCTGATCAAGAGTCTGACAGTCTCTGATCACGCGGCTGTGTAGGGGCTCATTCAAGGCTCAGTAGGCATTGATCGTGCAGCTGAGAAGGCACTGATCAAGCGCTGACAGGCATTGATGAAGCGACTGGCAGGCGTTGTTTAAGAGGCTTACAGGTGCTGATCAAGCAGCTGACAGGTGCTGATCAACTGGCTGACAGTTGCTGATCAACTGGCTGAGAGTTGCTAATGAAGCGGCTGACAGGTGTTGATCAACATGCTGACAGGTGCTAATCAAGCAGCTGGTAGGTGCCTATCAAGCGGATGACAGGTGCTGATCAAGCGGATGACAGGTGCTGATCAACTGGCTGATAGGTACTATTCAAGTGGCTGACAGGCCCCGATCAAGCTTCTGACAGGTGCTTGTCTAGCGGCTGAGAGGCACTTATCACGCGGCTGCATAGGTGCTTTTCAATCAGCTGAGTGGGCACTGGTCAAGTGGCTGACAGGCACTGATGAAGTGGTTGACCAGGCGCTGAATGACCAGCAGAGCAGGAAATGATCAAGCGGCTGACAGGCGCTGATCAACAGGCTGAGGGTCACTGACCACGTGGCTGTGTAGGATCTGATCATGCAGCAAAGTGGTCGCTGATCAAGCAGCTGACAGGCACTGATGAAGCGGCTGGCAGGCGCTGTTTAACCGGCTTACAGGTGCTGATCAAGCAGCTGACAGGTGCTGACCAACTGGCTGATAGGTGCTGATCAAGCGGCTAACAGGTGCTGATCAACTGGCTGAGAAGTGTTAATTAAGTAGCTGATAGGCGCTGATCAAGCTGCTGATAGGTGCTGATCAAGCGGCTGACAGGCACTTCTCAAGCGGCTGACAGGCACTGATCGGGTGGCTGAGTAGGCGCTGATTGCTGGGCTCAGTAGGTGCACATCAACTGGCTGAGAGATGCAATTCGCGCGGCTGAGTAGGCACTCTTCAACTTGCTGACAGGTGCTGATCAAGCGGATCACCGACTCTGATAAAGAGGCAGACAGACTATGATCACGCGGTTGTGGAGGGGCTGATTCGCGGCTGAGTAGGCGCTGATCGCGCAGCTGAGAAGGCAATGATCAAGCACGTGACAGGCACTGATGAAGCGGCTGGCAGGCACTGTTTAAGCGGCTTACAGGTGCTGATCAAGCAGCTGACAGGTGCTGATCAACTGGCTGACAGTGGCTAATGAAGCGGCTGACAGGTGTTGATCAACATGCTGACAGGTGCTAATCAAGCAGCTGGTAGGTGCCTATCAAGCGGATGACAGGTGCTGATCAAGCGGATGACAGGTGCTGATCAACTGGCTGATAGGTACTATTCAAGTGGCTGACAGGCCCCGATCAAGCTTCTGACAGGTGCTTGTCTAGCGGCTGAGAGGCACTTATCACGCGGCTGCATAGGTGCTTTTCAATCAGCTGAGTGGGCACTGGTCAAGTGGCTGACAGGCACTGATGAAGTGGTTGACCAGGCGCTGAATGACCAGCAGAGCAGGAAATGATCAAGCGGCTGACAGGCGCTGATCAACAGGCTGAGGGTCACTGACCACGTGGCTGTGTAGGATCTGATCATGCAGCAAAGTGGTCGCTGATCAAGCAGCTGACAGGCACTGATGAAGCGGCTGGCAGGCGCTGTTTAACCGGCTTACAGGTGCTGATCAAGCAGCTGACAGGTGCTGACCAACTGGCTGATAGGTGCTGATCAAGCGGCTAACAGGTGCTGATCAACTGGCTGAGAAGTGTTAATTAAGTAGCTGATAGGCGCTGATCAAGCTGCTGATAGGTGCTGATCAAGCGGCTGACAGGCACTTCTCAAGCGGCTGACAGGCACTGATCGGGTGGCTGAGTAGGCGCTGATTGCTGGGCTCAGTAGGTGCACATCAACTGGCTGAGAGATGCAATTCGCGCGGCTGAGTAGGCACTCTTCAACTTGCTGACAGGTGCTGATCAAGCGGATCACCGACTCTGATAAAGAGGCAGACAGACTATGATCACGCGGTTGTGGAGGGGCTGATTCGCGGCTGAGTAGGCGCTGATCGCGCAGCTGAGAAGGCAATGATCAAGCACGTGACAGGCACTGATGAAGCGGCTGGCAGGCACTGTTTAAGCGGCTTACAGGTGCTGATCAAGCAGCTGACAGGTGCTGATCAACTGGCTGACAGTGGCTAATGAAGCGGCTGACAGGTGTTGATCAACATGCTGACAGGTGCTAATCAAGCAGCTGATAAGTGCTGATAAAGCTACTGACAGGTGCTGATCAAGCGGCTGACAGGTGCCGATCAACTGGCTGACAGGTTCTGATCAAGCAGCTGAGTAGGCGCTGATCGTGCACCTGATAAGGCGATGATCAAGCGGCTAACAGGCGCTGATCCAGTGGCTTACAGGTGCTGATCAACTGGCTGAGAGGTGCTGATCAACTGGCTGACAGGTGCTAATCAAGCAGTTGATAGGCGCTGATCAAGCTGCTGACAGGTGTTGATCAACTGGCTGACTGGTACTGATCAAGCGGCTGAGTAGGTGCTGATCAGGCTGCTGTTTAGGCGATGATAAAGCGGCTAACAGGCTCTGATCAAGCAGCTGACAGGTGCTGATCAAGCGGCTGAAATGTGCTGATAAAGTCGTTAATAGATGCTGATCTAGCGGCTGATAATCGCTGATCAAGCGACTGACAGTACTTCTCAATCGGCTTTCAGGCACATATCGCATGGCTGAGTAGACATTGATCGCGGGGCTGAGTAGGCACAGATCATGCGGCTGAGGCGATGATCGCATGGCTCAGTAAATACTGATAGCGAAGCTAATTAGGTGTTGATCAAGTGGTGTATAGGAGCTTGTCAAGCGGCTGACAGGTGCTGATCACGCCGCTGAATATGCGCTGATCGAGGGGGTGATTAGGCGCTGATCAAGTGTCTGACAGTCTCTGATCAAGCGGCTTACAGACTATGATCACGCGGCTGTTTAGGGGCTGATTCGCAGATGAGTAGGCATTGATCCCGCAGCTGAGAAGGCAATGATCAAGAGGCTGTCAGGTGCTGTTTAAGCGGCTTTCAGGTGCTGATCAAGCAGCTGACAGGTGCTGATCAACTGGCTGACAGTTGCTAATGAAGCGGCTGAAAGGTTTTGATCAACATGCTGACAGGTGCTGATTAAGCGGCTGACAGGTGCTGATCAAGCTGCTGACAGGTGCTGATCAAGCTGCTGACAGGTGTTTAACAAGCATCTAACAATTGCTGATCAACTGGCTGACAGGGGCTAATCAAGCCACTGATAGGCGCTTATCAAGCGGCTGACAGGTGCTGGTCAACTGGCTGACAGGTGCTAATCAAGCGCCTGATAGGCACTCATCAAGCGGCTGACAGGTGCTGATCAAGCGGCTGATAGGCGCTGATCAAGGGGCTGACAGGTGCTGATCACCTGGATGACAGATGCTGATCTGGCGGCTGATAATCGCTGATCAAGCGGCTGACAGTAATTCTCAATCGGCTGTCAGGCACATATCGCACGGCTGAGTAGGCAGTGATCGCGGGGTTGAGTAGGCACAGATCATGCGGCTGAGGCGAGCATCGCATGGCTCAGTAAATACTGATAGCGAAGCTAATTAGGTGTTGATCAAGTGGTGTATAGGAGCTTGTCAAGCGGCTGACAGGTGCTGATCACGCCGCTGAATAGGCGCTGATCGAGGGGGTGATTAGGCGCTGATCAAGCGTCTGACAGTCTCTGATCAAGCGGCCGACAGACTATGATCACCCAGCAGTGTAGGGGCTGTTTCTCGGCTAAGTAGGCATTGATGGCGCAGCTGAGAAGGCACTGATCAAGCGGCTGGCAGCACTGTTTAAGCGGCTTACAGGTGCTGATCAAGCAGCTGACAGGTGCTGATCAACTGGCTGACAGTTGCTAATGAAGCGGCTGACAGGTGTTGATCAACATGCTGACAGGTGCTAATCAAGCAGCTGATAGGTGCTGATAAAGCTGCTGACAGATGCTGATCAAGCTGCTGACAGGTGCTGATTAAGCGGCTGACAGGTGCTAATCAACTGGCTGACAGGTGCTAATCAAGCAGCTGATAGGCGCTGATCAAGCGGCTCTCAGGTGCTGATCAACTGGCTGAGAAGTGTTAATTAAGCAGCTGATAGGCGCTGATCAAGCGTCTTTAAGGTGCTGATAACGTAGTTGACAGATGCTGACCTAGCGGTTGATGATCGCTGATCTAGCGGCTGATTATCACTGATCAAGCGAGTGACAGTACTTCTCAATCGGATGTCAGGCACATATCGCACGGCTGAGTAGACATTGATCGCGGGGCTGAGTAGGCACAGATCATGCGGCTGAGGCGATGATCGCATGGCTCAGTAAATACTGATAGCGAAGCTAATTAGGTGTTGATCAAGTGGTGTATAGGAGCTTGTCAAGCGGCTGACAGGTGCCGATCACGCCGCTGAATACGCGCTGATCGAGGGGGTGATTAGGCGCTGATCAATTGTCTGACAGTCTCTGATCAAGCGGCTTACAGACTATGAGCACGCGGCTGTTTAGGGGCTGATTCGCAGATGAGTAGGCATTGATCCCGCAGCTGAGAAGGCAATGATCAAGAGGCTGTCAGGTGCTGTTTAAGCGGCTTTCAGGTGCTGATCAAGCAGCTGACAGGTGCTGATCAACTGGCTGACAGTGGCTAATGAAGCGGCTGACAGCCGCTGATCAACTGGCTGACAGTTGCTAATGAAGCGGCTGAAAGGTTTTGATCAACATGCTGACAGGTGCTGATTAAGCGGCTGACAGGTGCTGGTTAACTGGCTGACAGGTGCTAATCAAGCGGCTGATAGGCACTCATCAAGCGGCTGACAGGTGCTGATCAAGCGGCTGATAGGCGCTGATCAAGGGGCTGACAGGTGCTGATCAACTGGCTGACAGGTGCTAATCAAGCGGCTGATAGGCACTCATCAAGCAGCTGGCAGGTGCTGATCAAGTGGCTGATAGGCCCTGATCAAACTTCTGACAGGTGCTGGTCAAGCGGCTGAGAGGCACTTATCGCGCGGCTGTGTAGGCGCTTTTCAATCAGCTGATTGGGCACTGGTCAAGTGGCTGACAGGCACTGATGAAGTGGTTGACCAGGCGCTGAATGACCAGCAGAGCAGGAAATGATCAAGCGGCTGACAGGCGCTGATCAACCGGCTGAGGGTCACGGATCACGTGGCTGAGTAGGAACTGATCACGCAGCAAAGTGGTCGCTGATCAAGCAGTTGACAGGTGCTGATAGAGTGGCTGACAGGTGCTGATAAAGTGGCTGACAGGTACTGATCAAGCCGTTGAGTAGGCGCTGATCGCGCAGCTGATTAGGCGATGATAAAGCGGCTGACAGGCGCTGATGAAGTGGCTGACAGGTGCTGATAAAGTCGTTGACAGATGTTGATCTAGCGGCTAATAATCGCTGATCAAGGGGCTGACAGGTGCTGTTAAATCTTTGACAGATGCTGATCTGGCGGCTGATAATCGCTGATCAAGCGGCTGACAGTAATTCTCAATCGGCTGTCAGGCACATATCGCACGGCTGAGTAGGCAGTGATCGCGGGGTTGAGTAGGCACAGATCATGCGGCTGAGGCGAGCATCGCATGGCTCAGTAAATACTGATAGCGAAGCTAATTAGGTGTTGATCAAGTGGTGTATAGGAGCTTGTCAAGCGGCTGACAGGTGCTGATCACGCTGCTGAATAGGCGCTGATCGAGGGGGTGATTAGGCGCTGATCAAGCGTCTGACAGTCTCTGATCAAGCGGCCGACAGACTATGATCACCCGGCAGTGTAGGGGCTGTTTCTCGGCTAAGTAGGCATTGATGGCGCAGCTGAGAAGGCACTGATCAAGCGGCTGGCAGCACTGTTTAAGCGGCTTACAGGTGCTGATCAAGCAGCTGACAGGTGCTGATCAACTGGCTGACAGTTGCTAATGAAGCGGCTGACAGGTGTTGATCAACATGCTGACAGGTGCTAATCAAGCAGCTGATAGGTGCTGATAAAGCTGCTGACAGATGCTGATCAAGCTGCTGACAGGTGCTGATTAAGCGGCTGACAGGTGCTAATCAACTGGCTGACAGGTGCTAATCAAGCAGCTGATAGGCACTGATCAAGGGGCTCTCAGGTGCTAATCAACTGGCTGAGAAGTGTTAATTAAGCAGCTGATAGGCGCTGATCAAGCGTCTGAAAGGTGCTGATAAAGTAGTTGACAGATGCTGATCTAGCAGTTGATGATCACTGATCTAGCGGCTGATTATCACTGATCAAGCGAGTGACAGTAATTCTCAATCGGATGTCAGGCACATATCGCACGGCTGAGTAGGCACTGATCGCGGGGCTGTGTAGGCACAGATCATGCAGCTGAGGCCATGATCGCATGGCTCAGGAAATACTGAGAGTGAAGCTAATAAGGTGTTGATCAAGTGGTGTATAAGTTCTTGTCAAGCGCCTGACAGGTGCTGATCGCCCTGCTCAATAGGCGCTGATGGAGGGGGTGATTAGGCGCTGATCAAGCGCCTGACAGTCTCTGCTCAAGCGGTTGGCAGACTATGATCACGCGACTGTGTAGGGGCTGATTGGTGGCTGAGTAGGCGCTGATAGCCCAGCTGAGAAGGCAACGATCAAGCAGCTGACGGGCACTGATGAAGCCGGTTACATGTGCTGATCAAGCAGCTGACAGGTGCTGATCAACTGGCTGAGAGGTGCTAATGAAGCGGCTGACAGGTGTTGATCAACATGCTGACAGGTGCTAATCAAGCAGCTGATAGGTGCTGATAAAGCTGCTGACAGGTGCTGATCAAGCGGCTGACAGGTGCTGATCAACTGGCTGACAGATTCTGATCAAGCGGCTGAGTAGGCGCTGATCGCGCAGCTGATTAGGCAATGATAAAGTGGCTGACAGGCGCTGATCAAGTGGCTGACAGGTGCTGATCAAGTCGTTGACAGATCTTGATCTAGCGGCTGATAATCGCTGATCAAGCAGCTGACAGGCGCTGATCAAGCGGCTGAAAGGTGCTGATAAAGTCGTTAATAGATGCTGATCTAGCGGCTGATAATCGCTGATCAAGCGACTGACAGGACTTCTCAATCGGCTTTCAGGCACATATCCATGGTTGAGTAGACATTGATCGCGGGGCTGAGTAGGCACAGATCATGCGGCTGAGGCGATGATCGCATGGCTCAGTAAATACTGATAGCGAAGCTAATTAGGTGTTGATCAAGTGGTGTATAGGAGCTTGTCAAGCGGCTGACAGGTGCTGATCACGCCGCTGAATATGCGCTGATCGAGGGGGTGATTAGGCGCTGATCAAGTGTCTGACAGTCTCTGATCAAGCGGCTTACAGACTATGATCACGCGGCTGTTTAGGGGCTGATTCGCAGATGAGTAGGCATTGATCCCACAGCTGAGAAGGCAATGATCAAGAGGCTGTCAGGTGCTGTTTAAGCGGCTTTCAGGTGCTGATCAAGCAGCTGACAGGTGCTGATCAACTGGCTGACAGTTGCTAATGAAGCGGCTGAAAGGTTTTGATCAACATGCTGACAGGTGCTGATTAAGCGGCTGACAGGTGCTGATCAAGCTGCTGACAGGTGCTGATCAAGCTGCTGACAGGTGTTTAACAAGCATCTAACAATTGCTGATCAACTGGCTGACAGGGGCTAATCAAGCCACTGATAGGCGCTTATCAAGCGGCTGACAGGTGCTGGTCAACTGGCTGACAGGTGCTAATCAAGCGGCTGATAGGCACTCATCAAGCGGCTGACAGGTGCTGATCAAGCGGCTGATAGGCGCTGATCAAGGGGCTGACAGGTGCTGATCAACTGGCTGACAGGTGCTAATCAAGCGGCTGATAGGCACTCATCAAGCAGCTGGCAGGTGCTGATCAAGTGGCTGATAGGCCCTGATCAAACTTCTGACAGGTGCTTGTCAAGCGGCTGAGAGGCACTTATCGCGCGGCTGTGTAGGCGCTTTTCAATCAGCTGATTGGGCACTGGTCAAGTGGCTGACAGGCACTGATGAAGTGGTTGACCAGGCGCTGAATGACCAGCAGAGCAGGAAATGATCAAGCGGCTGACAGGCGCTGATCAACCGGCTGAGGGTCACGGATCACGTGGCTGAGTAGGAACTGATCACGCAGCAAAGTGGTCGCTGATCAAGCAGTTGACAGGTGCTGATAGAGTGGCTGACATGTGCTGATAAAGTGGCTGACAGGTACTGATCAAGCCGTTGAGTAGGCGCTGATCGCGCAGCTGATTAGGCGATGATAAAGTGGCTGACAGGCGCTGATGAAGTGGCTGACAGGTGCTGATAAAGTCGTTGACAGATGTTGATCTAGCGGCTAATAATCGCTGATCAAGGGGCTGACAGGTGCTGTTAAATCTTTGACAGATGCTGATCTGGCGGCTGATAATCGCTGATCAAGCGGCTGACAGTAATTCTCAATCGGCTGTCAGGCACATATCGCACGGCTGAGTAGGCAGTGATCGCGGGGTTGAGTAGGCACAGATCATGCGGCTGAGGCGAGCATCGCATGGCTCAGTAAATACTGATAGCGAAGCTAATTAGGTGTTGATCAAGTGGTGTATAGGAGCTTGTCAAGCGGCTGACAGGTGCTGATCACGCCGCTGAATAGGCGCTGATCGAGGGGGTGATTAGGCGCTGATCAAGCGTCTGACAGTCTCTGATCAAGCGGCCGACAGACTATGATCACCCAGCAGTGTAGGGGCTGTTTCTCGGCTAAGTAGGCATTGATGGCGCAGCTGAGAAGGCACTGATCAAGCGGCTGGCAGCACTGTTTAAGCGGCTTACAGGTGCTGATCAAGCAGCTGACAGGTGCTGATCAACTGGCTGACAGTTGCTAATGAAGCGGCTGACAGGTGTTGATCAACATGCTGACAGGTGCTAATCAAGCAGCTGATAGGTGCTGATAAAGCTGCTGACAGATGCTGATCAAGCTGCTGACAGGTGCTGATTAAGCGGCTGACAGGTGCTAATCAACTGGCTGACAGGTGCTAATCAAGCAGCTGATAGGCGCTGATCAAGCGGCTCTCAGGTGCTGATCAACTGGCTGAGAAGTGTTAATTAAGCAGCTGATAGGCGCTGATCAAGCGTCTTTAAGGTGCTGATAACGTAGTTGACAGATGCTGACCTAGCGGTTGATGATCGCTGATCTAGCGGCTGATTATCACTGATCAAGCAAGTGACAGTACTTCTCAATCGGATGTCAGGCACATATCGCACGGCTGAGTAGGCACTGATCGCGGGGCTGAGTAGGCACAGATCATGCAGCTGAGGCCATGATCGCATGGCTCAGGAAATACTGAGAGTGAAGCTAATAAGGTGTTGATCAAGTGGTGTATAAGTTCTTGTCAAGCGCCTGACAGGTGCTGATCGCCCTGCTCAATAGGCGCTGATGGAGGGGGTGATTAGGCGCTGATCAAGCGCCTGACAGTCTCTGCTCAAGCGGCTGGCAGACTATGATCACGCGTCTGTGTAGGGGCTGATTCGCGGCTGAGTAGGCGCTGATAGCCCAGCTGAGAAGGCAATGATCAAGCAGCTGATGGGCACTGATGAAGCCGGTTATATGTGCTGATCAAGCAGCTGACAGGTGCTGATCAACTGGCTGAGAGGTGCTAATGAAGCGGCTGACAGGTGTTGATCAACATGCTGACAGGTGCTAATCAAGCAGCTGATAGGTGCTGATAAAGCTGCTGACAGGTGCTGATCAAGCGGCTGACAGGTGCTGATCAACTGGCTGACAGATTCTGATCAAGCGGCTGAGTAGGCGCTGATCGCGCAGCTGATTAGGCAATGATAAAGTGGCTGACAGGCGCTGATCAAGTGGATGACAGGTGCTGATCAAGTAGTTGACAGATCTTGATCTAGCGGCTGATAATCGCTGATCAAGCAGCTGACAGGCGCTGATCAAGCGGCTGAAAGGTGCTGATAAAGTCGTTAATAGATGCTGATCTAGCGGCTGATAATCGCTGATCAAGCCACTGACAGTACTTCTCAATCGGCTTTCAGGCACATATCGCATGGCTGAGTAGACATTGATCGCAGGGCTGAGTAGGCACAGATCATGCGGCTGAGGCGATGATCGCATGGCTCAGTAAATACTGATAGCGAAGCTAATTAGGTGTTGATCAAGTGGTGTATAGGAGCTTGTCAAGCGGCTGACAGGTGCCGATCACGCCGCTGAATACGCGCTGATCGAGGGGGTGATTAGGCGCTGATCAATTGTCTGACAGTCTCTGATCAAGCGGCTTACAGACTATGATCACGCGGCTGTTTAGGGGCTGATTCGCAGATGAG
This sequence comes from Bubalus kerabau, assembly GCF_029407905.1. NCBI lineage: Eukaryota > Metazoa > Chordata > Mammalia > Artiodactyla > Bovidae > Bubalus > Bubalus kerabau. The sequence continues at coordinate 4,866,521 of NW_026577879.1, forward strand.
TAGGCATTGATCCCGCAGCTGAGAAGGCAATGATCAAGAGGCTGTCAGGTGCTGTTTAAGCGGCTTTCAGGTGCTGATCAAGCAGCTGACAGGTGCTGATCAACTGGCTGACAGTTGCTAATGAAGTGGCTGACAGCCGCTGATCAACTGGCTGACAGTTGCTAATGAAGCGGCTGAAAGGTTTTGATCAACATGCTGACAGGTGCTGATTAAGCGGCTGACAGGTGCTGGTTAACTGGCTGACAGGTGCTAATCAAGCGGCTGATAGGCACTCATCAAGCGGCTGACAGGTGCTGATCAAGCGGCTGATAGGCGCTGATCAAGGGGCTGACAGGTGCTGATCAACTGGCTGACAGGTGCTAATCAAGCGGCTGATAGGCACTCATCAAGCAGCTGGCAGGTGCTGATCAAGTGGCTGATAGGCCCTGATCAAACTTCTGACAGGTGCTGGTCAAGCGGCTGAGAGGCACTTATCGCGCGGCTGTGTAGGCGCTTTTCAATCAGCTGATTGGGCACTGGTCAAGTGGCTGACAGGCACTGATGAAGTGGTTGACCAGGCGCTGAATGACCAGCAGAGCAGGAAATGATCAAGCGGCTGACAGGCGCTGATCAACCGGCTGAGGGTCACGGATCACGTGGCTGAGTAGGAACTGATCACGCAGCAAAGTGGTCGCTGATCAAGCAGTTGACAGGTGCTGATAGAGTGGCTGACAGGTGCTGATAAAGTGGCTGACAGGTACTGATCAAGCCGTTGAGTAGGCGCTGATCGCGCAGCTGATTAGGCGATGATAAAGCGGCTGACAGGCGCTGATGAAGTGGCTGACAGGTGCTGATAAAGTCGTTGACAGATGTTGATCTAGCGGCTAATAATCGCTGATCAAGGGGCTGACAGGTGCTGTTAAATCTTTGACAGATGCTGATCTGGCGGCTGATAATCGCTGATCAAGCGGCTGACAGTAATTCTCAATCGGCTGTCAGGCACATATCGCACGGCTGAGTAGGCAGTGATCGCGGGGTTGAGTAGGCACAGATCATGCGGCTGAGGCGAGCATCGCATGGCTCAGTAAATACTGATAGCGAAGCTAATTAGGTGTTGATCAAGGGGTGTATAGGAGCTTGTCAAGCGGCTGACAGGTGCTGATCACGCTGCTGAATAGGCGCTGATCGAGGGGGTGATTAGGCGCTGATCAAGCGTCTGACAGTCTCTGATCAAGCGGCCGACAGACTATGATCACCCGGCAGTGTAGGGGCTGTTTCTCGGCTAAGTAGGCATTGATGGCGCAGCTGAGAAGGCACTGATCAAGCGGCTGGCAGCACTGTTTAAGCGGCTTACAGGTGCTGATCAAGCAGCTGACAGGTGCTGATCAACTGGCTGACAGTTGCTAATGAAGCGGCTGACAGGTGTTGATCAACATGCTGACAGGTGCTAATCAAGCAGCTGATAGGTGCTGATAAAGCTGCTGACAGATGCTGATCAAGCTGCTGACAGGTGCTGATTAAGCGGCTGACAGGTGCTAATCAACTGGCTGACAGGTGCTAATCAAGCAGCTGATAGGCGCTGATCAAGGGGCTCTCAGGTGCTAATCAACTGGCTGAGAAGTGTTAATTAAGCAGCTGATAGGCGCTGATCAAGCGTCTGAAAGGTGCTGATAAAGTAGTTGACAGATGCTGATCTAGCAGTTGATGATCACTGATCTAGCGGCTGATTATCACTGATCAAGCGAGTGACAGTACTTCTCAATCGGATGTCAGGCACATATCGCACGGCTGAGTAGGCACTGATCGCGGGGCTGTGTAGGCACAGATCATGCAGCTGAGGCCATGATCGCATGGCTCAGGAAATACTGAGAGTGAAGCTAATAAGGTGTTGATCAAGTGGTGTATAAGTTCTTGTCAAGCGCCTGACAGGTGCTGATCGCCCTGCTCAATAGGCGCTGATGGAGGGGGTGATTAGGCGCTGATCAAGCGCCTGACAGTCTCTGCTCAAGCGGTTGGCAGACTATGATCACGCGACTGTGTAGGGGCTGATTTGTGGCTGAGTAGGCGCTGATAGCCCAGCTGAGAAGGCAACGATCAAGCAGCTGACGGGCACTGATGAAGCCGGTTACATGTGCTGATCAAGCAGCTGACAGGTGCTGATCAACTGGCTGAGAGGTGCTAATGAAGCGGCTGACAGGTGTTGATCAACATGCTGACAGGTGCTAATCAAGCAGCTGATAGGTGCTGATAAAGCTGCTGACAGGTGCTGATCAAGCGGCTGACAGGTGCTGATCAACTGGCTGACAGATTCTGATCAAGCGGCTGAGTAGGCGCTGATCGCGCAGCTGATTAGGCAATGATAAAGTGGCTGACAGGCGCTGATCAAGTGGCTGACAGGTGCTGATCAAGTCGTTGACAGATCTTGATCTAGCGGCTGATAATCGCTGATCAAGCAGCTGACAGGCGCTGATCAAGCGGCTGAAAGGTGCTGATAAAGTCGTTAATAGATGCTGATCTAGCGGCTGATAATCGCTGATCAAGCGACTGACAGGACTTCTCAATCGGCTTTCAGGCACATATCCATGGTTGAGTAGACATTGATCGCGGGGCTGAGTAGGCACAGATCATGCGGCTGAGGCGATGATCGCATGGCTCAGTAAATACTGATAGCGAAGCTAATTAGGTGTTGATCAAGTGGTGTATAGGAGCTTGTCAAGCGGCTGACAGGTGCTGATCACGCCGCTGAATAGGCGCTGATCGAGGGGGTGATTAGGCGCTGATCAAGTGTCTGACAGTCTCTGATCAAGCGGCTTACAGACTATGATCACGCGGCTGTTTAGGGGCTGATTCGCAGATGAGTAGGCATTGATCCCGCAGCTGAGAAGGCAATGATCAAGAGGCTGTCAGGTGCTGTTTAAGCGGCTTTCAGGTGCTGATCAAGCAGCTGACAGGTGCTGATCAACTGGCTGACAGTTGCTAATGAAGCGGCTGAAAGGTTTTGATCAACATGCTGACAGGTGCTGATTAAGCGGCTGACAGGTGCTGATAAAGCTGCTGACAGGTGCTGATCAAGCTGCTGACAGGTGTTTAACAAGCATCTAACAATTGCTGATCAACTGGCTGACAGGGGCTAATCAAGCCACTGGTAGGCGCTTATCAAGGGGCTGACAGGTGCTGATCAACTGGCTGACAGGTGCTAATCAAGCAGCTGATAGGCACTCATCAAGCAGCTGGCAGGTGCTGATCAAGTGGCTGATAGGCCCTGATCAAACATCTGACAGGTGCTTGTCAAGCGGCTGAGAGGCACTTATCGCGTGGCTGTGTAGGCGCTTTTCCATCAGCTGATTGGGCACTGGTCAAGTGGCTGACAGGCACTGATGAAGTGGTTGACCAGGCGCTGAATGACCAGCAGAGCAGGAAATGATCAAGCGGCTGACAGGCGCTGATCAACCGGCTGAGGGTCACGGATCACGTGGCTGAGTAGGAACTGATCACCCAGCAAAGTGGTCGCTGATCAAGCAGTTGACAGGTGCTGATAGAGTGGCTGACAGGTACTGATCAAGCCGTTGAGTAGGCGCTGATCGCGCAGCTGATTAGGCGATGATAAAGCGGCTGACAGGCGCTGATGAAGTGGCTGACAGGTGCTGATAAAGTCGTTGACAGATGTTGATCTAGCGGCTAATAATCGCTGATCAAGGGGCTGACAGGTGCTGTTAAATCTTTGACAGATGCTGATCTGGCGGCTGATAATCGCTGATCAAGCGGCTGACAGTAATTCTCAATCGGCTGTCAGGCACATATCGCACGGCTGAGTAGGCAGTGATCGCGGGGTTGAGTAGGCACAGATCATGCGGCTGAGGCGAGCATCGCATGGCTCAGTAAATACTGATAGCGAAGCTAATTAGGTGTTGATCAAGTGGTGTATAGGAGCTTGTCAAGCGGCTGACAGGTGCTGATCACGCTGCTGATAGGCGCTGATCGAGGGGGTGATTAGGAGCTGATCAAGCGTCTGACAGACTCTGATCAAGCGGCCGACAGACTATGATCACCCGGCAGTGTAGGGGCTGTTTCTCGGCTAAGTAGGCATTGATGGCGCAGCTGAGAAGGCACTGATCAAGCGGCTGGCAGCACTGTTTAAGCGGCTTACAGGTGCTGATCAACTGGCTGACAGTTGCTAATGAAGCGGCTGACAGGTGTTGATCAACATGCTGACAGGTGCTAATCAAGCAGCTGATAGGTGCTGATAAAGCTGCTGACAGATGCTGATCAAGCTGCTGACAGGTGCTGATTAAGCGGCTGACAGGTGCTAATCAAGCAGCTGATAGGCGCTGATCAAGCGGCTCTCAGGTGCTGATCAACTGGCTGAGAAGTGTTAATTAAGCAGCTGATAGGCGCTGATCAAGCGTCTGAAAGGTGCTGATAAAGCTGCTGACAGATGCTGATCAAGCTGCTGACAGGTGCTGATTAAGCGGCTGACAGGTGATAATCAACTGGCTGACAGGTGCTAATCAAGCAGCTGATAGGCGCTGATCAAGCGGCTCTCAGGTGCTGATCAACTGGCTGAGAAGTGTTAATTAAGCAGCTGATAGGCGCTGATCAAGCGTCTGAAAGGTGCTGATAAAGTAGTTGACAGATGCTGATCTAGCGGTTGATGATCGCTGATCTAGCGGCTGATTATCACTGATCAAGCGAGTGACAGTACTTCTCAATCGGATGCCAGGCACATATCGCACGGCTGAGTAGGCACTGATCGCGGGGCTGAGTAGGCACAGATCATGCAGCTGAGGCCATGATCGCATGGCTCAGGAAATACTGAGAGTGAAGCTAATAAGGTGTTGATCAAGTGGTGTATAAGTTCTTGTCAAGCGCCTGACAGGTGCTGATCGCCCTGCTCAATAGGCGCTGATGGAGGGGGGGATTAGGCGCTGATCAAGCGCCTGACAGTCTCTGCTCAAGCGGCTGGCAGACTACGATCACGCGTCTGTGTAGGGGCTGATTCGCGGCTGAGTAGGCGCTGATAGCCCAGCTGAGAAGGCAATGATCAAGCAGCTGATGGGCACTGATGAAGCCGGTTACATGTGCTGATCAAGCAGCTGACAGGTGCTGATCAACTGGCTGAGAGGTGCTAATGAAGCGGCTGACAGGTGTTGATCAACATGCTGACAGGTGCTAATCAAGCAGCTGATAGGTGCTGATAAAGCTGCTGACAGGTGCTGATCAAGCGGCTGACAGGTGCTGATCAACTGGCTGACAGATTCTGATCAAGCGGCTGAGTAGGCGCTGATCGCGCAGCTGATTAGGCAATGATAAAGTGGCTGACAGGCGCTGATCAAGTGGCTGACAGGTGCTGATCAAGTCGTTGACAGATCTTGATCTAGCGGCTGATAATCGCTGATCAAGCAGCTGACAGGCGCTGATCAAGCGGCTGAAAGGTGCTGATAAAGTCGTTAATAGATGCTGATCTAGCGGCTGATAATCGCTGATCAAGCGACTGACAGGACTTCTCAATCGGCTTTCAGGCACATATCGCATGGCTGAGTAGACATTGATCGCGGGGCTGAGTAGGCACAGATCATGCGGCTGAGGCGATGATCGCATGGCTCAGTAAATACTGATAGCGAAGCTAATTAGGTGTTGATCAAGTGGTGTATAGGAGCTTGTCAAGAGGCTGACAGGTGCTGATCACGCCGCTGAATAGGCGCTGATCGAGGGGGTGATTAGGCGCTGATCAAGTGTCTGACAGTCTCTGATCAAGCGGCTTACAGACTATGAGCACGCGGCTGTTTAGGGGCTGATTCGCAGATGAGTAGGCATTGATCCCGCAGCTGAGAAGGCAATGATCAAGAGGCTGTCAGGTGCTGTTTAAGCGGCTTTCAGGTGCTGATCAAGCAGCTGACAGGTGCTGATCAACTGGCTGACAGTGGCTAATGAAGCGGCTGACAGCCGCTGATCAACTGGCTGACAGTTGCTAATGAAGCGGCTGAAAGGTTTTGATCAACATGCTGACAGGTGCTGATTAAGCAGCTGACAGGTGCTGATAAAGCTGCTGACAGGTGCTGATCAAGCTGCTGACAGGTGTTTAACAAGCATCTAACAATTGCTGATCAACTGGCTGACAGGGGCTAATCAAGCGGCTGATAGGCGCTGATCAAGGGGCTGACAGGTGCTGATCAACTGGCTGACAGGTGCTAATGAAGCGGCTGATAGGCACTCATCAAGCAGCTGGCAGGTGCTGATCAAGTGGCTGATAGGCCCTGATCAAACTTCTGACAGGTGCTGGTCAAGCGGCTGAGAGGCACTTATCGCGCGGCTGTGTAGGCGCTTTTCAATCAGCTGATTGGGCACTGGTCAAGTGGCTGTCAGGCACTGATGAAGTGGTTGACCAGGCGCTGAATGACCAGCACAGCAGGAAATGATCAACCGGCTGAGGGTCACGGATCACGTGGCTGAGTAGGAACTGATTACGCAGCAAAGTGGTCGCTGATCAAGCAGTTGACAGGTGCTGATAGAGTGGCTGACAGGTGCTGATAAAGTGGCTGACAGGTACTGATCAAGCCGTTGAGTAGGCGCTGATCGCGCAGCTGATTAGGCGATGATAAAGCGGCTGACAGGCGCTGATGAAGTGGCTGACAGGTGCTGATAAAGTCGTTGACAGATGTTGATCTAGCGGCTAATAATCGCTGATCAAGGGGCTGACAGGTGCTGTTAAATCTTTGACAGATGCGGATCTGGCGGCTGATAATCGCTGATCAAGCGGCTGACAGTAATTCTCAATCGGCTGTCAGGCACATATCGCACGGCTGAGTAAGCAGTGATCGCGGGGTTGAGTAGGCACAGATCCTGCGGCTGAGGCGAGCATCGCATGGCTCAGTAAATACTGATAGCGAAGCTAATTAGGTGTTGATCAAGTGGTGTATAGGAGCTTGTCAAGCGGCTGACAGGTGCTGATCACGCTGCTGAATAGGCGCTGATCGAGGGGGTGATTAGGCGCTGATCAAGCGTCTGACAGTCTCTGATCAAGCGGCCGACAGACTATGATCACCCGGCAGTGTAGGGGCTGTTTCTCGGCTAAGTAGGCATTGATGGCGCAGCTGAGAAGGCACTGATCAAGCGGCTGGCAGCACTGTTTAAGCGGCTTACAGGTGCTGATCAAGCAGCTGACAGGTGCTGATCAACTGGCTGACAGTTGCTAATGAAGCGGCTGACAGGTGTTGATCAACATGCTGACAGGTGCTAATCAAGCAGCTGATAGGTGCTGATAAAGCTGCTGACAGATGCTGATTAAGCGGCTGACAGGTGCTGATCAACTGGCTGACAGATTCTGATCAAGCGGCTGAGTAGGCGCTGATCGCGCAGCTGATTAGGCAATGATAAATTGGCTGACAAGCGCTGATCAAGTGGCTGACAGGTGCTGATCAAGTCGTTGACAGATCTTGATCTAGCGGCTGATAATCGCTGATCAAGCAGCTGACAGGCGCTGATCAAGCGGCTGAAAGGTGCTGATAAAGTCGTTAATAGATGCTGATCTAGCAGCTGATAATCGCTGATCAAGCGATTGACAGTACTTCTCAATCGGCTTTCAGGCACATATCGCATGGCTGAGTAGACATTGATCGCGGGGCTGAGTAGGCACAGATCATGCGGCTGAGGCGATGATCGCATGGCTCAGTAAATACTGATAGCGAAGCTAATTAGGTGTTGATCAAGTGGTGTATAGGAGCTTGTCAAGCGGCTTACAGGTGCTGATCACGCCGCTGAATATGCGCTGATCGAGGGGGTGATTAGGCGCTGATCAAGTGTCTGACAGTCTCTGATCAAGCGGCTTACAGACTATGATCACGCGGCTGTTTAGGGGCTGATTCGCAGATGAGTAGGCATTGATCCCGCAGCTGAGAAGGCAATGATCAAGAGGCTGTCAGGTGCTGTTTAAGCGGCTTTCAGGTGCTGATCAAGCAGCTGACAGGTGCTGATCAACTGGCTGACAGTGGCTAATGAAGCGGCTGACAGCCGCTGATCAACTGGCTGACAGTTGCTAATGAAGCGGCTGAAAGGTTTTGATCAACATGCTGACAGGTGCTGATTAAGCGGCTGACAGGTGCTGATAAAGCTGCTGACAGGTGCTGATCAAGCTGCTGACAGGTGTTTAACAAGCATCTAACAATTGCTGATCAACTGGCTGACAGGGGCTAATCAAGCCACTGATAGGCGCTTATCAAGCGGCTGACAGGTGCTGGTCAACTGGCTGACAGGTGCTAATCAAGCGGCTGATAGGCACTCATCAAGCGGCTGACAGGTGCTGATCAAGCGGCTGATAGGCGCTGATCAAGGGGCTGACAGGTGCTGATCACCTGGCTGACAGGTGCTAATCAAGCGGCTGATAGGCACTCATCAAGCAGCTGGCAGGTGCTGATCAAGTGGCTGATAGGCCCTGATCAAACTTCTGACAGGTGCTGGTCAAGCGGCTGAGAGGCACTTATCGCGCGGCTGTGTAGGCGCTTTTCAATCAGCCGATTGGGCACTGGTCAAGTGGCTGACAGGCACTGATGAAGTGGTTGACCAGGCGCTGAATGACCAGCAGAGCAGGAAATGATCAAGCGGCTGACAGGCGCTGATCAACCGGCTGAGGGTCACGGATCACGTGGCTGAGTAGGAACTGATCACGCAGCAAAGTGGTCGCTGATCAAGCAGTTGACAGGTGCTGATAGAGTGGCTGACAGGTGCTGATTAAGTGGCTGACAGGTACTGATCAAGCCGTTGAGTAGGCGCTGATCGCGCAGCTGATTAGGCGATGATAAAGCGGCTGACAGGCGCTGATGAAGTGGCTGACAGGTGCTGATAAAGTCGTTGACAGATGTTGATCTAGCGGCTAATAATCGCTGATCAAGGGGCTGACAGGTGCTGTTAAATCTTTGACAGATGCTGATCTGGCGGCTGATAATCGCTGATCAAGCGGCTGACAGTAATTCTCAATCGGCTGTCAGGCACATATCGCACGGCTGAGTAGGCAGTGATCGCGGGGTTGAGTAGGCACAGATCATGCGGCTGAGGCGAGCATCGCATGGCTCAGTAAATACTGATAGCGAAGCTAATTAGGTGTTGATCAAGGGGTGTATAGGAGCTTGTCAAGCGGCTGACAGGTGCTGATCACGCTGCTGAATAGGCGCTGATCGAGGGGGTGATTAGGCGCTGATCAAGCGTCTGACAGGCTCTGATCAAGCGGCCGACAGACTATGATCACCCGGCAGTGTAGGGGCTGTTTCTCGGCTAAGTAGGCATTGATGGCGCAGCTGAGAAGGCACTGGTCAAGCGGCTGGCAGCACTGTTTAAGCGGCTTACAGGTCCTGATCAAGCAGCTGACAGGTGCTGATCAACTGGCTGACAGTTGCTAATGAAGCGGCTGACAGGTGTTGATCAACATGCTGACAGGTGCTAATCAAGCAGCTGATAGGTGCTGATAAAGCTGCTGACAGATGATGATCAAGCTGCTGACAGGTGCTGATTAAGCGGCTGACAGGTGCTAATCAACTGGCTGACAGGTGCTAATCAAGCAGCTGATAGGCGCTGATCAAGCGGCTCTCAGGTGCTGATCAACTGGCTGAGAAGTGTTAATTAAGCAGCTGATAGGCGCTGATCAAGCGTCTCAAAGGTGCTGATAAAGTAGTTGACAGATGCTGATCTAGCGGTTGATGATCGCTGATCTAGCGGCTGATTATCACTGATCAAGCGAGTGACAGTACTTCTCAATCGGATGTCAGGCACATATCGCACGGCTGAGTAGGCACTGATCGCGGGGCTGAGTAGGCACAGATCATGCAGCTGAGGCCATGATCGCATGGCTCAGGAAATACTGAGAGTGAAGCTAATAAGGTCTTGATCAAGTGGTGTATAAGTTCTTGTCAAGCGCCTGACAGGTGCTGATCGCCCTGCTCAGTAGGTGCTGATGGAGGGGGTGATTAGGCGCTGATCAAGCGCCTGACAGTCTCTGCTCAAGCGGCTGGCAGACTATGATCACGGTTCTGTGTAGGGGCTGATTCGCGGCTGAGTAGGCGCTGATAGCCCAGCTGCGAAGGCAATGATCAAGCAGCTGACGGGCACTGATGAAGCCGGTTATATGTGCTGATCAAGCAGCTGACAGGTGCTGATCAACTGGCTGACAGTTGCTAATGAAGCGGCTGACAGGTGTTGATCAAGCGGTTGACAGGTTCTGATACAGCGGCTAACAGGTGCTGATAATGTGGCTGACAGTTAATGATCAAGCTGCTTATAGGGGCTGCCCTAGCGCCTGACAGTTGCTGATAAAGTGGCTGACAGGTGCAAATGAAGTGGCTGACAGGTGCTGATCAACTGGCTGACAGGTGCTGATCAAGCTGCTGACAGGTGCTGATCAACTGTCTGACTGGTACTGATCAAGGGGCTGAATAGGTGCTAATCATGCAGCTGAGGAGGCGATGATAAAGCGGCTGACACGCGCTGATCAAGCGGGTGAGAGGTGCTGATAAAGTCGTTTACAGATGCTGATCTAGCGGCTGATAATCACTGATCAAGCGTCTTACAGTACTTCGCAATCAGCTGTCAGGCACGTATCGCACGACTGCATAGGCACTGATCACGGGGCTGAGTAGGCACAGATAATGTGCTTGAGGCAATGATCACATGGCTCAGTAAATACTGATAGCGAAGCTAATTAGGTATTGATCAAGTGGTTTATAGGTGCTTGTCAAGCGGCTGACAGGTGCTGATCGCGCCGCGCAATAGGTGCTGATCGAGGGGGTGATTAGGCGCTGATCAAGCATCTGACAGTCTCTGATCAAGCGGCTGACAGACTATTATCACACGGCTGTGTAGGGGCTGATCAAGCAGCTGACAAGGGCTGAGCAACTGGCTGGCAGTTTCCAATGAAGCGGCTGACAGGTGTTGATCAACCTGCTGACAGGTGCTAATCAAGCAGATGATAGGTGCTGATAAACCTGCTGACAGGTGCTGATCAAGCTGCTGTCAGGTGCTGATTAAGCGGCTAATAGGTGCTGTTCAAGCGGATAACAGGTGCTGATCAACTGGCTGAGAAGTGTTAATTAAGAAGCGGATAGGCGTTGATCAAGCGTTTGAAAGGTGCTGATCAAGCGGCTGACAGGTACTTCTCAAGCGGCTGACAGGCACTGATCAGGCGGCTGAGTAGGCGCTGATTGCGGGGCTCAGTAGGCGCAGATCAACTGGCTGAGAGACGCAATTCGCGCGGCTGAGTAGGCACTCTTCAACCTGCTGACAGGTGCTGATCAAGCGGATGACCGACTCTGATAAAGAGGCTGACAGACTATGATCACGCGGCTGTGTAAGGGCTGATTCGCGGCTGAGTAGGCGCTCATCGTGCAGCTGAGGAGGCAATGATCATGCAGCTGACAGGCATTGATGAAGCGGTTGGCAGGTGTTGTTTAAGCGGCTTACAGGTGCTGATCAACTGGCTGACAGGTGCTAATCCAGCGGCTGACAGTTGTTGATCCACTGGCTGACAGTTGCTAATGAAGCGGCTGAGAGGTGTTGATCAACATGCTGACAGGTGCCAATCAAGCAGCTGATAGGTGCTGATAAAGCTTCTGACAGGTGCTTATCAAGCAGCTGACAGGTGCCGATCAACTGGCTGACAGGTGCTAATGAAGCGACTCTCAGGTGCTGATCAACTGGCTGACAGGTGCTAATCAAGTGGCTGATAGGCCTGATCAATCTGCTGACAGGTGCTGATCAACTGGCTGACAGGTGCTGATCAAGCAGCTGATACTCGCTGCTCAAGCTGCTGAAAGGTGCTGATCATCTTGCTGACAGGTGCTAATCAAGCGGCTGATAGGCGATGATCAAGGTGCTGACAGGTGCTGATCAACTGGCTGACAGGTGCTAAACAAGCAGCTGATAGGTGCTGATTGTGCAGCTGAGAATGCAATGATCAAGCAGCTGATAGTCGCTGATAAAGTGGCTGACAGTACTTCTCAAGTGTCTGTCAGGCGCACATCGCACGGCTGAGTAGGCGCTGATCGCGGGGCTGAGTAGACACAGATCAAGCGGCTGAGGCGATGATCGTGCGGCTGAGTAAATGATGATCGCGTGGCTGATTAGGTGCTGGTCAAGTGGCTGCCAGGTACTTCTCAAGCGGCTGACAGGCACTGATCAAGTGGATGACCAGGAGCTGAATGACCAGCAGAGCAGGAAATGATCAAGCGGCTGACTGGTGCTGATCAACTGCCTGACAGGTTCTGATCAAGCGGCTGAGTAGGTGCTGATCGTGAAGCTGATAAGGCCATGATCAAGCGGCTGATAGTCGTTGATCAAGTGGCTGTCAGGCACAGATAGCATGGCTGATTAGGCGCTGGTCATGATTCTGAGTAGGCACAGATGAAGAGGCTGAGGCGATGATCGCGCGGCTGAGTAAATGATCATCGTGTGGCTGATTAGGTGCTGATCAAGAGGCTGACAGGTACTTGTCAAGCGGCTGACAAGCACTGATCAGGCGGCTGTGTAGGCACTGACTGCGGGGCTCAGTAGGCACAGATCAACTGGCTGAAAGATGCTATTTGCGTGGCTGAGTCGGTGCTTTTCAATCGGCTGTGGAAAGTGGTCAAGCGCTGATCAAGCTGCTGACAGGTGCTTAACAAGCAGCTGACAATGCTGATCAACTGGCTGACAGGGGCTAATCAAGCCACTGATAGGCGCTGATCAAGCGGCTGACAGGTGCTGTTCAACTGGCTGACAGGTGCTAATCAAGCGGCTTACAGGCGCACATCAAGCTGCTGACAGGTGCTGATCAAGTGGCTGACAAGTACTTGTCAAGCGGCTGACAAGCACTGATCGGGCGGCTGTGTAGGCACTGACTGCGGGGATCAGTAGGCACAGATCAACTGGCTGAAAGATGCTATTCAGGCGGTTGAGTCTTTGCTTTTCAATCGGCTGAGTGGAAATTGGTTAAGCGCTGATCAAGCTGCTGACAGGGGCTAATCAATCAGCTGATAGGCGCTGATCAAGCTGCTGATAGGTGCTGATCAAGCGGCTGACAGGTACTTCTCAAGCGGCTGACAGGCACGGACCGGGCGGCTGAGTAGGCGCTGATTCCTGGGCTCAGTACGTGCACATCAACTGGCTGAGAGATGCATTTCGCGCGGCTGAGTAGGCACTCTTCAACTTGCTGACAGGTTCTGATCAAGCAGATCACCGACTCTGATAAAGAGGCTGACAGACTATGATCACGCGGCTGTGGAGGGGCTGATTCGCGGCTGAGTAGGCGCTGATCGCGCAGCTGAGAAGGCAATGATCAAGCACGTGACAGGCACTGATGAAGCGGCTGGCAGGCACTGTTTAAGCGGCTTACTGGTGCTGATCAAGCAGCTGACAGGCACTGATCAACTGGCTGACAGTTGCTAATGAAGCGGCTGACAGGTGTTGATCAAGCGGTTGACAGGTTCTGATACAGCGGCTAACAGGTGCTGATAATGTGGCTGACAGTTAATGATCAAGCTGCTTATAGGGGCTGCCCTAGCGCCTGACAGTTGCTGATAAAGTGGCTGACAGGTGCAAATGAAGTGGCTGACAGGTGCTGATCAACTGGCTGACAGGTGCTGATCAAGCTGCTGACAGGTGCTGATCAACTGTCTGACTGGTACTGATCAAGGGGCTGAGTAGGTGCTAATCATGCAGCTGAGGAGGCGATGATAAAGCGGCTGACACGCGCTGATCAAGCGGGTGAGAGGTGCTGATAAAGTCGTTTACAGATGCTGATCTAGCGACTGATAATCACTGATCAAGCGTCTTACAGTACTTCGCAATCAGCTGTCAGGCACGTATCGCACGACTGCATAGGCACTGATCACGGGGCTGAGTAGGCACAGATAATGTGCTTGAGGCAATGATCACATGGCTCAGTAAATACTGATAGCGAAGCTAATTAGGTATTGATCAAGTGGTTTATAGGTGCTTGTCAAGCGGCTGACAGGTGCTGATCGCGCCGCGCAATAGGTGCTGATCGAGGGGGTGATTAGGCGCTGATCAAGCGTCTGACAGTCTCTGATCAAGCGGCTGACAGACTATTATCACACGGCTGTGTAGGGGCTGATCAAGCAGCTGACAAGGGCTGAGCAACTGGCTGGCAGTTTCCAATGAAGCGGCTGACAGGTGTTGATCAACCTGCTGACAGGTGCTAATCAAGCAGATGATAGGTGCTGATAAACCTGCTGACAGGTGCTGATCAAGCTGCTGTCAGGTGCTGATTAAGCGGCTAATAGGTGCTGTTCAAGCGGATAACAGGTGCTGATCAACTGGCTGAGAAGTGTTAATTAAGAAGCGGATAGGCGTTGATCAAGCGTTTGAAAGGTGCTGATCAAGCGGCTGACAGGTACTTCTCAAGCGGCTGACAGGCACTGATCAGGCGGCTGAGTAGGCGCTGATTGCGGGGCTCAGTAGGCGCAGATCAACTGGCTGAGAGATGCAATTCGCGCGGCTGGGTAGGCACTCTTCAACCTGCTGACAGGTGCTGATCAAGCGGATGACCGACTCTGATAAAGAGGCTGACAGACTATGATCACGCAGCTGTGTAGGGGCTGATTCGCGGCTGAGTAGGCGCTCATTGTGCAGCTGAGGAGGCAATGATCATGCAGCTGACAGGCATTGATGAAGCGGTTGGCAGGTGTTGTTTAAGCGGCTTACAGGTGCTGATCAACTGGCTGACAGGTGCTAATCCAGCGGCTGACAGTTGTTGATCCACTGGCTGACAGTTGCTAATGAAGCGGCTGAGAGGTGTTGATCAACATGCTGACAGGTGCCAATCAAGCAGCTGATAGGTGCTGATAAAGCTTCTGACAGGTGCTTATCAAGCAGCTGACAGGTGCCGATCAACTGGCTGACAGGTGCTAATGAAGCGACTCTCAGGTGCTGATCAACTGGCTGACAGGTGCTAATCAAGTGGCTGATAGGCCTGATCAATCTGCTGACAGGTGCTGATCAACTGGCTGACAGGTGCTGATCAAGCAGCTGATACTCGCTGCTCAAGCTGCTGAAAGGTGCTGATCATCTTGCTGACAGGTGCTAATCAAGCGGCTGATAGGCGATGATCAAGGTGCTGACAGGTGCTGATCAACTGGCTGACAGGTGCTAAACAAGCAGCTGATAGGTGCTGATTGTGCAGCTGAGAATGCAATGATCAAGCAGCTGACAGGCACTGATCAATCGGTAGGCAGGTGCTGATCAACTGGCTGACAAGTGCTAATCAAGTAGCTGATAGGAGATGATCAAGCTGCTGACAGGTTCTGATCAAGGGGCTGACAGGTGCTAATCACACGGCAGATAGGCGATAATCAAGGTGCTGACAGGTGCTGTTCAACTGGCTGACAGGTGCTGATCAATTGGCTGACAGGTGCTGATCAACTAGCTGACAGGTGCTAATCAAGTGGCTTATAGGCCCTGATCAAGCTGCTTACAGGTGATTCTCAGGCGGCTGACGGGTGCTTATCGCGCGGCTGCATTGGCGCTTTTCAATCGGCTGAGTGGGCAGTGGTCAAGCAGCTGACAGGCGCTAATCAAGCGGCTGACAGGTGCTGATAAAGTCGTTGACAGGTGCTGATCAAGCGACTGATAGTCGCTGATAAAGTGGCTGACAGTACTTCTCAAGTGCCTGTCAGGCGCACATCGCACGGCTGAGTAGGCGCTGATCGCGGGGCTGAGTAGACACAGATCAAGCGGCTGAGGCGATGATCGTGCGGCTGAGTAAATGATGATCGCGTGGCTGATTAGGTGCTGGTCAAGTGGCTGCCAGGTACTTCTCAAGCGGCTGACAGGCACTGATCAAGTGGATGACCAGGAGCTGAATGACCAGCAGAGCAGGAAATGATCAAGCGGCTGACTGGTGCTGATCAACTGCCTGACAGGTTCTGATCAAGCGGCTGAGTAGGCGCTGATGGTGAAGCTGATAAGGCCATGATCAAGCGGCTGATAGTCGTTGATCAAGTGGCTGTCAGGCACAGATAGCATGGCTGATTAGGCGCTGGTCATGATTCTGAGTAGGCACAGATGAAGAGGCTGAGGCGATGATCGCGCGGCTGAGTAAATGATCATCGTGTGGCTGATTAGGTGCTGATCAAGAGGCTGACAGGTACTTGTCAAGCGGCTGACAAGCACTGATCAGGCGGCTGTGTAGGCACTGACTGCGGGGCTCAGTAGGCACAGATCAACTGGCTGAAAGATGCTATTTGCGTGGCTGAGTCGGTGCTTTTCAATCGGCTGTGGAAAGTGGTCAAGCGCTGATCAAGCTGCTGACAGGTGCTTAACAAGCAGCTGACAATGCTGATCAACTGGCTGACAGGGGCTAATCAAGCCACTGATAGGCGCTGATCAAGCGGCTGACAGGTGCTGTTCAACTGGCTGACAGGTGCTAATCAAGCGGCTTACAGGCGCACATCAAGCTGCTGACAGGTGCTGATCAAGTGGCTGACAAGTACTTGTCAAGCGGCTGACAAGCACTGATCGGGCAACTGTGTAGGCACTGACTGCGGGGATCAGTAGGCACAGATCAACTGGCTGAAAGATGCTATTCAGGCGGTTGAGTCTTTGCTTTTCAATCGGCTGAGTGGAAATTGGTTAAGTGCTGATCAAGCTGCTGACAGGGGCTAATCAATCAGCTGATAGGTGCTGATAAAGCTGCTGACAGGTGCTGATCAAGCGGTTGACAGGTTCTGATACAGCGGCTAACACGTGCTGATAATGTGGCTGACAGTTAATGATCAAGCTGCTTATAGGGGCTGCCCTAGCGCCTGACAGTTGCTGATAAAGTGGCTGACAGGTGCAAATGAAGTGGCTGAGAGGTGCTGATCAACTGGCTGACAGGTACTGATCAAGTTGCTGACAGATGCTTCTCAAGTGGCTGACAGGCACTTATCGCGTGGATGCGTATGCGTTCATCAATCAGCTGAGTGGGCACTGGTCAAGGGGCTGACAGGCACTGATCTAGTGGTTGTCCAGGCGCTGAATGTCCATCAGAGCAGGAAATGATCAAGCCGCTGACAGGCGCTGATCAGCCGCCTGAGGGTCACTGATCCTGTGGCTGAGTAGGCTCTGATTACGCAGCTAAGCGGGCACTGATCAAGATGTTGAGAGTTGCTGATATATTGGCTGACAGGTGCTGATCAAGTGGCTGACAGGTACTTCTCTAGAGGCTGACACGCGTTTATCAAGTGGCTGACAGGTGCTGATCAAGTGGCTGACAGGTGCTAATCCAGAGGCTGACAGTAGCTGATCAACTGGCTGAGTGTTGCTAATGAAGCGGCTGACAGGTGTTGATCAACATGCTGACAGGTGCTAATCAAGCAGCTGATAGGTGCTGATAAAGATGCTGACAGGTGCGGATCAAGCTGCTGACAGGTGCTGATTAAGCGGCTGACAGGTGCTCATCAACTGGCTGACAGGTGCTAATCAAGCGGCTGATAGGCGCTGATCAAGCGGCTCACAGGTGCTGATCAACTGGCTGAGAAGTGTTAATTAAGCAGCTGATAGGCGCTGATCAAGCGGCTGACAGGTACTTCTCAAGCGGCTGACAGGCACGGACCGGGCGGCTGAGTAGGCGCTGATTCCTGGGCTCAGTACGTGCACATCAACTGGCTGAGAGATGCATTTCGCGCGGCTGAGTAGGCACTCTTCAACTTGCTGACAGGTTCTGATCAAGCAGATCACCGACTCTGATAAAGAGGCTGACAGACTATGATCACGCGGCTGTGGAGGGGCTGATTCGCGGCTGAGTAGGCGCTGATCGCGCAGCTGAGAAGGCAATGATCAAGCACGTGACAGGCACTGATGAAGCGGCTGGCAGGCACTGTTTAAGCGGCTTACTGGTGCTGATCAAGCAGCTGACAGGCGCTGATCAACTGGCTGACAGTTGCTAATGAAGCGGCTGACAGGTGTTGATCAAGCGGTTGACAGGTTCTGATACAGCGGCTAACAGGTGCTGATAATGTGGCTGACAGTTAATGATCAAGCTGCTTATAGGGGCTGCCCTAGCGCCTGACAGTTGCTGATAAAGTGGCTGACAGGTGCAAATGAAGTGGCTGACAGGTGCTGATCAACTGGCTGACAGGTGCTGATCAAGTTGCTGACAGGTGCTGATCAACTGTCTGACTGGTACTGATCAAGGGGCTGAGTAGGTGCTAATCATGCAGCTGAGGAGGCGATGATAAAGCGGCTGACACGCGCTGATCAAGCGGGTGAGAGGTGCTGATAAAGTCGTTTACAGATGCTGATCTAGCGGCTGATAATCACTGATCAAGCGTCTTACAGTACTTCGCAATCAGCTGTCAGGCACGTATCGCACGACTGCATAGGCACTGATCACGGGGCTGAGTAGGCACAGATAATGTGCTTGAGGCAATGATCACATGGCTCAGTAAATACTGATAGCTAAGCTAATTAGGTATTGATCAAGTGGTTTATAGGTGCTTGTCAAGCGGCTGACAGGTGCTGATCTCGCCGCGCAATAGGTGCTGATTGAGGGGGTGATTAGGCGCTGATCAAGCATCTGACAGTCTCTGATCAAGCGGCTGACAGACTATTATCACACGGCTGTGTAGGGGCTGTTCAAGCAGCTGACAAGGGCTGAGCAACTGGCTGGCAGTTTCCAATGAAGCGGCTGACAGGTGTTGATCAACCTGCTGACAGGTGCTAATCAAGCAGATGATAGGTGCTGATAAACCTGCTGACAGGTGCTGATCAAGCTGCTGTCAGGTGCTGATTAAGCGGCTAATAGGTGCTGTTCAAGCGGATAACAGGTGCTGATCAACTGGCTGAGAAGTGTTAATTAAGAAGCGGATAGGCGTTGATCAAGCGTTTGAAAGGTGCTGATCAAGCGGCTGACAGGTACTTCTCAAGCGGCTGACAGGCACTGATCAGGCGGCTGAGTAGGCGCTGATTGCGGGGCTCAGTAGGCGCAGATCAACTGGCTGAGAGATGCAATTCGCGCGGCTGAGTAGGCACTCTTCAACCTGCTGACAGGTGCTGATCAAGCGGATGACCGACTCTGATAAAGAGGCTGACAGACTATGATCACGCGGCTGTGTAGGGGCTGATTCGCGGCTGAGTAGGCGCTCATCGTGCAGCTGAGGAGGCAATGATCATGCAGCTGACAGGCATTGATGAAGCGGTTGGCAGGTGTTGTTTAAGCGGCTTACAGGTGCTGATCAACTGGCTGACAGGTGCTAATCCAGCGGCTGACAGTTGTTGATCCACTGGCTGACAGTTGCTAATGAAGCGGCTGAGAGGTGTTGATCAACATGCTGACAGGTGCCAATCAAGCAGCTGATAGGTGCTGATAAAGCTTCTGACAGGTGCTTATCAAGCAGCTGACAGGTGCCGATCAACTGGCTGACAGGTGCTAATGAAGCGACTCTCAGGTGCTGATCAACTGGCTGACAGGTGCTAATCAAGTGGCTGATAGGCCTGATCAATCTGCTGACAGGTGCTGATCAACTGGCTGACAGGTGCTGATCAAGCAGCTGATACTCGCTGCTCAAGCTGCTGAAAGGTGCTGATCATCTTGCTGACAGGTGCTAATCAAGCGGCTGATAGGCGATGATCAAGGTGCTGACAGGTGCTGATCAACTGGCTGACAGGTGCTAAACAAGCAGCTGATAGGTGCTGATTGTGCAGCTGAGAATGCAATGATCAAGCAGCTGACAGGCACTGATCAATCGGTAGGCAGGTGCTGATCAACTGGCTGACAAGTGCTAATCAAGTAGCTGATAGGAGATGATCAAGCTGCTGACAGGTTCTGATCAAGGGGCTGACAGGTGCTAATCACACGGCAGATAGGCGATAATCAAGGTGCTGACAGGTGCTGTTCAACTGGCTGACAGGTGCTGATCAATTGGCTGACAGGTGCTGATCAACTAGCTGACAGGTGCTAATCAAGTGGCTTATAGGCCCTGATCAAGCTGCTTACAGGTGATTCTCATGCGGCTGACGGGTGCTTATCGCGCGGCTGCATTGGCGCTTTTCAATCGGCTGAGTGGGCAGTGGTCAAGCAGCTGACAGGCGCTAATCAAGCGGCTGACAGGTGCTGATAAAGTCGTTGACAGGTGCTGATCAAGCGACTGATAGTCGCTGATAAAGAGGCTGACAGTACTTCTCAAGTGTCTGTCAGGCGCACATCGCACGGCTGAGTAGGCGCTGATCGCGGGGCTGAGTAGACACAGATCAAGCGGCTGAGGCGATGATCGTGCGGCTGAGTAAATGATGATCGCGTGGCTGATTAGGTGCTGGTCAAGTGGCTGCCAGGTACTTCTCAAGCGGCTGACAGGCACTGATCAAGTGGATGACCAGGAGCTGAATGACCAGCAGAGCAGGAAATGATCAAGCGGCTGACTGGTGCTGATCAACTGCCTGACAGGTTCTGATCAAGCGGCTGAGTAGGCGCTGATGGTGCAGCTGATAAGGCCATGATCAAGCGGCTGATAGTCGTTGATCAAGTGGCTGTCAGGCACAGATAGCATGGCTGATTAGGCGCTGGTCATGATTCTGAGTAGGCACAGATGAAGAGGCTGAGGCGATGATCGCGCGGCTGAGTAAATGATCATCGTGTGGCTGATTAGGTGCTGATCAAGAGGCTGACAGGTACTTGTCAAGCGGCTGACAAGCACTGATCAGGCGGCTGTGTAGGCACTGACTGCGGGGCTCAGTAGGCACAGATCAACTGGCTGAAAGATGCCATTCGCGTGGCTGAGTCGGTGCTTTTCAATCGGCTGTGGAAAGTGGTCAAGCGCTGATCAAGCTGCTGACAGGTGCTTAACAAGCAGCTGACAATGCTGATCAACTGGCTGACAGGGGCTAATCAAGCCACTGATAGGCGCTGATCAAGCGGCTGACAGGTGCTGTTCAACTGGCTGACAGGTGCTAATCAAGCGGCTTACAGGCGCACATCAAGCTGCTGACAGGTGCTGATCAAGTGGCTGACAAGTACTTGTCAAGCGGCTGACAAGCACTGATCGGGCGGCTGTGTAGGCACTGACTGCGGGGATCAGTAGGCACAGATCAACTGGCTGAAAGATGCTATTCAGGCGGTTGAGTCTTTGCTATTCAATCGGCTGAGTGGAAATTGGTTAAGCGCTGATCAAGCTGCTGACAGGGGCTAATCAATCAGCTGATAGGTGCTGATAAAGCTGCTGACAGGTGCTGATCAAGCGGTTGACAGGTTCTGATACAGCGGCTAACACGTGCTGATAATGTGGCTGACAGTTAATGATCAAGCTGCTTATAGGGGCTGCCCTAGCGCCTGACAGTTGCTGATAAAGTGGCTGACAGGTGCAAATGAAGTGGCTGAGAGGTGCTGATCAACTGGCTGACAGGTACTGATCAAGTTGCTGACAGATGCTTCTCAAGTGGCTGACAGGCACTTATCGCGTGGATGCGTATGCGTTTATCAATCAGCTGAGTGGGCACTGGTCAAGGGGCTGACAGGCACTGATCTAGTGGTTGTCCAGGCGCTGAATGACCATCAGAGCAGGAAATGATCAAGCGGCTGACAGGCGCTGATCAGCCGCCTGAGGGTCACTGATCCTGTGGCTGAGTAGGCTCTGATTACGCAGCTAAGCGGGCACTGATCAAGATGTTGAGAGTTGCTGATATATTGGCTGACAGGTGCTGATCAAGTGGCTGACAGGTACTTCTCTAGAGGCTGACACGCGTTTATCAAGCGGCTGACAGGTGCTGATCAAGTGGCTGACAGGTGCTAATCCAGAGGCTGACAGTAGCTGATCAACTGGCTGAGTGTTGCTAATGAAGCGGCTGACAGGTGTTGATCAACATGCTGACAGGTGCTAATCAAGCAGCTGATAGGTGCTGATAAAGATGCTGACAGGTGCGGATCAAGCTGCTGACAGGTGCTGATTAAGCGGCTGACAGGTGCTGATCAACTGGCTGACAGGCTCTAATCAAGCGGCTGATAGGCGCTGATCAAGCGGCTCACAGGTGCTGATCAACTGGCTGAGAAGTGTTAATTAAGCAGCTGATAGGCGCTGATCAAGCGGCTGACAGGTACTTCTCAAGCGGCTGACAGGCACGGACCGGGCGGCTGAGTAGGCGCTGATTCCTGGGCTCAGTACGTGCACATCAACTGGCTGAGAGATGCATTTCGCGCGGCTGAGTAGGCACTCTTCAACTTGCTGACAGGTTCTGATCAAGCAGATCACCGACTCTGATAAAGAGGCTGACAGACTATGATCACGCGGCTGTGGAGGGGCTGATTCGCGGCTGAGTAGGCGCTGATCGCGCAGCTGAGAAGGCAATGATCAAGCACGTGACAGGCACTGATGAAGCGGCTGGCAGGCACTGTTTAAGCGGCTTACTGGTGCTGATCAAGCAGCTGACAGGCACTGATCAACTGGCTGACAGTTGCTAATGAAGCGGCTGACAGGTGTTGATCAAGCGGTTGACAGGTTCTGATACAGCGGCTAACAGGTGCTGATAATGTGGCTGACAGTTAATGATCAAGCTGCTTATAGGGGCTGCCCTAGCGCCTGACAGTTGCTGATAAAGTGGCTGACAGGTGCAAATGAAGTGGCTGACAGGTGCTGATCAACTGGCTGACAGGTGCTGATCAAGCTGCTGACAGGTGCTGATCAACTGTCTGACTGGTACTGATCAAGGGGCTGAGTAGGTGCTAATCATGCAGCTGAGGAGGCGATGATAAAGCGGCTGACACGCGCTGATCAAGCGGGTGAGAGGTGCTGATAAAGTCGTTTACAGATGCTGATCTAGCGGCTGATAATCACTGATCAAGCGTCTTACAGTACTTCGCAATCAGCTGTCAGGCACGTATCGCACGACTGCATAGGCACTGATCACGGGGCTGAGTAGGCACAGATAATGTGCTTGAGGCAATGATCACATGGCTCAGTAAATACTGATAGCGAAGCTAATTAGGTATTGATCAAGTGGTTTATAGGTGCTTGTCAAGCGGCTGACAGGTGCTGATCGCGCCGCGCAATAGGTGCTGATCGAGGGGGTGATTAGGCGCTGATCAAGCATCTGACAGTCTCTGATCAAGCGGCTGACAGACTATTATCACACGGCTGTGTAGGGGCTGATCAAGCAGCTGACAAGGGCTGAGCAACTGGCTGGCAGTTTCCAATGAAGCGGCTGACAGGTGTTGATCAACCTGCTGACAGGTGCTAATCAAGCAGATGATAGGTGCTGATAAACCTGCTGACAGGTGCTGATCAAGCTGCTGTCAGGTGCTGATTAAGCGGCTAATAGGTGCTGTTCAAGCGGATAACAGGTGCTGATCAACTGGCTGAGAAGTGTTAATTAAGAAGCGGATAGGCGTTGATCAAGCGTTTGAAAGGTGCTGATCAAGCGGCTGACAGGTACTTCTCAAGCGGCTGACAGGCACTGATCAGGCGGCTGAGTAGGCGCTGATTGCGGGGCTCAGTAGGCGCAGATCAACTGGCTGAGAGATGCAATTCGCGCGGCTGAGTAGGCACTCTTCAACCTGCTGACAGGTGCTGATCAAGCGGATGACCGACTCTGATAAAGAGGCTGACAGACTATGATCACGCGGCTGTGTAGGGGCTGATTCGCGGCTGAGTAGGCGCTCATCGTGCAGCTGAGGAGGCAATGATCATGCAGCTGACAGGCATTGATGAAGCGGTTGGCAGGTGTTGTTTAAGCGGCTTACAGGTGCTGATCAACTGGCTGACAGGTGCTAATCCAGCGGCTGACAGTTGTTGATCCACTGGCTGACAGTTGCTAATGAAGCGGCTGAGAGGTGTTGATCAACATGCTGACAGGTGCCAATCAAGCAGCTGATAGGTGCTGATAAAGCTTCTGACAGGTGCTTATCAAGCAGCTGACAGGTGCCGATCAACTGGCTGACAGGTGCTAATGAAGCGAATCTCAGGTGCTGATCAACTGGCTGACAGGTGCTAATCAAGTGGCTGATAGGCCTGATCAATCTGCTGACAGGTGCTGATCAACTGGCTGACAGGTGCTGATCAAGCAGATGATACTCGCTGCTCAAGCTGCTGACAGGTGCTGATCATCTTGCTGACAGGTGCTAATCAAGCGGCTGATAGGCGATGATCAAGGTGCTGACAGGTGCTGATCAACTGGCTGACAGGTGCTAAACAAGCAGCTGATAGGTGCTGATTGTGCAGCTGAGAATGCAATGATCAAGCAGCTGACAGGCACTGATCAATCGGTAGGCAGGTGCTGATCAACTGGCTGACAAGTGCTAATCAAGTAGCTGATAGGAGATGATCAAGCTGCTGACAGGTTCTGATCAAGGGGCTGACAGGTGCTAATCACACGGCAGATAGGCGATAATCAAGGTGCGGACAGGTGCTGATCAACTAGCTGACAGGTGCTAATCAAGTGGCTTATAGGCCCTGATCAAGCTGCTTACAGGTGATTTTCAGGCGGCTGACGGGTGCTTATCGCGCGGCTGCATTGGCGCTTTTCAATCGGCTGAGTGGGCAGTGGTCAAGCAGCTGACAGGCGCTAATCAAGCGGCTGACAGGTGCTGATAAAGTCGTTGACAGGTGCTGATCAAGCGACTGATAGTCGCTGATAAAGTGGCTGACAGTACTTCTCAAGTGTCTGTCAGGCGCACCTCGCACGGCTGAGTAGGCGCTGATCGCGGGGCTGAGTAGACACAGATCAAGCGGCTGAGGCGATGATCGTGCGGCTGAGTAAATGATGATCGCGTGGCTGATTAGGTGCTGGTCCAGTGGCTGCCAGGTACTTCTCAAGCGGCTGACAGGCACTGATCAAGTGGATGACCAGGAGCTGAATGACCAGCAGAGCAGGAAATGATCAAGCGCCTGACAGGAGAAGATCAACCGGCTGAGCGTCACTGACCGCGTGGCTGAGTAGGCTCTGTTCATGCAGCAAAGTGGGTGCTGATCTAGCGGTTGACAGGTGATGATCAATAGACTGACAGGTGTTCATCAAGCAGCTGATACGCACTGATCAACCTGCTGACAGGTGCTGATCAACCGGATGACAGGTGCTGATCAACTGGCTGACAGGTGCTAATGAAGCGACTCTCAGGTGCTGATCAACTGGCTGACAGGTGCTAATCAAGTGGCTGATAGGCCCTGATCAATCTGCTGACAGGTGCTGATCAACTGGCTGACAGGTGCTGATCAAGCAGCTGATACTCGCTGCTCAAGATGCTGACAGGTGCTGATCATCTGGCTGACAGGTGCTAATCAAGCGGCTGATAGGCCATGATCAAGGTGCTGACAGGTGCTGATCAACTGGCTGACAGGTGCTAAACAAGCAGCTGATAGGTGCTGATTGCGCAGCTGAGAATGCAATGATCAAGCAGCTGACAGGCACTGATCAATCGGTAGGCAGGTGCTGATCAACTGGCTGACAAGTGCTAATCAAGTAGCTGATAGGCGATGATCAAGCTGCTGACAGGTTCTGATCAAGAGGCTGACAGGTGCTGATCAACTGGCTGACAGGTGCTAATCACACGGCTGATAGGCGATGATCAAGGGGCTGACAGGTGCTGTTCAACTGGCTGACAGGTGCTAATGAAGCGGCTGACAGGTGCTGATCAATTGGCTGACAGGTGCTGATCAACTAGCTGACAGGTGCTAATCAAGTGGCTAATAGGCCTGATCAAGCTGCTGACAGGTGATTTTCAGGCGGCTGACTGGTGCTTATCGCACGGCTGCATTGGCGCTTTTCAATCGGCTGAGTGGGCAGTGGTCAAGCAGCTGACAGGCACTAATCAAGCGGCTGACAGGTGCTGATAAAGTCGTTGACAGGTGCTGATCAAGCGACTGATAGTCGCTGATAAAGTGGCTGACAGTACTTCTCAAGTGTCTGTCAGGCGCACCTCGCACGGCTGAGTAGGCACTGATCGGGGGGCTGAGTAGGCACAGATCAAGCGGCTGAGGCGATGATCGTGCGGCTGAGTAAATGATGATCGCGTGGCTGATTAGGTGCTGGTCAAGTGGCTGCCAGGTACTTCTCAAGCGGCTGACAGGCACTGATCAAGTGGATGACCAGGAGCTGAATGACCAGCAGAGCAGGAAATGATCAAGCGGCTGACTGGTGCTGATCAACTGCCTGAGAGGTTCTGACCAAGCGGCTGAGTAGGTGCTGATCGTGCAGCTGATAAGGCGATGATCAAGCGGCTGATAGTCGTTGATCAAGTGGCTATCAGGCACAGATCGCATGGCTGAGTAGGCGCTGGTCATGTACCTGAGTAGGCACAGATCAAGAGGCTGAGGCGATGATCGCGCGGCTGAGTAAATGATCATCGTGTGGCTGATTAGGTGCTGATCAAGAGACTGACAGGTACTTGTCAAGAGGCTGACAAGCACTGATCAGGCGTCTGTGTAGGCACTGACTGCGGGGCTCAGTGGGCACAGATCAACTGTCTGAAAGATGCTATTCACGCGGCTGAGTCGGTGCTTTTCAATCGGCTGAGTGGAAAGTGGTCAAGCGCTGATCAAGCTGCTGACAGGTGCTTAACAAGCGGCTGACAATTGCTGATCAACAGACTGACAGGGGCTAATCAAGCCACTGATAGGCGATGATCAAGCGGCTGACAGGTGCTGGTCAACTGGCTGAGAGGTGCTAATCAAGCGGCTGTTAGGCGCACATTAGGCTGCTGACAGGTGCTGATCAAGTGGCTGACAGGTAATTGTCAAGCGGCTGACAAGCACTTTTCGGGCGGCTGTGTAGGCACTGACTGCGGGGCTCAGTAGGCACAGATCAACTGGCTGAAAGATGCTATTCACGCGGTTGAGTCTTTGCTTTTCAATCGGCTGAGTGGAAAGTGGTCAAGCGCTGATCAAGCTGCTGTCAGGTGCATAACAAGGGACTGACAATCGCTGATCCAGTGGCTGACAGGGGCTAATCAAGCAGCTGATAGGTGCTGATAAAGCTGCTGACAGGTGCTGATCAAGCGGTTGACAGGTTCTGATACAGCGGCTAACAGGTGCTGATAATGTGGCTGACAGTTAAGGATCAAGCTGCTTATAGGGTCTGCACTAGCGCCTGACAGTTGCTGATAATGTGGCTGACAGGTGCAAATGAAGTGGCTGACTGGTGCTGATCAACTGGCTGACAGGTACTGATCATTTGGCTGATAGGCCCTGATCAAGCTGCTGACAGGTGCTGATTAAGCGGCTGACAGGTGCTAATCAAGCGGCTGACAGGCATGGACCGGGAGGCTGAATAGGCGTTCATTGCGGTGCTCAGTAGGCGCAGATCAACTTGGTGAGAGATGCAATTCGCGCGGCTGAGTAGGCACCCTTCAACCTGCAGACAGTTGCTGATCAAGCGGATGACTGACTCTGATAAAGAGGCTGAAAGACTATGATCACGTGGCTGAGTAGGCGCTGATCGCGCAGCTGAGAAGGCAATGATCCAGCAGCTGAGAGGCACTGATGAAGCGGCTGGCAGGTGCTGTTTAATCGGCTTACAGGTGCTGATCAAGCAGCTGACACGTGCTGATCAACTGGCTGACAGGTGATAATCAAGCGGCTGACAGTTGCTGATCAACTGGCTGACAGTTGCTAATGAAGCGGCTGACAGGTGTTGATCAACATGCTGACAGGTGCTAATCAAGCAGCTGATAGGTGCTGATAAAGCTGCTGACAGGTGCTGATCAAGCTGTTGACAGGTTCTGATACAGCGGCTAACAGGTGCTGATAATGTGGCTGACAGTTAATGATCAAGCTGCCTATAGGGGCTGCCCTAGCGCCTGACAGTTGCTGATAAAGTGGCTGACGGGTGCAAATGAAGTGGCTGACAGGTGCTGATCAACTGGCTGACAGGTACTGATCAAGTGGCTGATAGGCCCTGATCAAGTTGCTGACACATGCTTCTCAAGTGGCTGACAGGCGCTTATCGCGTGGATGCGTATGCATTTATCAATCAGCTGAGTGGGCACTGGTCAAGGGGCTGACAGGCACTGATCTAGTGGTTGTCCAGGCGCTGAATGACCGTCAGATCAGGAAATGATCAAGCCGCTGACAGGCGCTGATCAGCCGCCTGAGGGTGACTGATCCTGTGGCTGAGTAGGCTCTGATTAAGCAGCTAACCGGGCACTGATCAAGCTGTTGAGAGTTGCTGATATATTGGCTGACAGGTGCTGATAAAGTGGCTGACAGGTACTTCTCTAAAGGCTGACACGCGTTTATCAAGCGGCTGACAGATGCTGATCAAGTGGCTGACAGGTGCTAATCCAGCGGCTGACAGTGGCTGATCAACTGGCTATGAGTTGCTAATGAAGCTGCTGACAGGTGTTGATCAACATGCTGACAGGTGCTAATCAAGCAGCTGATAGGTGCTGATAAAGCTGCTGACAGGTGCTGATCAAGCTGCTGACAGGTGCTGATTAAGCGGCTGACAGATTCTAATCAACTGGCTGACAGGTGCTAATCAAGCGGCTGATAGGCGCTGATCAAGCGGCTAACAGGTGCTGATGAACTGGCTGAGAAGTGTTTATTAAGCAGCTGATAGGTGCTGATCAAGCTGCTGAATGGTGCTGATCAAGCGGCTTACAGGTGGTGATCAACTGGCTGAGAGGTACTGATCAACTGGATGACAGGTACTAATCACACGGCTGATAGGGGATGATCAAGGTGCTGACAGGTGCTGTTCAACTGGCTGACAGGTGCTAATGAAGTGGCTGAGAGGTGCTGATCAACTAGCTGACAGGTGCTAATCAAGTGGCTAATAGGCCCTGATCAAGCTGCTGACAAGTGATTTTCAGGCGGCTGACTCGTGCTTATCGCCCGGCTGCATTGGCGCTTTTCAATCAGCTGAGTGGGCAGTGGTCAAGCAGCTGACAGGCGCTAATCAAGCAGCTGACAGGTGCTGATAAAGTCGTTGACAGGTGCTGATCAAGCGACTGATAGTCGCTGATAAAGTGGCTGACAGTACTTCTCAAGTGTCTGTCAGGCGCTGATCGCGGGGCTGAGTAGACACAGATCAAGCGGGTGAGGTGATGATCGTGCGGCTGAGTAAATGATGATCGCGTGGCTGATTAGGTGCTGGTCAAGAGGCTGACACACGTTTATCAAGCTGCTGACAGGTGCTGATCAACTGGCTGACTGGAATTGATCAAGCGGCTGAGTAGGCGCTGATCATGCAGCTGGTTAGACGATGATAAAGTGGGTAACAGGCGCTGATCAAGCGGCTGATAGGTGCTCATCAAGCGGCTGACAGGTGCAGATCAAGCGGCAAACAGGTGCTGATCAACTGGCTGACAGGTGCTAATGAAGCGACTCTCAGGTGCTGATCAACTGGCTGACAGGTGCTAATCAAGTGGCTGATAGGCCCTGATCAATCTGCTGACAGGTGCTGATCAACTGGCTGGCAGGTGCTGATCAAGCAGCTGATACTCGCTGCTCAAGCTGCTGACAGGTGCTGATCATCTCGCTGACAGGTGCTAATAAAGCGGTTGATAGGCGATGATCAAGGTGCTGACAGGTGCTGATCAACTGGCTGACTGGTGCTGATCAACTGGCTGACAGGTGCTAATCAAGTGGCTGATAGGCCCTGATCAATCTGCTGACAGGTGCTGATCAACTGGCTGACAGGTGCTGATCAAGCAGCTGATACTCGCTGCTCAAGCTGCTGACAGGTGCTGATCATCTCGCTGACAGGTGCTAATCAAGCGGCTGATAGGCAATGATCAAGGTGCTGACAGTTGCTGATCAACTGGCTGACTGGTGCTGATCAACTGGCTGACAGGTGCTAATCAAGTGGCTGATAGTCCCTGATCAATCTGCTGAGAGGTGCTGATCAAGCAGTTGATACTCGCTGCTCAAGCTGCTGACAGGTGCTGATCATCTCGCTGACAGGTGCTTATCAAGCGGCTGATAGGCAATGATCAAGGTGCTGACAGGTGCTGATCAACTGGCTGACAGGTGCTAAACAAGCAGCTGATAGGTGCTGATTGCGCAGCTGAGAATGCAATGATCAAGCAGCTGACAGGCACTGATCAATCGGTAGGCAGGTGCTGATCAACTGGCTGACAAGTGCTAATCAAGTAGCTGATAGGCGATGATCAAGCTGCTGACAGGTTCTGATCAAGAGGCTGACAGGTGCTAATCACACAGCTGATAGGCGATGATCAAGGTGCTGACAGGTGCTGTTCAACTGGCTGACAGGTGCTGATCAATTGGCTGACAGGTGCTGATCAACTAGCTGACAGGTGCTAATCAAGTGGCTAATAGGCGCTGATCAAGCTGCTGACAGGTGATTTTCAGGCGGTTGACTGGTGCTTATCGCGCGGCTGCATTGGCGCTTTTCAATCGGCTGAGTGGGCAGTGGTCAAGCAGCTGACAGGCGCTAATCAAGCGGCTGACAGGTGCTAATAAGGTCGTTGACAGGTGCTGATCAAGCGACTGATAGTCGCTGATAAAGTGGCTGACAGTACTTCTCAAGTGTCTGTCAGGCGCACATCGCAAGGCTGAGTAGGCGCTGATCGCGGGGCTGAGTAGACACAGATCAAGTGGCTGAGGTGATGATCGTGCCGCTGAGTATATGATGATCGCGTGGCTGATTAGGTGCTGGTCAAGAGGCTGACACGCGCTGGTCAAACTGCTGACAGGTGCTGATCAACTGGCTGACTGGTACTGATCAAGCTGGTGAGAAGGCCCTGATCATGCAGCTGATTAGACGATGATAAAGTGGCTAACAGGCGCTGATCAAGCGGCTGATAGGCGCTCACCAATCGGCTGACAGGTGCAGATCAAGCGGCTGATAGGCGCTCATCAAGCGGCTGACAGGTGCTGATCAACTGGCTGATAGGTACTATTCAAGTGGCTGATAGGCCCTGATCAAGCTTCTGACAGGTGCTTGTCAAGCGGCTGAGAGGCACTTATCGCGCGGCTGCACAGGCACTTTTCAATCAGCTGAGTGGGCACTGGTCAAGTGGCTGACAGGCACTGATGAAGTGCTTTACCAGGCGCTGAATGACCAGCAGAGCAGGAAATGATCAAGCGGCTGACAGGCGCTGATCAACCGGCTGAGGGTCACTGGTCACGTGGATGAGTAGGATCTGATCACGCAGCAAAGTGGTCGCTGATCAAGCAGTTGACAGGTGCTGATAGAGTGGCTGACAGGTGCTGATAAAGTGGCTGACAGTTGCTGATAAAGTCGTTGACAGATGTTTATCTAGCGGTTGATAATCGCTGATCAAGCGGCTGACAAGTGCTGATCGCGCCGCTCAATAGGCGCTGATGGAGGGGAGGATTAAGCGCTGATCAAGTGTCTGACAGTCTCTGATCAAATGGCTGACAGACTATGATCACGTGGCTGTGTAGGGGCTGATTCACGGCTGAGTAGGCATTGATCGTGCAGCTGAGAATGCACTTATCAAGCGGATGGCAGGCGCTGTTTAAGCGGCTTACAGGTGCTGATCAAGCAACTGACAGGTGCTGATCAACTAGCTGACAGTTGCTAATGTAGCGGCTGACAGGTGTTGATCAACATGCTGACAGGTGCTACTCAAGCAGCTGATAGGTGCTGATTAAGCGGCTGATATGAGGTGATCAAGCGGCTAACAGGTGCTGATCAACTGGCTGAGAAGTGTTAATTAAGCAGCTGATAGGTGCTGATCAAGCTGCTGAACGGTGCTAATCAAGCGTCTGACAGGTTCTGATCCAGTGGCTTACAGGTGGTGATCAACTGGCTGAGAGGTGCTGATCAACTGGCTTACAGGTATTTCTCAAGCAGCTGACACGCACTGATCGGGCGGCTGAGTAGGCGCTGATTGCAGGTCTCAGTAGGTGCAGATCAACTGGCTGAGAGATGGAATTCGCACGGCTGAGTAGGCACTCTTCAACCTGCTGACAGGTGCTGATCCAGCGGATGACCAACTCTGATAAAGAGGCTGACACACTATGATCACGCGGCTGTGTAGGGGCTGATTCGCGGCTGAGTAGGCGCTGATCCCGCAGCTGAGAAGGCAATGATCAAGCAGCTGACAGGCACTGATGAAGCGGCTGGCAGGCGCTGTTAAAGCGGCTTACAGGTGCTGATCAAGCAGCTGACAGGTGCTGATCAACTAGCTGACAGGTGGTAATCAAGCGGCTGACAGTTGCTGATCAACTGGCTGACAGTTGCTAATGAAGGGGCTGTCAGGTGTTGATCAACATGCTGACAGGTGCTAATCAAGCAGCTGATAGGTGCTGATACAGCTGCTGAAAGGTCCTGATCAAGCGGCTGACAGGTGTCGATCAACTGGATGACAGGTACTATTCAACTGGTAGATTGGCCCTGATCAAGCTTCTGACAGGTGCTTGTCAAGCGGCTGAGAGGCACTTATCGCGCAGCTGTGTAGGCGCTTTTCAATCAGCTGAGTGGGCACTGGTCAAGTGGCTGACAGGCACTGATGAAGTGGTTTACCAGGCGTTGAATGACCAACAGAGCAGGAAATGATCAAGCGGCTGACAGGCGCTGATCAACCAGCTGAGAGTCACTGATCACGTGGCTGAGTAGGATCTGATCACGCAGCAAAGTGGTCGCTGATCAAGCAGTTGACAGGTGCTGATATAGTGGCTGACAGGTGCTGATAAAGTGGCTGACAGGTACTGATCAAGCGGTTGAGTAGGCGCTGATCACGCAGCTGATTAGGCGATGATAAAGCGGCTGACAGGTGATGATAAAGTGGTTGACAGGTGCTGATCAAGCGGCTAATAGTCGTTGATCAAGTGGCTGTCAGGCACAGATCGCATGACTGAGTAGGCGCTGGTCGTGGCGCTGAGTAGGCACAGATCAAGAGGCTGAAGCGATGATCACGCGGCTAAGTAAATGATCATCACTTGGCAGATTAGGTGCTGATCAAGAGGCTGACAGGCGTTTATCAAGCTGCTGACAGGTGCTGATCAAGCAGCTGATAGGTGCTGATAAAGCTGCTGACATGTGCTGATCAAGCGGCTGACAGGTGCTGATCCAGCAGCTGATAGGTGCTGATAAACCTGCTGACAGGTGCTGATCAAGCGGCTTACAGGTGCTGATCAACTGGCTGAGAGCTTCTGATCAAGCAGCTGAGTAGGTGCTGATCGTGCATCTGATAAGGCGATGATCAAGCGGCTAACAGGCGCTGATCCAGTGGCTTACAGGTGCTGATCAACTGGCTGAGAGGTGCTGATCAACTGGCTATCAGGTGCTAATCAAGCGGCTGACAGTTGCTGATCAACTGGCTGACAGTTGCTAATGAAGCTGCTGACAGGTGTTGATCAACATGCTGACAGGTGCTAATCAAGCAGCTGATAGGTGCTGATCAAGCTGCTGACAGGTGCTGATCAAGCGGATGACAGGTGCTAATGAAGCGGCTGGCAGGTGCTGATCAATTGGCTGACAGGTGCTGATCAACTAGCTGACAGGTGCTAATCAAGTGGCTAATAGGCCCTGATCAAGCTGCTGACAGGTGATTTTCAGGCGGCTGACTGGTGCTTATCGCGCGGCTGCATTGGCACTCTTCAATCAGCTGAGTGGGCACTGGTCAAGGGGCTGACAGGCACTGATCTAGTGGTCGACCAGGCGCTTTATGACTATCAGAGCAGGAACTGATCAAGCAGCTGACAGGCGCTGATCAGCCAGCTGAGGGTCGCGCATCACGTGGCTGAGTAGGATCTGATCACGCAGAAAATTGGTCGCTATCAAGCAGTTGACAGGTGCTGATAGAGTGGCTGACAGGTGCTGATAATGTGGCTGACAGGTACTGATCATGCGGTTGAGTAGGCGCTGATCACGCAGCTGATTAGGCGATGATAAAGAGGCTGACAGGCGCTGATCATGTGGCTGACAGGTGCTGATAATGTCGTTGACAGATGTTGATCTAGCGGCTGATAATCGCTGATCAAGCGGCTAACAGGCATTAATCAAGCGGCTGAAAGGTGCTGATAAAGTCGTTGGCAGATGCTGATCTAGCGTCTGATGATCGCTGATCAAGCGGCTGACAGTACTTCCCATTCGGCTGTCAGGCACATATCGCACGGCTGAGTAGGCACTGATCGCGGGGCTCAGTAGGCACAGATCATGCGGCTGAGACGATGATCGCATGGCTCAGTAAATACTGATAGCGAAGCTAATTAGGTGTTGATCAAGTGGTTTATAGGTGCTTGTCAAGCAGCTGACAGGTGCTGATTGCGCCGCTCAGTAGGCGCTGATCGAGGGGGTGATTATGCGCTGAACAAGCGTCTGACAGTCTCTGATCAAGCGGCAGACAGACTATGATCACGTGGCTGTGTAGGGGCTG
This sequence comes from Bubalus kerabau, assembly GCF_029407905.1. Classification (NCBI taxonomy): domain Eukaryota; kingdom Metazoa; phylum Chordata; class Mammalia; order Artiodactyla; family Bovidae; genus Bubalus; species Bubalus kerabau. Next base: position 4,900,749 of record NW_026577879.1, read on the forward strand.
ATTCGAGGCTCAGTAGGCATTGATCGCACAGCTGAGAAGGCACTGATCAAGCGCTGACAGGCATTGATTAAGCGGCTGGCAGGCGCTGTTTAAGCGGCTTACAGGTGCTGATCAAGCAGCTGACAGGTGCTAATCCAGCGGCTGACAGTGGCTGATCAACTGGCTGAGAGTTGCTAATGAAGCGGCTGACAGGTGTTGATCAACATGCTGACAGGTGCTAATCAAGCAGCTGATAGGTGCTGATAAAGCTGCTGACAGGTGCTGAATAAGGGGCTGACAGGTGCTGATCAACTGGCTGACAGGTTCTGATCAAGCGGCTGAGTAGGTGCTGATCGTGCAGCTGATAAGGCGATGATCAAGCAGCTAACTTGCGCTGATCCAGTGTCTTACAGGTTCTGATCAACTGGCTGAGAGGTGCTGATCAACTGGCTGACAGGTGCTAATCAAGCAGCTTACAGGCGCTGATCATGGTGCAGACAGGTGCTGATCAACTGGCTGACTGGAACTGATCAAGCAGCTGATTAGGCGCTGATCATGCAGCTGATTATGTGATGATAAAGCGGCTAACAGGCGCTGATCAAGCGGCTGACAGGTGATGATAAAGTGGTTGACAGGTGCTGATCAAGCGACTGATAGTCGTTGATTAAGTAGCTGTCAGGCGTAGATCACGTGGCTAAGTAGGCGCTGGTCGTGGGGCTGAGTAGGCACAGATCAAGAGGTTGAGGCGATGAACGCGGGGCTGAGTAAATGATCATCGCTTGGCAGATTAGGTGCTGATCAAGAGGCTGACACGCGTTTATCAAGCTGCTGACAGGTGCTGATCAAGTGGCTGACAGGTGCTGATCAAGCGGCTGATAGGCGCTGATTAAGGGGCTGACAGGTGCTGATCAACTGGCTGACAGTACTTCTCAAGCGGCTGACAGACACTGATCGGGCAGCTGAGTAGGCGCTGACTGCGGGGCTCAGTAGGCAGAGATCAACTGGCCGAAAGATGCTATTCGTGCGGCTGAGTCGGTGCTTTTCAATCGGCTGAGTGGAAAGTGGTCAAGCGCTGATCAAGCTGCTGACAGGTGCTTAACAAGCGGCTGACAATTGCTGATCAACTGGCTGACAGGGGCTAATCAAGCCACTGATATGCGTTGGTCAAGCGGCCCACAGGTGCTGGTCAACTGGCTGACAGGTGCTAATCAAGCTGCTGATAGGCGCACATCAAGCTGCTGACAGGTGCTGATCAAGTGGCTGACAGGTACTTGTCAAGCGGCTGACAAGCACTGATCGGGCGGCTGTGTAGGCACTGACTGCGGGGCTCAGTAGGCACAGATCAACTGGCTGAAAGATGCTATTCACGCGGTTGAGTCTTTGCTTTTTAATCGGCTGAGTGGAAAGTGGTCAAGCGCTGATCAAGCTGCTGACAGGTGCATAACAAGCGGCTGACAATTGCTGATCAAGTGGCTGACAGGGGCTAATCAAGCAGCTGATAGGTGCTGATAAAGCTGCTGACAGGTGCTGATCAAGCGGTTGACAGGTTCTGATACAGCGGCTAAAAGGCGCTGATAATGTGGCTGACAGTTAATGATCAAGCTGCTTATAGGGGCTGCCCTATCTCCTGACAGTTGCTGATAAAGTGGCTGAAGGGTGCAAATGAAGTGGCTGACAGGTGCTGATCAACTGGCTGACAGGTACTGTTCAAGTGGCTGATAGGCCCTGATCAAGCTGCTGACAGGTGCTGATTAAGCGGCTGACAGGTGCTAATCAACTGGCTGACAGGGGCTAATCAAGCGGCTGATAGGCGCTGATCAAGCGGCTAACAGGTGCTGATCAACTGGCTGAGAAGTGTTAATTAAGCAGCTGATAGGTGCTCATCAAGCTGCTGAAAGTCGCTGATCAAGCGGCTGACAGGTGCTGATCCAGTGGCTTACAGGTGCTGATCAACTGGCTTAGAGGTGCTTATCAACTGGCTGACAGGTACTTCTCAAGCAGCTGACAGGCACGGACCGGGCGGCTGAGTAGGCGTTCACTGCGGGGCTCAGTAGGCGCAGATCAACTGGGTGAGAGATGCAATTTGCGCGGCTGAGTAGGCACTCTTCAACCTGCAGACAGTTGCTGATCAAGCGGATGACTGACTCTGATAAAGAGGCTGACAGACTATGATCACGTGGCTGTGGAGGGGCTGATTCGAGGCTGAGTAGGCGCTGATCGCGCAGCTGAGAAGACAATGATCCAGCAGCTGACAGGCACTGATGAAGCGGCTTGCAGGTGCTGTTTAATCGGCTTACAGGTGCTGATCAAGCGGCTGACAGGTGCTGATCAACTGGCTGAGAAGTGTTAATTAAACAGCTGATAGGTGCTGATCAAGCTGCTGAAAGTTGCTGATCAAGCGGCTGACAGGTGCTGATCCAGTGGCTTACAGGTGCTGATCAACTGGCTGACAGGTACTTCTCATGCGGCTGACAGGCACGGACCGGGCGGCTGAGCAGGCATTCATTGCGGGGCTCAGTACGCACAGATCAAATGGGTGAGAGATGCAATTCGCGCGGCTGTGTAGGCACTCTTCAACCTTCAGACAGTTGCTGATCAAGCGGGTGACTGACTCTGATAAAGAGGCTGACAGACTATGATCACGTGGCTGTGGAGGGGCTGATTCGCGGCTGAGTAGGCGCTGATCGCGCAGCTGAGAAGACAATGATCCAGCAGCTGACAGGCACTGATGAAGCGGCTGGCAGGCACTGTTTAAGCGGCTTACAGGTGCTGATCAAGCAGCTGACAGGTGCTGATCTACTGGCTGACAGTTGCTAATGAAGCGGCTTCCAGGTGTTGATCAACATGCTGACAGGTGCTAATCAAGCAGCTGATAAGTGCTGATAAAGCTACTGACAGGTGCTGATCAAGCGGCTGACAGGTGCCGATCAACTGGCTGACAGGTTCTGATCAAGCAGCTGAGTAGGCGCTGATCGTGCACCTTGTAAGGCGATGATCAAGCGGCTAACAGGTGCTGATCCAGTGGCTTACAGGTGCTGATCAACTGGCTGACAGGTGCTAATCAAGCAGTTGATAGGCGCTGATCAAGCTGCTGACAGGTGTTGATCAACTGGCTGACTGGTACTGATCAAGCGGCTGAGTAGGCGCTGATCAGGCTGCTGTTTAGGCGATGATAAAGCGGCTAACAGGCGCTGATCAAGCGGCTGACAGGTGATGATAAAGTGGTTGACAGGTGCTGATCTAGCGGCTGATAATCGCTGATCAAGCGGCTGACAGGTGCTGGTCAAGTTGCTGACAGGTGCTAATCAAGCGGCTGATAGGCGCTCATCAAGCAGCTGACAGATGCTAATCAAGCGGCTGATAGGCGCTGATCAAGGCGCTGACAGGTGCTCATCAACTGGCTAATAGGTACTATTCAAGTGGCTGATAGGCCCTGATCAAGCTTCTGACAGGTGCTTGTCAAGCGGCTGAGAGGCACTTAACGCACAGCTGCGTAGGCGCTTTTCAATCAGCTGAGTGGCCACTGCTCAAGTGGCTGACAGGCACTGATGAAGTGGTTGACCAGGCGCTGAATGACCAGCAGAGCAGGAAATGATCAAGTGACTGACAGGCGCTGATCAAGTGGCTGACAGGTGCTGATAAAGTCGTTGACAGATGTTGATCTAGCTGCTGATAATCGCTGATCATGCGGCTGACAGGCGCTGATCAAGCGGCTGAAATGTGCTGATAAAGTCGTTGACAGATGCTGATCTAGCGGCTGATAATCGCTGATCAATCGGCTGACAGTACTTCGCAATCGGCTGTCAGGCACATATCGCACGGCTGGGTAGGCACTGATTCCGGGGCTGAGAAGGCACTGATCAAACGGCTGGCAGGCGCTGTTTAAGTGGCTTACAGGTGCTGATCAAGTAACTGACAGGTGCTGATCAACTGGCTGACAGTTGCTAATGAAGCGGCTAACAGGTGTTGATCAACATGGTGATGACAGGTGCAAATCAAGCAGCTGATATGTGCTGATCAAGCTGCTGACAGGTGCTGATTAAGCGGCTGACAGGTGCTAATCAACTGGCTAGACAGGTGCTAAATAAGCGGCTGATAGGCGCTGATCAAGCGGCTCACAGGTGCTGATCAACTGGCTGAGAAGTGTTAATTAAGCAGCTGATAGGTGCTGATCAAGATGCTGAACGGTGCTGATGAAGCGGCTGACAGGTGCTGATCCAGTGGCTTACAGGTGCTGATCAACTGGCTGACAGGTACTTCTCAAGCAGCTGACAGGCACTGATTGGGCGGCTGAGTGAGCGCTGATTGCAGGGCTCAGTAGGCGCAGATCAACTGGCTGAGAGATGCAATTCGCACGGCTGAGGAGGCACTCTTCATCCTGCTGACAGGTGCTGATCAGGTGGATGACCGACTCTGATAAAGAGGCTGACAGACAATGATCACGTGGCTGTGTAGGGGCTGATTCGCGGCTGAGTTGGCGCTGATCGCGCAGCTAAGAAGGCAATGATCAAGCAGCTGACAGGCACTGATGAAGCGGCTGGCAGGCGCTGTTTAAGCGGCTTACAGGTGCTGATAAAGTCGTTGACAGATGTTGATCTAGCAGCTGATAATTGCTGATCAAGCAGCTGACAGGCACTGATCAAGCGGCTGAAAAGTGCTGATAAAGTCGTTGACAGATGCTGATCTAGCTTCTGATAATCGCTGATCAAGCGGCTGAGAGTACTTCTCAATCTGCTGTCAGGCATATATCGCACGGCTGAATAGGCACTGATCAAACGGCTGGCAGGCGCTGTTTAAGCGGCTTACAGGTGCTGATCAAGCAGCTGACAGGTGCTGATCAATTGGCTGACAGGTGCTAATGAAGCGGCTGACAGGTGTCGATCAACATGCTGACAGGTGCTAATCAAGCAGCTGATAGGTGCTGATCAAGCTGCTGACAGGTGTTGATCAAGCAGATGACAGGTGCTGTTCAACTGGCTGACAGGTTCTGATCAAACGGCTGAGTAGGTGCTGATCCTGCAGCTGATAATGCGATGATCAAGCGGCTAACAGGCGCTAATCCAGTGGCTTATACGCGCAGATAAACTGGCTGACAGGTGCTGATCAACGGCTGACAGGTGCTAATCAAGCAGCTGATAGGCGCTGATCAAGCTGCTGACAAGTGCTGATCAACTGGCTGACTGGTACTGATCAAACAGCTGAGTAGGCGCTGATCATGCAGCTGATTAGGCGATGCGAATGTGGGTAACAGTCGCTGATCAAGCGGCTGACAGGTGATGATCAAGGCGCTGTCAGGTGCTGATCAAGCGGCTGATAGGTGCTGATTAAGGGGCTGACAGGTGCTGATCAACTGGCTGACAGGTACTTCACAAGCGGCTGCCAGACACTGATCGGGCGTCTCAGTAGGCACTGATTGCGGGGCTCAGTAGGCACAGATCAACTGGACGAAAGATGCTATTCGCGCGGCTGAGTCAGTGCTTTTCAATCGGCTGAGCGGAAAGTGGTCAAGCGCTGATCAAGGTGCTGACAGGTGCTTAACAATCGGCTGACAGGTGCTGGTCAACTGGCTGACAGGGGCTAATCAAGCCACTGATAGGGGCTGATCAAGCGGCTGACAGGTGCTGATCAACTGGCTGACAGGGGATAATCAAGCCACTGATAGGCACTGATTGCGCAGCTGAGAATGCAATGATCAAGCAGCTGAACGACACTGATCAATCTCTAGGCAGGTACTGATCAACTGGCTGGCAAGTGCTAATCAAGTACCTGATAGGCGATGATCAAGCTGCTGATAGGATCTGATCAAGAGGCTGACAGGTGCTGATCAACTGGCTGACAGGTGCTACACAAGTACCTGATAGGCGATGATCAAGCTGCTGACAGGTTCTGATCAAGAGGCTGACAGGTGCTGATCAACTGGCTGACAGGTGCTCATCACAGGGCTGATAGGCGATGATCAAGGTGCTGACAGGTGCTGTTCAACTGGCTGACAGGTGCTGATCAATTGGCTGACAGGTGCTGATCAACTAGCTGACAGGTGCTAATCAAGTGGCTAATAGGCCCTGATCAAGCTGCTGACAAGTGATTTTCAGGCGGCTGACTGGTGCTTATCGCGCGGCTGCATTGGTCCTTATCAATCGGCTGAATGGTCAGTGGTCAAGCAGCTGACTGGCGCTAAACAAGCGGCTGACAGGTGCTGATAAAGTCGTTGACAGGTGCTGATCAAGCGACTGATAGTCGCTGATAAAGTGGCTGACAGTACTTCTCAAGTGTCTGTCAGGCGCACATCGCACGGCTGAGAAGGCGCTGGTCATGGGGCTGAGTAGGCACAGATCAAGAGGCTGAGGCGATGATCGTGCGGCTGAGTAAATGATCATCGTGTGGCTGATTAGGTGCTGATCAAGTGGCTGACAGGTACTTGTCAAGCGGCTGACAAGCACTGATCGGGCGGCTGTGTAGGCACTGACTGCGGGGCTCAGTAGGCACAGATCAACTGGCTGAAAGATGCTATTCACGCGGTTGAGTCTTTGCTTTTCAATCGGCTGAGTGGAAAGTGGTCAAGCGCTGATCAAGCTGCTGACAGGTGCATAACAAGCGGCTGACAATTGCTGATCCAGTGGCTGACAGGGGCTAATCAAGCAGCTGATAGGTGCTGATAAAGATGCTGACAGGTGCTGATCAAGCGGTTGACAGGTTCTGGTACAGCGGCTAACAGGTGCTGATAATGTGGCTGACAGTTAATGATCAAGCTGCTTATAGGGGCTGCCCTAGTGCCTGACAGTTGCTGATAAAGTGGCTGACAGGTGCAAATGAAGTTGCTGACAGGTGCTTATCAACTGGCTGACAGGTACTGATCAAGTGGCTGATAGGCGCTGATCAAGCGGCTAACAGGTGCTGATCAACTGGCTGAGAAGTGTTAATTAAGCAGCTGATAGGTGCTGATCAAGCTGCTGAAAGTTGCTGATCAAGCGGCTGACAGGTGCTGATCCAGTGGCTTACAGGTGCTGATCAACTGGCTGACAGGTGCTTCTCAAGCGGCTGACAGGCACGGACCGGGGGGCTGAGTAGGCGTTCATTGCGGGGCTCAGTAGGCGCAGATCAACTGGCTGAAAGATGCTATTCGCGTGGCTGAGTAGGCACTCTTCAACCTGCAGACAGTTGCTGATCCAGCGGATGACTGACTCTGATAAAGAGGCTGACAGACTATGATCACGTGGCTGTGGAGGGGCTGATTCGCAGCTGAGTAGGCGCTGATCGCGCAGCTGAGAAGGCAATTATCCAGCAGCTGACAGGCACTGATGAAGCGGCTGGCAGGTGCTGTTTAATCGGCTTACAGGTGCTGATCAAGCAGCTGACAGGTGCTGGTCAACTGGCTGACAGGTGCTAATCAAGCGGCTGACAGTTGCTGATCAACTGGCTGACAGTTGCTAATGAAGCGGCTGACAGGTGTTCATCAACATGCTGACAGGTGCTAATCAAGCAGCTGATAGGTGCTGATAAAGCTGCTGACAGGTGCTGATCAAGCGGTTGACAGGTTCTGATACAGCGGCTAACAGGTGCTGATAATGTGGCTGACAGTTAATGATCAAGCTGCTTATAGGGGCTGCCCTAGCGACTGACTGTTGCTGCTAAAGTGGCTGACAGGTGCTGATAAAGTGGCTATCAGGTACTGATCACGTGGTTGAGTAGGCGCTGATTGCCCGCCTGATTAGGCACTGATCAAGCTGCTGACAGGTGCATAACAAGCGGCTGACAATCGCTGATCCAGTGGCTGACAGGGGCTAATCAAGCAGCTGATAGGTGCTGATAAAGCTGCTGACAGGTGCTGATCAAGCGGTTGACAGGTTCTGATACAGCGGCTAACAGGTGCTGATAATGTGGCTGACAGTTAATGATCAAGCTGCTTATAGGGGCTGCCCTAGCGCCTGACAGTTGCTGATAAAGTGGCTGACAGGTGCAAATGAAGTGGCTGACAGGTGCTGATCAACTGGCTGACAGGTACTGATCAACTGGCTGATAGGCCCTGATCAAGTCGCTGACAGTTGCTTCTCAAGTGGCTGACAGGCACTTATCGCGTGGATGCATATGCGTTTATCAATCAGCTGAGTGGGCACTGGTCAAGGGGCTGACAGGCACTGATCTAGTGGTTGTCCAGGCGCTGAATGACCATCAGAGCAGGAAATGATCAAGCCGCTGACAGGCTCTGATCAGCCGCCTGAGGGTCACTGATCCTGTGGCTGAGTAGGCTCTGATTACGCAGCTAAGCGGGCACTGATCAAGCTGTTGAGAGTTGCTGATATATTGGCTGACAGGTGCTGATCAAGTGGCTGACAGGTACTGATCAAGCTGCTGACACGCGTTTATCAAGCGGCTGACAGGTGCTGATCAAGTGGCTGACAGGTGCTGATCATCTGGCTGACAGGTGCTAATCAAGCGGTTGATAGGTGCTGATTGCGCAGCTGACAATGCAATGATCAAGCAGCTGACAGGCACTGATCAATCGGTAGGCAGGTGCTGATCAACTGGCTGACAAGTGCTAATCAAGTAGCTGATAGGCGATGATCAAGCTGCTGACAGGTTCTGATCAAGAGGCTGACAGGTGCTGATCAACTGGCTCACAGTTGTTAATGAAGCGGCTGACAGGTGCTAATCAACTGGCTGACAAGTGCTAATCAAGCGGCTGATAGGCGCTGATCAAGCGGCTAAATGGTGCTGATCAACTGGCTGAGAAGTGTTAATTAAGGAGCTGATAGGCGCTGATCAAGCTGCTGAAAGGTGCTGATCAAGCGCCTGAGAGGTGCTGATCCAATGGCTAACAGATGGAGATCAACTGGCTGAGAGGTGCTGATCAACTGGCTGACAGGTTCTGATCAAGTGGCTGATAGGCCCTGATCAAGTTGCTGACAGATGCTTCTGAAGTGGCTGACAGGCACTTATCGCGTGGATGCGTATGCATTTATCAATCAGCTGAGTGGGCACTGGTCAAGGGGAATGACAGGCACTGATCTAGTGGTTTTCCAGGCGCTGAATGACCATCAGAGCAGGAAATGATCAAGCCGCTGACAGGCGCTGATCAGCCGCCTGAGGGTCACTGATCCTGTGGCTGAGTAGGCTCTGATTACGCAGCTAAGCGGGCACTGATCAAGCTGTTGAGAGTTGCTGATATATTGGCTGACAGGTGCTGATCAAGTGGCTGACAGGTACTTCTCTAGAGGCTGACACGCGTTTATCAAGCGGCTGACAGGTGCTGATCAACTGGCTGACAGGTGCTAATCAAGCGGCTGACAGCCCCTGATCAACTGGCTGACAGTTGCTAATGAAGCGGCTGACAGGTGTTGATCAACATGCTCTCAGGTGCTAATCAAGCAGCTGATAGGTGCTGATAAAGCTGCTGAAAGGTCCTGATCAAGCGGCTGACAGGTGCCGATCACCTGGCTGACAGGTACTATTCAAGTGTCTGATAGGCCCTGATCAAGCTTCTGAAAGGTGCTTGTCAAGCGGCTGAGAGGCACTTATTGCGTGGCTGCATAGGCACTTTTCAATCAGCTGAGTGAGCACTGGTCAAGTGGCTGACAGGCACTGATGAAGTGGTTGACCAGGCGCTGAATGACCAGCAGAGCAGGAAATGATCAAGCGGCTGACAGGCGCTGATCAACCGGCTGAGAGTCACTGATCACGTGGCTGAGTAGGCTCTGATTACGCAGCTAAGCGGGCACAGATCAAGCTGTTGAGAGTTGCTGATATATTGGGTGACAGGTGCTGATAAAGTGGCTGACAGGTACTGATCAAGCTGCTGACACACGTTTAACAAGCGGCTGACAGGTGCTGATCAAGTGGCTGACAGTACTTCTCAAGTGTCTGTCAGGCGCACATCGCACGGCTGAGTAGGCGTTGATCGCGGGGCTGAGTAGACACAGATCAAGCGGCTGAGGCGATGATCGTGCGGCTGAGTAAATGATGATCGCGTGGCTGATTAGGTGCTGGTCAAGAGGCTGACATGGGTTTATCAAGCTGCTGACAGGTGCTGATCAACTGGCTGAATGGTACTGATCAAGCGGCTGAGTAGGCGCTGAACATGCAGCTGGTTAGACGATGATAAAGTCTCTAACAGGCGCTGATCAAGCGGCTGATAGGTGCTCATCAAGCGGCTGACAGTTGCTGATCAAGCGGCTGATAGGTGCTCATCAAGCGGCTGACAGGTGCTGATCAACTGGCTGGCAGGTGCTAATCCAGCGGCTTACAGTGGCTAATCAACTGGCTGAGAGATGCTAATGAAGCAGCTGACAGGTGTTGATCAACATGCTGACAGGTGCTAATCAAGCAGATGATAGGTGCTGATAAAGCTGCTGACAGGTGCTGATCAAGCTGTTGTCAGGGCTAATCAACTGGCTGACAGGTGCTAATCAAGCAGCTGATAGGCGATGATCAAGCGGCTAACAGGTGCTGAACAACTGGCTGAGAAGTGTTAATTAAGCAGATGATAGGCACTGATCAAGCTGCTGAAAGGTGCTGATCAAGGGACTGACAGGTGCTGATCCAGTGGCTTACAGGTGGTGATCAACTGGCTGAGAGGTGCTGATCCACTGGCTGACAGGTACTGCTCAAGTGGCTGACAAGCACTGATCGGGTGGCTGTGTAGGTACTGACTGCGGGGCTCCGTAGGCACAGATCAACTGGCCAAAAGATGCTATTCACGCGGCTGAGTCGGTGCTTTTCAATCGGCTGAGTGGAAAGTGGTCAAGCGCTGATAAAGCTGCTGACAGGTGCTTAACAAGCGGCTGACAATTGCTGATCAACTGGCTGACAGGGGCTAATCTAGCCACTGATAGGCGCTGATCAAGCGGCTGAGAGCTGCTGGTCAAGTGGCTGACAGGTGCTAATCAAGCGGCTGATAGGCGCTCATCAAGCGGATGACAGGTGCTGATCAAGCGGCTGATAGGCCCTGATCAAGCTTCTGACAGGTGCTTGTCAAGCGGCTGAGAGGCACTTATCGCGCGGCTGTGTAGGCGCTTTTCAATCAGCTGAGTGGGCACTGGTCAAGTGGCTGACAGGCACTGATGAAGTGGTTGACCAGGCACTGAATGACCAGCAGAGCAGGAAATGATCAAGCGGCTGACAGGCGCTGATCAACCGGCTGAGGTTCACTGATCACGTGGCTGAGTAGGATCTGCTAATGCAGCAAAGTGGTCGCTGATCAAGCAGTTGACAGGTGCTGATATAGTGGCTGACAGGTGCTGATAAAGTGGCTGACAGGTACTGATGAAGCGGTTGAGTAGACACTGATCACGCAGCTGATTAGGAGATGATAAATTGGCTGACAGGCCTGATCCAGCGGCTAACAGGTGCTTATCAACTTGCTGAGAAGTGTTAATTTAGCAGCTGATAGTCGCTGATCAAGCTGCTGAAAAGTGCTGATCAAGCGGCTCAGAGGTGCTGATCAACTGGCTGACAGGTACTTCTCAAGCGGCTGACAGGCACTGATCGGGCGGCTTTGTAGGCGCTGATTGAGTGGCTCAGTAGGGGCAGACCAACTGGCTGAGAGATGCAATTCGCGCGGCTGAGTAGGCACTCTTCAACCTACTGACAGGTGCTGATCAAGTGGATGACCGACTCTGATAAAGAGGCTGACAGACTTTGATCACGCGGCTCTGTAGGGTCTGATTCGCGGCTGAGTAGGCTCTGATCGCGCAGCTGAGAAGGCAATGATCAAGCAGCTGACAGGCACTGATGAAGCAGTTGGCAGGAGCTGTTTAAGAAGTTTACAGGTGCTGGTCAAGCAGCTGACAGGTGCTGATCAACTGGCTGACAGGTTCTGATCAAGAGGCTGAGTAGGCGCTGATCGTGCAGCTGATCAGGCGATGATCAAGCGGCTAACAGGCGCTGACCCAGTGGCTTACAGGTGCTGATCAACTGGCTGAGAGGTGCTGGTCATCTGGCTGAGAGGTGCTTATCAACTGGCTGACAGTTGCTAATGAAGTGGCTGACAGCCACTGATCAACTGGCTGACAGTTGCTAATGAAACGGATGACATGTGTTGATCAACATGCTGACAGGTGCTAATCAAGCAGCTGATAGGTGCTGATAAAGCTGCTGACAGGTGCTGATCAAGCGGTTGACAGGTTCTGATACAGCGGCCAACAGGTGCTGATAATGTGGCTGACAGTTAATGATCAAGCTGCTTAGAGGGGCTGCCCTAGCGCCTTACAGTTGCTGATAAAGTGGCTGACAGGTGCAAATGAAGTGGCTGACAGGTGCTGATCAACTGGCTGACAGGTACTGATCAAGTGGCTGATAGGCCCTGATCAAGTTGCTGACAGATGCTTCTCAAGTGGCTGACAGGCGCTTATCGCGTGGATGCGTATGCGTTTATCAATCAGCTGAGTGGGCACTGGTCAAGGGGCTGACAGGCACTGATCTAGTGGTTGTCCAGGCGCTGAATGACCATCAGAGCAGGAAATGATCAAGCCGCTGACAGGCGCTGATCAGCCGCCTGAGGGTCACTGATCCTGTGGCTGAGTAGGCTCTGATTACGCAGCTAAGCGGGCACTGATCAAGCTGTTGAGAGTTGCTGATATATTGGCTGACAGGTGCTGATAAAGCGGCTGACAGGTGCTGATAAAGTCGTTGACAGATGTTGATCTAGAGGCTGATAATCGCTGATCAAGCAGCTGACAGTACCTCTCAATCGGCTGTCAGGCACATATCGCACGGCTGAGTAAGCGCTGGTCGTGGGGCTGAGTAGGCACAGATCAAGAGGCTGAGGCAATGATCACGCGGCTGAGTAAATGACCATCGCGTGGATGATTAGGTGCTGATCAAGAGGCTGACACGCATTTATCAAGCTGCTGACAGGTGCTGATCAAGTGGCTGACAGGTACTTGTCAAGCGGCTGACAAGCACTGATCGGGCGGCTGTGTAGGCACTGACTGCGGGGCTCAGTAGGCACAGATCAACTGGCTGAAAGATGCTTTTCGCGCGGCTGAGTCGGTGCTTTTCAATCGGCTGAGTGGAAAGTGGTCAAGTGCTGATCAAGCTACTGACAAGTGCTTAACAAGCGGCTGACAATTGCTGATCAACTAGCTGACAGGGGTAATCAAGCCACTGATAGGCGCTGATCAAGCGGCTGACAGGTGCTGGTCAACTGGCTGGCAGTTGCTAATCTAGCGGCTGATAGTGCTCATCAAGCGGCTGACAGGTGCTGATCAAGTGGCTGATAGGCGCTGATCAAGCGGCTGATAGGTGATGATAAATTCGTTGACAGATGTTGATCTAGAGGCTGATAATCACTGATCAAGCGGCTGAAATTACTTCTCAATCGGCTGTCAGGTACATATCGCACAGCTGAGTAGGCACTGATCGAGGGGCTGAGTAGGCACAGATCATGCGGCTGAGGCGATGATCGCATGGCTCAGTAAATACTGATAGCGAAGCTAATTAGGTGTTGATCAAGTGGTGTATAGGCCCTTGTCAAGCGGCTCACAGGTGCTGATCGCGCCGCTCAATAGCGGCTGATGGAGAGGGTGATTAGGCGCTGATCAAGCGTATGACAGCCTCTGATCAAGCGGCTGACAGACTATGATCAAGCGGCTGTGTAGGGTGTGATTCACGGCTGAGTAGGCATTGATCGCGCAGCTGAGAAGGCACTGATCAAGCGGCTGGCAGCCCTTGTTTAAGCAGCTTACAGGTGCTGATCAAGCAGCTGACAGGTGCCGTTCAACTGGCTGACAGTTGCTAATGAAGCGGCTGACAGGTGTTGAACAACATGCTGACAGGTGCTAATCAAGCAGCTGATAGGTGCTGATAAGGCTGCTGACAGGTGCTGATCAAGCAGCTGATAGGTGCCGATCAACTGGCTGACAGGTTCTGATCAAGAGTCTGAGTAGGCGCTGTTCGTGCAGCTGATAAGGCGATGATCAAGCAGCTGACAGGTGCTGGTCAACTGCTGACAGGTGCTAATCAAGCGGAAGATAGACGCTCATCACGCGGCTGACAGATGCTGATCAAGCGGCTGATAGGCGCTGATCAAGCGCCTGAAACGTGATGATCAAGCGGCTGACAGGTGCTGAATCAGTGGCTTACAGGTGGTGATAAACTGGCTGAGAGGTCCTGATCAACTGGCTGACATGTACTTCTCAAGCGGCTGACAGGAACTGATCCCGCGGCTGAGTAGGCGCTGATTGCGGGCCTCAGTAGGCGCAGATCAACTGGCTGAATGATGCAATTCGCGCGGCTGAGTAGGCACTCTTCAACTCGCTGACAGGTGCTGATCAAGCGGATGACCGACTCTGATAAAGAGGCTGACACACTATGATCACGCGGCTGTGGAGGGGCTGATTCGCGGCTAAGTAGGCGCTGATTGCGGAGCTGAGAAGGCAATGATCAACAGCTGACAGGCACTGATGAAGCGGCTGGCAGGCGCTGTTTAAGCGGCTTACAGGTGCTGATCAAGCAGCTGATACTCGCTGCTCAAGCTGCTGACAGGTGCTGATCATCTGGCTGACAGGTGCTAATCAAGTGGCTGATAGGCGATGATCAACGTCCTGACAGGTGCTGATCAACTGGCTGACAGGTGCTAAACAAGCAGCTGACAGGTGCTGATTGCACAGCTGAGAATGCAATTATCAAGCAGCTGACAGGCACTGATCTTTCGGTAGGCAGGTGCTGATCAACTGGCTGACAGGTGCTAATCAAGTAGCTGATAGGCGATGATCAAGGTGCTGACAGGTGCTGATCAACTGGCTGACAGGTGCTAAACAAGCAGCTGATAGGTGCTGATTACGCAGCTGAGAATGCAATGATCAAGCAGCTGACAGGCACTGATCAATCGGTAGGCAGGTGCTGATCAACTGGCTGACAAGTGCTAATCAAGTAGCTGATAGGCGATGATCAAGCTGCTGACATGTTCTGATCAAGAGGCTGACAGGTGCTGATCAACTGGCTGACAGGTGCTAATCACACGGCTGATAGGCGATGATCAAGGGGCTGACAGGTGCTGTTCAACTGGCTGACAGGTGCTAATGAAGCGGCTGACAGGTGCTGATCAATTGGCTGACAGGTGCTGATCAACTAGCTGACAGGTGCTAATCCAGTGGCTAATAGGCCCTGATCAAGCTGCTGACAGGTGATTTTCAGGCGGCTGACTGGTGCTTATCGCGCGGCTGCATTGGCGCTTTTCAATCGGCTGAGTGGGCAGTGGTCAAGCAGCTGACAGGCGCTAATCAAGCGGCTGACAGGTGCTCGTAAAGTCGTTGACAGGTGCTGATCAAGCGACTGATAGTCGCTGATAAAGTGGCTGACAGTACTTCTCAAGTGTCTGTCAGGCGCACATCGCACGGCTGAAAAGGCGCTGATCGCAGCGCTGGGTAGACACAGATCAAGTGGCTGAGGTGATGATCGTGCGGCTGAGTAAATGATGAGAGCGTGGCAGATTAGGCGCTGGTCACGAGGCTGACATGCGTTTATCAAGCTGCTAACAGGAGCTGATCAACTGGCTGACTGGTACTGATCAAGCAGCTTAGTAGGCGCTGATCATGCAGCTGATTAGACGATGATAAAGTGGCTAACAGGCGCTGATCAATCGGCTGATATGCGCTCATCAAGCGACTGACAGGTGCAGATCAAGCGGCTGATAGGCACTCATCAAGCAGCTGACAGGTGTTCATCAACTGGCTGATAGGTACTATTCAAGTGGCTGATAGGCCCTGATCAAGCTTCTGACAGGTGCTTGTCAGGCGGCTGAGAGTCACTTATCGCGCAGCGGCGTAGGTGCTTTTCAATCAGCTGAGTGGGCCCTGGTCAAGTGGCTGACAGGCACTGATGAATTGCTTGACCAGGCACTGAATGACCAGCAGAGCAGGAAATGATCAAGCGGCTGACAGGCACTGATCAACCGTTGAGGGTCACTGATCTCGTGGCTGAGTAGGATCTGATCACGCAGCAAAGTGGTCGCTGATCAAGCAGTTGACAGGTGCTGATATAGTGGCTGACAGGTGCTGATAAAGTGGCTGACAGGTACTGATCAAGCGGTTGAGTAGGCGCTGATCGCGCAGGTGATTAGGCACTGATAAAGCGGCTGACAGGTGCTGATAAAGTCGTTGACAGATGTTGATCTATCGGCTGATAATCGCTGATCAAGCGGCTAACAGGTGCGGATGGCGCCGCTCAATAGCCTTGATGGAGGGGGTGATTAGGCGCTGATCAAGGGTCTGACAGTCTCTGATCAAATGGCTGACAGACTATGATCACGCAGCTGTGTAGGGGCTGATTCGCGGCTAGGTAGGCGTTGATCGTGCAGCTGAGAATGCACTTTTCAAGCGGATGGCAGACGCTGTTTAAGCGGCTTACAGGTGCTGATCAAGCAGCTGACAGGTGCTGATCAACTGGCTGACAGGTGCTAAAGAAGCAGCTTACAGGTGTTGATCAACATGCTGACAGGTGCTAATCAAGCAGCTGATAGGTGCTGATTAAGCGGCTGATAGTTGTTGATCACGTGGCTGTGTAGGGGCTGATTCGCGGCTGAGTAGGCGCTGATCACGCACCTGAGAAGGCAATGATCAAGTGGCTAACATGCGCTGATCCAGTGGCTTACAGGTGCTAATCAACTGGCTGAGAGGTGCTGATCAACTCTCTGACAGGTGCTAATAAAGCAGCTGATAGGCGCTGATCAAGCTGCTGACAGGTGCGGATCAACTGGCTGACTGGTACTGATCAAGCGGCTGAGTAGGCGCTGATCATGCAGCTGATTAGGCGATGATAAAGCGGCTAACAGGCGCTGATCAAGCGGCTGACAGGTGATGATAAAGTGGTTGACAGGTGCTGATCAAGCGGCTGATAGTTGTTGATCAAGTGGCTGTGAGGCGCACATCGCATGGCTGAGTAGGCGCTAGTCCTGGGGCTGAGTAGGCACAGATCAAGAGGCTGAGGCGATGATCGCGTGGCCGAGTAAATGATCATCGCGTGGCTGATTAGGTGCTGATCAAGAGGCTGACACGCGTTTATCAAGCTGCTGACAGGTGCTGATCAAGCGGCTGACAGGTACTTGTCAAGCGGCTGACAAGCACTGATCGGGAAGCTGTGTAGGCACTGACTGCGGGGCTCAGTAGGCACAGATCAACTGGGTGAAAGATGCTATTCTCTCAGCTGAGTCGGTGCTTTTCAATCGGCTGAGAGGAAAGTGGTCAAGCGCTGATGAAGCTGCTGACAGGCATTTAACAAGCGGCTGACAATTGCTGATCAACTGGCTGACAGGGGCTAATCAAGCCACTGATAGGCGCTGATCAAGAAGCTGACAGGTGCTGGCCAACTGGCTGACAGGTGCTAATCAAGCGGCTGATAGGCACTCATCAAGCGGCTGACAGGTGCTGATCAAGCGGCTGATAGGTACTCTTCAAGTGGCTGATAGGCCCTGATCAAGCTTCTGACAGGTGCTTGTCAAGCGGCTGAGAGGCACTTATCAAGCCTTTTAGGTGCTTTTCAATCAGCTGAGTGGGCACTGGTCATGCGGCTGAGGCGACGATCGCATGGCTCTGTAAATACTGATAGCTAAGGTAATTAGGTGTTGATCAAGTGGTTTATAGGAGCTTGTCAAGCGGCTGACAGGTGCTGATAGCGCCGCTCAATAGGCACTTAAGGAGGGGGTGATTAGGCGCTGATCAAGCGTCTGACAGTCTCTGATCAAGCGACTGGCAGACTATGATCACGCGGCTGTGTAGGGGCTTATTCGCGGCTGAGTATGCATTGATCGCGCACCTGAGAAGGCAATGATCAAGCAGCTGACAGGCATTGATGAAGCGATTGGCAGGCGCTGTTTAAGCAGATTACAGGTGCTGACCAAGCAGCTGACAGGTGCTGATCAACAGGCTGACAGGTGCTAATCCAGCGGCTGACGGTTGCTGATCAACTGGTTGAGAGTTGCTAATGAAGCGGCTGACAGGTGTTGATCAACATGCTGACAGGTGCTAATCAAGCAGCTGATAGGTGCTGATAAAGCTGCTGACAGGTGCTGATCAAGGAGCTGACAGGTGCTGATCAACTGGTTGACAGGTTCTGATCAAGCGGCTGAGTGGGCACTGATCGTGCAACTGATATGGTGATGATCAAGCGGCTAACAGGCGATGATCCAGTGGCTTTCAGGTGCTTATCAACTGGCTGTCAGGTGCTGATCAACTGGCTGACAGGGGCTAATCAAGCAGCTGATAGGCGCTGATCAAGCTGCTGACAGGTGCTGATCAACTGGCTGACTGTTACTGATCAAGCGGCTGAGTAGGCGCTAATAATGCAGTTGATTAGGTGATGATAAAGCGGCTAACAGACGCTAATCAAGCGGCTGACAGGTGATGATAAAGTGGTTGACAGGTGCTGATTGAACAGCTGATAGTCGTTGATCAAGTGGCTGCCAGGCGCAGATCGCATGGCTGAGTAGGCGCTGGTCGTGGGGCTGAGTAGGCACAGATCAAGAGGCTGAGGCGATGATCGCGCGGCTGAGTAAATGATCATCGCGTGGCTGACAGGTGCTGGTCAACTGGCTGACAGGTGCTAATCAAGCGCTGATAGGCGCTCTTCAAGCGGCTGACAGGTGCTGATAAAGTGGCTGATAGGTACTATTCAAGTGGCTGATAGGCTCTGATCAAGCTTCTGACAGGTGCTTGTCAAGCGGCTGAGAGGCACTTATCGGGCCGCGTAGGCGCTTTTCAATCAACTGAGTGGGCACTGGTCAAGTGGCTGACAGGCACTGATGTAGTGCTTGACCAGGCGCTGAATGACCAGCAGAGCAGGAAATGATCAAGCGGCTGACAGGCGCTGATCAACCGGCTTAGGGTCACTGATCACATGGCTGAGTAGGATCTGATCAAGCAGCAAAGTGGTCGCTGATCAAGCAGTTGACAGGTGCTGATATAGTGGCTGACAGGTGCTGATATAGTGGCTGACAGGTGCTGATAAAGTGGCTGAAAAGTACTGATCAAGCGGTTGAGTAGCCTCTGATCGCGCAGCTGATTAGGCGTTGATCAAGCGGCTGACAGGCGCTGATCAAGCGGCTGACAGGTGCTGATAAAGTCGTTAACACATGTTCTAGCGGCTGATAATCGCTGATCAAGCGGCTGACAGGCGCTGATCAAGCGGCTGAAAGGTGCTGATAAAGTCGTTGACAGATGCTGATCCAACGGTTGATAATTGCTGATCAAGCAGCTGACTGTACTTTGCAATTGGCTGTCAGGCACATATCGCATGGCTGAGTAGGCACAGATCATGTGGCTGAAGCGATATTTGCATGGCTCAGTAAATATTGATAGCGAAGCTAATTAGAAGTTGATCAAGTGGTATATAGGTGCTTGTCAAGAGGCTGAGCGGTGCTGATCACGCCGCTAAATAGGCGCTTATCAAGGGGGTGATTAAACACTGATCAAGCGTCTGACAGTCTCTGATCAAGCGGCTGACAGACTATGATCACGCTGCTGTGTAGGGGCTGATTCGTGGCTGAGTAGGCATTGATCGCGCAGCTGAGAAGGCACTGATCAAGCGGCTGGCAAGTGCTGTTTAAGCGGCTTTCAGGTGCTGATCAAGCAGCTGACAGGTGCTGATCAACTCCCTGACAGGCTCTAATCAAGCGGCTGACAGGTGCTCGTAAAGTTGTTGACAGGTGCTGATCAAGCGACTGATAGTCGCTGATAAAGTGGCTGACAGTACTTCTCAAGTGTCTGTCAGGCGCACCTCGAACGGCTGAGTAGGCGCTGATCGCGGGGCTGAGTAGACACAGATCAAGCGGCTGAGGCGATGATCGTGCGGCTGAGTAAATGATGATCGAGTGGCTGATTAGGTGCTGGTCAAGTGGCTGCCAGGTACTTCTCAAGCGGCTGACAGGCACTGATCAAGTGGATGACCAGGATCTGAATGACCAGCAGAGCAGGAAATGATCAAGCAGCTGACTGGTGCTGATCAACTGCCTGACAGGTTCTGATCAAGCGGCTGAGTAGGCGCTGATCGTGAAGCTGATAAGGCGATGATCAAGCGGCTGATAGTCGTTGATCAAGTGGCTGTCAGGCACAGATCGCATGGCTGAGTAGGCGCTGGTCATGGGGCTGAGTAGGCACAGATCAAGAGGCTGAGGCGATGATCGCGCAGCTGAGTAAATGATCATTGTGTGGCTGATTAGGTGCTGATCAAGAGGCTGACAGGTACTTGTCAAGCGGCTGACAACCACTAATCAGGCGGCTGTGTAGGCACTGACTGCGGGGCTCATTAGGCACAGATCAACTGGCTGAAAGATGCTATTCGCGCGACTGAGTCGGTGCTTTTCAATTGGCTGAGTGGAAAGTGGTCAAGCGCTTATCAAGCTGCTGACAGGTGCTTAACAAGCGGCTGACAATTGCTGATCAACTGGCTGACAGGTGCTAATCAAGCGGCTGATAGGCGCACATCAAGCTGCTGACAGGTGCTGATCAAGTGGCTGAGAGGTACTTGTCAAGCGGCTGACAACACTGATCGGGCGGCTGTGTAGGCACTGACTGCGGGGCTCAGTAGGCACAGATCAACTGGCTGAATGATGCTATTCACGCGGGTGAGTCTTTGCTTTTCAATCGGCTGAGTGGAAAGTGGTCAAGCGCTGATCAAGCTGCTGACAGGTGCATAACAAGCGGCTGACAATCGCTGATCAAGTGGCTGACAGGGGCTAATCAAGCAGCTGATAGGTGCTGATAAAGCTGCTGACAGGTGCTGATCAAGCCGTTGACAGGTTCTGATACAGCGGCTAACAGGTGCTGATAATGTGGCTGAGAGTTCATGATCAAGCTGCTTATAGGGGCTGCCCTAGCGCCTGACAATTGCTGATAAAGTGGCTGACAGGTGCAAATGAAGTGGCTGACAGGTGCTGATCAACTGGCTGACAGGTACTGATCAAGTGGCTGATAGGCCCTGCTCAAGCTGCTGACAGGTGCTGATTAAGCGTCTGACAGGTGCTAATCAACTGGCTGACAGGTGCTAATCAAGCGGCTTTTAGGCGCTGATCAAGCGGCTAACAGGTGCTGATCAACTGGCTGAGAAGTGTTAATTAAGCAGCTGATAGGTGCTGATCAAGCTGCTGAAAGTTGCTGATCAAGCGGCTGACAGGTGCTGATCCAGTGGCTTACAGGTGCTGATCAACTGGCTTAGAGGTGCTGATCAACTGGCTGACAGGTACTTCTCAAGCGGCTGACAGGCACGGACCGGGCGGCAGAGTAGGCGTTCATTGCGGGGCTCAGTAGGCGCAGATCAACTGGGTGAGAGATGCAATTCCCGTGGCTGAGTAGGCACTCTTCAACCTGCAGACAGTTGCTGATCAAGCGGATGACTGACTCTGATAAAGAGGCTGACAGACTATGATCACGTGGCTGTGGAGGGGCTGATTCGCGGCTGAGTAGGCGCTGATCGCGCAGCTGAGAAGGCAATGATCCAGCACCTGACAGGCACTGATGAAGCGGCTGGCAGGTGCTGTTTAATCGGCTTACAGGTGCTGATCAAGCGGCTGACAGGTGCTGACCAAGCAGCTGACAGTTGCCGATCAACTGGCTGAGAGTTGCTAATGAAGTGGCTGACAGGTGTTGATCAACAGCTGACAGGTGCTAATCAAGCAGCTGATAGGTGCTGATAAAGCCACTGACAGGTGCTGAACAAGCGGTTGACTGGTGCTGATCAACTGACTGACAGGTGCTAATCAAGCGGCTGACAGATGCTGATCAACTGGCTGACAGTTGCTAATAAAGCGGCTGACAGGTGTTGATCCACATGCTGACAGGTGCTAATCAAGCAGCTGATAGGTGCTGATAAAGCTGCTGACAGGTGCTGATCAAGCGGTTGACAGGTTCTGATACAGCGGCTAACAGGTGCTGATAATGTGGCTGACAGTTAATGATCAAGCTGCTTATAGGAGCTGCCCTAGCGCCTGACAGTTGCTGATAAAGTGGCTGACAGGTGCAAATGAAGTGGCTGACAGGTGCTGATCAACTGGCTGACAGGTACTGATCAAGTGGCTGATAGGCCCTGATCAAGTCGCTGACAGATGCTTCTCAAGTGGCTGACAGGCGCTTATCGCGTGGATGCATATGCGTTTATCAATCAGCTGAGTGGGCACTGGTCAAGGGGCTGACAGGCACTGATCTAGTGGTTGTCCAGGCGCTGAATGACCATCAGAGCAGGAAATGATCAAGCCGCTGACAGGCGCTGATCAGCCGCCTGAGGGTCACTGATCCTGTGGCTGAGTAGGCTCTGATTACGCAGCTAAGCGGGCACTGATCAAGCAGTTGAGAGTTGCTGATATATTGGCTTACAGGTGCTGATCAAGTGGCTGACAGGTACTGATCAAGCTGCTGACACGCGTTTATCAAGCGGCTGACAGGTGCTGATCAAGTGGCTGACAGGTACTTCTCAAGAGGATGACAGTCACTGATCGGGCGGCTGAGTAGGCGCTGATCGTGGGGCTCAGTAGGAGCAGATCAACTGGCTGAGAGATGCTATTTGCGCGGCTGAATAGGCACTGTTCAACCGGCTGACAGGTGCTGATCAAGCAGCTGACAGACACTGATCTCGCGGCTGATTAAGCACTGATAGCGCAGCTCAGTAAGTGTTGATCAAGCGGTTTACAGGTGCTTGTAAAGCGGCTGACAGGCGCTTATCGCTCGGCCGCGTAGGCGCTTTTCAATCTGCTGAGTGGGCAGTGGTCAAGCGGCTGACTGACACTGATCCAGTGGTTGACCAGGCGCTGAATGACCAGCAGAGCAGGAAATGATCAAGCGCCTGACAGGAGAAGATCAACCGGCTGAGCATCACTGACCGCGTGGCTGAGTAGGCTCTGTTCATGCAGCAAAGTGGGTGCTGATCTAGCGGTTGACAGGTGATGATCAATAGACCGACAGGTGTTAATCGAGCAGCTGATCTGTACTGATCAACCTGCTGACAGGTGCTGATCAAGCGGATGACAGGTGCTGATCAACTGGCTGACAGGTGCTAATGAAGCGACTCTCAGGTGCTGATCAACTGGCTGACAGGTGCTAATCAAGTGGCTGATAGGCCCTGATCAATCTGCTGACAGGTGCTGATCAACTGGCTGACAGGTGCTGATCAAGCAGCTGATACTCGCTGCTCAAGCTGCTGACAGGTGCTGATCATCTCGCTGACAGGTGCTAATCAAGCGGTTGATAGGCGATGATCAAGGTGCTGACAGGTGCTGATCAACTGGCTGACTGGTGCTGATCACCTGGCTGACAGGTGCTAATCAATTGGCTGATAGGCCCTGATCAATCTGCTGACAGGTGCTGATCAACTGGCTGACAGGTGCTGATCAAGCAGCTGATACTCGCTGCTCAAGCTGCTGACAGGTGTTGACCATCTGGCTGACAGGTGCTAATCAAGCGGCTGATAGGCGATGATCAAGGTGCTGACAGTTGCTGATCAACTGGCTGACTGGTGCTGATCAACTGGCTGACAGGTGCTAATCAAGTGGCTGATAGTCCCTGATCAATCTGCTGACAGGTGCTGATCAAGCAGTTGATACTCGCTGCTCAAGCTGCTGACAGGTGCTGATCATCTCGCTGACAGGTGCTTATCAAGCGGCTGATATGCGATGATCAAGGTGCTGACAGGTGCTGATCAACTGGCTGACAGGTGCTAAACAAGCAGCTGATAGGTGCTGATTGCGCAGCTGAGAATGCAATGATCAAGTAGCTGACAGGCACTGATCAATCGGTAGGCAGGTGCTGATCAACTGGCTGACAAGTGCTAATGAAGCGACTCTCAGGTGCTGATCAACTGGCTGACAGGTGCTAATCAAGTGGCTGATACGCCCTGATCAATCTGCTGACAGGTGCTGATCAACTGGCTGACAGGTGCTGATCAAGCAGCTGATACTCGCTGCTCAAGCTGCTGACAGGTGCTGATCATCTCGCTGACAGGTGCTAATCAAGCGGTTGATAGGCGATGATCAAGGTGCTGACAGGTGCTGATCAACTGGCTGACTGGTGCTGATCAACTGGCTGACAGGTGCTAATCAAGTGGCTGATAGGCCCTGATCAATCTGCTGACAGGTGCTGATCAACTGGCTGACAGGTGCTGGTCAAGCAGCTGATACTCGCTGCTCAACCTGCTGACAGGTGCTGATCATCTTGCTGACAGGTGCTAAACAAGCGGCTGATAGGCGAAGATCAAGGTGCTGACAGTTGCTGATCAACTGGCTGACTGGTGCTGATCAACTGGCTGACAGGTGCTAATCAAGTGGCTGATAGTCCCTGATCAATCTGCTGACAGGTGCTGATCAAGCAGTTGATACTCGTTGCTCAAGCTGCTGACAGGTGCTGATCATCTCGCTGACAGGTGCTTATCAAGCGGCTGATATGCGATGATCAAGGTGCTGACCGGTGCTGATCAACTGGCTGACAGGTGCTAAACAAGCAGCTGATAGGTGCTGATTGCGCAGCTGAGAATGCAATGATCAAGCAGCTGACAGGCACTGATCAATCGGTAGGCAGGTGCTGATCAACTGGCTGACAAGTGCTAATCAAGTAGCTGATAGGCGATGATCAAGCTGCTGACAGGTTCTGATCAAGAGGCTGACAGGTGCTAATCACACGGCTGATAGGTGATGATCAAGGTGCTGACAGGTGCTGATCATCTGGCTGACAGGTGCTAATCAAGCGGCTGATAGGCGATGATCAAGGTGCTGACAGGTGCTGATCAACTGGCTGACAGGTGCTAAACAATCAGCTGATAGGTGCTGATTGCGCAGCTTAGAATGCAATGATCAAGCAGCTGACAGGCACTGATCAATCGGTAGGCAGGTGCTGATCAACTGGCTGACAAGTGCTAATCAAGTAGCTGATAGGCGATGATCAATCTGCTGACAGGTTCTGATCAAGAGGCTGACAGGTGCTAATCACACGGCTGATAGGCGATGATCAAGGTGCTGACAGGTGCTGTTCAACTGGCTGACAGGTGCTGATCAATTGGCTGACAGGTGCTGATCAACTAGCTGACAGGTGCTAATCAAGTGGCTAATAGGCGCTGATCAAGCTGCTGACAGGTGATTTTCAGGCGGTTGACTGGTGCTTATCGCGCGGCTGCATTGGCGCTTTTCAATCGGCTGAGTGGGCAGTGGTCAAGCAGCTGACAGGCGCTAATCAAGCGGCTGACAGGTGCTAATAAGGTCGTTGACAGGTGCTGATCAAGCGACTGATAGTCGCTGATAAAGTGGCTGACAGTACTTCGCAAGTGTCTGTCAGGTGCACATCGCAAGGCTGAGTAGGCGCTGATCGCGGGGCTGAGTAGACACAGATCAAGCGGCTGAGGTGATGATCGTGCCGCTGAGTATATGATGATCGCGTGGCTGATTAGGTGCTGGTCAAGAGGCTGACACGCGCTGATCAAACTGCTGACAGGTGCTGATCAAGTGGCTGACTGGTACTGATCAAGCTGGTGAGAAGGCCCTGATCATGCAGCTGATTAGACGATGATAAAGTGGCTAACAGGCGCTGATCAAGCGGCTGACAGGCGCTCACCAATCGGCTGACAGGTGCAGATCAAGCGGCTGATAGGCGCTCATCAAGCGGCTGACAGGTGCTGATCAACTGGCTGATAGGTACTATTCAAGTGGCTGATAGGCCCTGATCAAGCTTCTGACAGGTGCTGGTCAAGCGGCTGAGAGGCACTTATCGCGTGGCTGCATAGGCGCTTTTCAATCAGCTGAGTGGGCACTGGTCAAGTGGCTGACAGGCACTGATGAAGTGGTTGACCAGGCGCTGAATGACCAGCAGAGCAGGAAATGATCAAGCGGCTGACAGGCGCTGATCAACCGGCTGAGGGTCACTGATCACGTGGATGAGTAGGATCTGATCACGCAGCAAAGTGGTCGCTGATCAAGCAGTTGACAGGTGCTGATAGAGTGGCTGACAGGTGCTGATAAAGTGGCTGACAGTTGCTGATAAAGTCGTTGACAGATGTTTATCTAGCGGTTGATAATCGCTGATCAAGCGGCTGACAGGTGCTGATCGCGCCGCTCAATAGGCGCTGATGGAGGGGATGATTAAGCGCTGATCAAGTGTCTGACAGTCTCTGATCAAATGGCTGACAGACTATGATCACGTGGCTGTGTAGGGGCTGATTCACGGCTGAGTAGGCATTGATCGTGCACCTGAGAATCCACTTATCAAGCGGATGGCAGGCGCTGTTTAAGCGGCTTACAGGTGCTGATCAAGCAACTGACAGGTGCTGATCAACTAGCTGACAGTTGCTAATGTAGCGGCTGACAGGTGTTGATCAACATGCTGACAGGTGCTACTCAAGCAGCTGATAGGTGCTGATTAAGCGGCTGATAGGAGGTGATCAAGCGGCTAACAGGTGCTGATCAACTGGCTGAGAAGTGTTAATTAAGCAGCTGATAGGTGCTGATCAAGCTGCTGAAAGTTGCTGATCAAGCGGCTAACAGGTGCTGATCCAGTGGCTTACAGGTGCTGATCAACTGGCTGAGAGGTGCTGATCAACTGGCTGACAGGTACTTCTCAAGCGGCTGACAGGCACGGACCGGGCGGCTGAGTAGGCGTTCATTGCAGGGCTCAGTAGGCGCAGATCAACTGGGTGAGAGATGCAATTCGCGCGGCTGAGTAGGCACTCTTCAACCTGCAGACAGTTGCTGATCAAGCGGATGACTGACTCTGATAAAGAGGCTGACAGACTATGATCACGTGGCTGTGGAGGGCCTGATTCGCGGCTGAGTAGACGCTGATCGCGCAGCTGAGCAGGCAATGATCCAGCAGCTGACAGGCAATGATGAAGCGGCTGGCAGGTGCTGTTTAATCGGCTTACAGGTGCTGATCAAGCAGCTGACAGGTGCTGATCAACTGGCTGACAGGTGCTAATCAAGCGGCTGACAGTTGCTGATCAACTGGCAGACAGTTGCTAATGAAGCGGCTGCCAGGTGTTGATCAACATGCTGACAGGTGCTAATCAAGCAGCTGATAGGTGCTGATAAAGCTGCTGACAGGTGCTGATCAAGCGGTTGACAGGTTCTGATACAGCGGCTAACAGGTGCTGATAATGTGGCTGACAGTTAATGATCAAGCTGCTTAAAGGGCTGCCCTAGCGCCTGACAGTTGCTGATAAAGTGGCTGACAGGTGCAAATGAAGTGGCTGACAGGTGCTGATCAACTGGCTGACAGGTACTGATCAAGTGGCTGATAGGCCCTGATCAAGTTGCTGACAGATGCTTCTGAAGTGGCTGACAGGCGCTTATCGCGTGGATGCGTATGCGTTTATCAATCAGCTGAGTGGGCACTGGTCAAGGGGCTGACAGGCACTGATCTAGTGGTTGTCCAGGCGCTGAATGACCATCAGAGCAGGAAATGATCAAGCCGCTGACAGGCGCTGATCAACCGGCTGAGAGTCACTGATCACGTGGCTGAGTAGGCTCTGATTACGCAGCTAAGCGGGCACTGATCAAGCTGTTGAGAGTTGCTGATATATTGGCTGACAGGTGCGGATCAAGTGGCTGACAGGTACTTCTCAAGAGGCTAACAGTCACTGATCTGGCGGCTGAGTAGGCGCTGATCGTGGGGATCAGTAGGAGCAGATCAACTGGCTGAGAGATGCTATTTGCGTGGCTGAATAGGCACTGTTCAACCGGCTGACAGGTGCTGATCAAGCAGATGACAGACAATGATCCCGCGGCTGATTAAGCACTGATAGCACAGCTCAGTAAGTGTTGATCAAGCGGTTTACAGGTGCCTGTAAAGCGGCTGACAGGCGCTTATCCCTCGGCTGCCTAGGCGCTTTTCAATCTGCTGAGTGGGCAGTGGTCAAGCGGCTGACTGACACTGATCAAGTGGTTGACCAGGCGCTGAATGACCAGCAGAGCAGGAAATGATCAAGCGCCTGACAGGAGAAGATCAACCGGCTGAGCGTCACTGACCGCGTGGCTGAGTAGGCTCTGTTCATGCAGCAAAGTGGGTGCTGATCTAGCGGTTGACAGGTGATGATCAATAGACTGACAGGTGTTAATCAAGCAGCTGATACGCACTGATCATGCAGCTGATTAGGCGCTGATCAAGCGGCTGAGAGGTGCTGGTCAACTGGCTGAAAGGTGCTAATCAAGCGGCTGATAGGCGCTCATCAAGCGGCTGACAGGTGCTGATCAAGCGGCTGATAGGCGCTGATCAAGGAGCTGACAGGTGCTGATCAAGTGGCTGATATGTACTCTTCAAGTGGCTGATAGGCCCTGATCAAGCTTCTGACAGGTGCTTGTCAAGCGGCTGAGAGGCACTTATCGCGTGGCTGCATAGGCGCTTTTCAATCAGCTGAGTGGGCACTGGTCAAGTGGCTGACTGGCACTGAAGAAGTGGTTGACCAGGCGCTGAATGAACAGCAGAGCAGGAAACGATCAAGCGGCTGACAGGCGCGGATCAACCGGCTGAGGGTCACAGAACACGTGGCTGAGTAGGATCTGATCACGCAGCAAAGTGGTCGCTGATTAAGCAGTTGACATTTGCTCATATAGTGGTTGACAGGTGCTGATAAAGTGGCTGACAGGTACTGATCAAGCGGTTGAGTAGGCGCTGTTCGCGCAGCTGATTAGGCGATGATAAAGCGGCTGACAGGCGCTGATCAAACGGCTGACAGGTGATGATAAAGTCTTTGACAGATGTTTATCTAGCGGTTGATAATCGCTGATCAAGCGGCTGATAGGCGCTGATCAAGCGGCTGACAGGTGCTGGTCAACTGGCTGACAGGTGCTAATCAAGCGGCTGATAGGCGCACATCAAGCTGCTGACAGGTGCTAATCAAGTGGCTGACAGGTACTTGTCAAGCGGCTGACAAGCACTGATCGGGCGGCTGTGTAGGCACTGACTGCGGGGCTCAGTAGGCACAGATCAACTGGCTGAAAGATGCTGTTCACGCGGTTGAGTCTTTGCTTTTCAATCGGCTGAGTGGAAAGTGGTCAAGCGCTGATCAAGCTGCTGACAGGTGCAGAACAAGCGGCTGACAATTGCTGATCAAGTGGCTGACAGGGGCTAATCAAGCAGCTGATAGGTGCTGATAAAGCTGCTGACAGTTGCTGATCAAGCGGTTGACAGGTTCTGATACTGCGGCTAACACGTGCTGATAAAGTGGCTGACAGTTAATGATCAAGCTGCTTATAGGGGTTGCCCTAGCGCCTGACTGATGCTGATAAAGTGGCTGACAGGTGCAAATGAAGTGGCTGACAGGTGCTGATCAACTGGCTGACAGGTACTGATCAAGTGGCTGATAGGCCCTGATCAAGTTGCTGACAGATGCTTCTCAAGTGGCTGACCGGCGCTTATCGCGTGGATGCGTAAGCGTTTATCAATCAGCTGAGTGGGCACTGGTCAAGGGGCTGACAGGCACTCATCTAGTGGTTTTCCAGGCGCTGAATGACCATCAGAGCAGGAAATGATCAAGCGCCTGACAGGAGAAGATCAACCGGCTGAGCGTCACTGACCGCGTGGCTGAGTAGGCTCTGATCTTGCAGCAAAGTGGGCGCTGATCACGCGGTTGACAGGTGATGATCAATAGACTGACAGGTGTTAATCAAGCAGCTGATACGCACTGATCAACCTGCGGACAGGTGCTGATCAAGCGGATGACAGGTGCTGATCAACTGGCTGACAGGTGCTAATGAAGCGACTCTCAGGTGCTGATCAACTGGCTGACAGGTGCTAATCAAGTGGCTGATTGGCCCTGATCAATCTGCTGATAGGTGCTTATCAAGCAGCTGATACTCGCTGCTCAAGGTGCTGACAGGTGCTGATCATCTGGCTGACAGCTGCTAATCAAGCGGCTGATAGGCGATGATCAAGGTGCAGACAGTGCTGATCAACTGGCTGAAAGGTGCCAAACAGGCAGCTCATAAGCGCTGATTGCACAGCTGAGAATGCAATGATCAAGCAGCTGACAGACACTGATCAATCTGTAGGCAGGTACTGATCAACTGGCTGACAAGTGCTAGTCAAGTAGCTGATAGGCGATGATCAAGCTGCTGACAGGTTCTGATCAAGAGGCTGACAGGTGCTGATCAACTGGCTGACAGGTGCTCATCACAGGACTGATAGGCGATGATCAATGTGCTGACAGGTGCTGTTCAACTGGCTGACAGGTGCTAATGAAGTGGCTGACAGGTGCTGATCAACTAGCTGACAGGTGCTAATCAAGTGGCTAATAGGCCCTGATCAAGCTGCTGACAGGTGATTTTCAGGCGGCTGACTGGTTCTTATCGCGCGGCTGCATTGGTCCTTATCAATCGGCTGAATGGTCAGTGGTCAAGCAGCTGACAGGCGCAAATCAAGCGGCTGACAGGTGCTGATAAAGTCGTTGACAGGTGCTGATCAAGCGACTGAGAGTCGCTGATAAAGTGGCTGACAGTACTTCTCAAGTGTCTGTCAGGCGCACATCGCCCGGCTGAGAAGGCGCTGGTCATGGGGCTGAGTAGGCACAGATCAAGAGGCTGAGGCGCTGATCGTGCGGCTGAGTAAATTATCATCGTGTGGCTGATTAGGTGCTGATCAAGTGGCTGACAGGTACTTGTCAAGCGGCTGACAAGCACTGATCGGGCGGCTGTGTAGGCACTGACTGCGGGGCTCAGTAGGCACAGATCAACTGGCTGAAAGATGCTATTCACGCGGTTGAGTCTTTGCTTTTCAATCGGCTGAGTGAAAAGTGGTCAAGCGCTGATCAAGCTGCTGACAGGTGCATAACAAGCGGCTGACAATTGCTGATCCAGTGGCTGACAGGGGCTAATCAAGCAGCTGATAGGTGCTGATAAAGCTGCTGACAGGTGCTGATTAAGCGGTTGACAGGTTCTGATACAGCGGGTAACAGGTGCTGATAATGTGGCTTACAGTTAATGATCAAGCTGCTTATAGGGGCTGCCCTAGCGCCTGACAGTTGCTGATAAAGTGGCTGACAGGTGCAAATGAAGTGGCTGACAGGTGCTGATCAACTGGCTGGCAGGTACTGATCAAGTGGCTGATAGGGGCTGATCAAGCGGCTAACAGGTGCTGATCAACTGGCTGAGAAGTGTTAATTAAGCAGCTGAGAGGTGCTGATCAAGATGCTGAAAGTTGCTGATCAAGCGGCTGACAGGTGCTGATCCAGTGGCTTAGAGGTGCTGATCAACTGGCTGACAGGTACTTCTCAAGCGGCTGACAGGCACGGACCGGGCGGCTGAGTAGGCATTCATTGCGGGGCTCAGTAGGCGCAGATCAACAGGGTGAGAGATGCAATTCGCGCGGCTGAGTAGGCACTCTTCAACCTGCAGACAGTTGCTGATCAAGCGGATGACTGACTCTGATAAAGAGGCTGACAGACTATGATCACGTGGCTGTGGAGGGCCTGATTCGCGGCTGAGTAGGTGCTGATCGCGCAGCTGAGAAGGCAATGATCCAGCAGCTGACAGGCACTGATGAAGCGGCTGGCAGGTGCTGTTTAATCGGCTTACAGGTGCTGATCAAGCGGCTGACAGTTGCTGATCAACTGGCTGACAATTGCTAATGAAGCGGCTTCCAGGTGTTGATCAACATGCTGACAGGTGCTAATCAGGCAGCTGATAGGTGCTGATAAAGCTGCTGACAGGTGCTGATCAAGCGGTTGACAGGTTCTGATACAGCGGCTAACAGGTGCTGATAATGTGGCTGACAGTTAATGATCAAGCTGATTATAGGGGCTGCCCTAGCGCCTGACAGTTGCTGATAAAGTGGCTGACAGGTGCAAATGAAGTGGCTGACAGGTGCTGATCAACTGGCTGACAGGTACTGTTCAAGTGGCTGATAGGCCCTGATCAAGCTGCTGACAGGTGCTGATTAAGCGGCTGACAGGGGCTAATCAACTGGCTGACAGGTG
The DNA here is from genome assembly GCF_029407905.1 of Bubalus kerabau. Classification (NCBI taxonomy): domain Eukaryota; kingdom Metazoa; phylum Chordata; class Mammalia; order Artiodactyla; family Bovidae; genus Bubalus; species Bubalus kerabau. Next base: position 4,932,594 of record NW_026577879.1, read on the forward strand.
CTAATCAAGCGGCTGATAGGCGCTGATCAAGCGGCTAACAGGTGCTGATCAACTGGCTGAGAAGTGTTAATTAAGCAGCTGATAGGTGCTCATCAAGCTGCTGAAAGTCGCTGATCAAGCGGCTGACAGGTGCTGATCCAGTGGCTTACAGGTGCTGATCAACTGGCTTAGAGGTGCTGATCAACTGGCTGACAGGTACTTCTCAAGCGGCTGACAGGCACGGACCGGGCGGCTGAGTAGGCGTTCATTGCGGGGCTCAGTAGGCGCAGATCAACTGGGTGAGAGATGCAATTCGCGCGGCTGAGTAGGCACTCTTCAACCTGCAGACAGTTGCTGATCAAGCGGATGACTGACTCTGATAAAGAGGCTGACAGACTATGATCACGTGGCTGTGGAGGGCCTGATTCGCGGCTGAGTAGGCGCTGATCGCGCAGCTGAGAAGGCAATGATCCAGCAGCTGACAGGCACTGATGAAGCGGCTGGCAGGTGCTGTTTAATCGGCTTACAGGTGCTGATCAAGCGGCTGACAGTTGCTGATCAACTGGCTGACAATTGCTAATGAAGCGGCTTCCAGGTGTTGATCAACATGCTGACAGGTGCTAATCAGGCAGCTGATAGGTGCTGATAAAGCTGCTGACAGGTGCTGATCAAGCGGTTGACAGGTTCTGATACAGCGGCTAACAGGTGCTGATAATGTGGCTGACAGTTAATGATCAAGCTGCTTATAGGGGCTGCCCTAGCGCCTGACAGTTGCTGATAAAGTGGCTGAAAGGTGCAAATGAAGTGGCTGACAGGTGCTGATCAACTGGCTGACAGGTACTGATCAAGTGGCTGATAGGCCCTGATCAAGTTGCTGACAGATGCTTCTCAAGTGGCTGACAGGCGCTTATCGCGTGGATGCGTATGCGTTTATCAATCAGCTGAGTGGGCACGGGTCAAGGGGCTGACAGGCACTGATCTAGTGGTTGTCCAGGCGCTGAATGACCATCAGAGCAGGAAATGATCAAGCCGCTGACAGGCGCTGATCAGCCGCCTGAGGGTGTCTGATCCTGTGGCTGAGTAGGCTATGATTACGCAGCTAAGCGGGCACTGATCAAGCTGTTGAGAGTTGCTGATATATTGGCTGAAAGGTGCTGATAATGTGGCTGACAGGTACTGATCAAGCTGCTGACACGCGTTTATCAAGTGGCTGACAGGTGCTGATCAAGTGGCTGACAAGTACTTCTCAAGAGGCTGACAGTCACTGATCGGGCGGCTGAGTAGGTGCTGATCGTGGGGCTCAGTTAGAGCAGATCAACTGGCTGAGAGATGCTATTTGCGCAGCTGAATAGGCACTGTACAAACGGCTGACAGGTGCTGATCAAGCAGCTGACAGACACTGATCTCGCAGCTGATTAAGCACTGATAGCCCAGCTCAGTAAGTGTTGATCAAGCGGTTTACAGGTGCTTGTAAAGCGGCTGACAGGCGCTTATCGCTCGGCCGCATAGGCGCTTTTCAATCTGCTGAGTGGGCAGTGGTCAAGCGGCTGACTGACACTGATCAAGTGGTTGACCAGGCGCTGAATGACCAGCAGAGCAGGAAATGATCAAGCGCCTGACAGGAGAAGATCAACCGGCTGAGCGTCACTGACCGCGTGGCTGAGTAGGCTCTGTTCATGCAGCAAAGTGGGCGCTGATCTAGCGGTTGGCAGGTGATGATCAATAGACTGACAGGTGTTAATCAAGCAGCTGATCCGCACTGATCAACCTGCTGACAGGTGCTGATCAAGCGGATGACAGGTGCTGATCAACTGGCTGACAGGTGCTAATGAAGCGACTCTCAGGTGCTGATCAATTGACTGACAGGTGCTAATCAAGTGGCTGGTAGGCCCTGATCAATCTGCTGACAGGTGCTGATCACCTGGGTGACAGGTGCTGATGAAGCAGCTGATACTCACTGCTCAAGGTGCTGACAGGTGCTGATCAACTGGCTGACAGGTGCTAAACAAGCAGCTGATAGGTGCTGATTGTGCAGCTGAGAATGCAATGATCAAGCAGCTGACAGGCACTGATCAATCGGTAGGCAGGTGCTGATCAACTGGCTGACAAGTGCTAATCAAGTAGCTGATAGGCGATGATCAAGCTGCTGACAGGTTCTGATCAAGAGGCTGACAGGTGCTGATCAACTGGCTGACAGGTGCTAATGAAGCGGCTGGCAGGTGCTGATCAATTGGCTGACAGGTGCTGATCAACTAGCTGACAGGTGCTAATCAAGTGGCCTATAGGCCATGATCAAGCTGCTGACAGGTGATTTTCAGGCGGCTGACTGGTGCTTATCGTGCGGCTGCATTGGCGCTTTTCAATCAGCTGAGTAGGCGCTGGTCATAGGGCTGAGTAGGCACACATCAAGAGGCTGAGGCGATGATCACGCAGCTGTGTAAATGATCATCACGTGGCTGATTAGGTGCTGATCAAGAGGCTGACACGCGTTTATCATGCTGCTGACAGGTGCTGATCAACTGGCTGACTGGTACTTATCAAGCGGCTGAGTAGGCGCTGATCATGCAGCTGGTTAGACGATGATAAAGTGGCTAACAGGTGCTGATCAAGCGGCTGATAGGTGCTCTTCAAGCGGCTGACAGGTGCAAATCAACTGGCTGATAGGTACTATTCAAGTGGATGATAGGCCCTGATCAAGCTTCTGACAGGTGCTTGTCAAGTAGCTGAGAGGCACTTATCGCACGGCTGCGTAGGCCCTTTTCAATCAGCTGAGTGGTCACTGGTCAAGTGGCTGACAGGCATTGATGAAGTGGTTGATCAGGCGCTGAATGACCAGCAGAGCAGGAAATGATCAAGCGGCTGACAGGCGCTGATCAACCGTCTGAGGGTCACTGATCACGTGGCTGAGTAGGATCTGATCACGCAACAAAGTGGTCGCTGATCAAGCAGTTGACAGGTGCTGATATAGAGGCTGACAGGTGCTGATAAAGTGGATGACAGGTACTGATCAAGCGGTTGAGAAGGCGCTGATCGCGCAGCTGTTTAGGCAATGATAAAGTGGCTGACAGGCGCTGATCAAGCGGCTGACAGGTGCTGATAGTCCTTGACAGCTGTTGATCTAGCAGCTGATGATCACTGATCAAGCGGCTGACAGGCGCTGATCAAGCGGGCGACAAGTGATGATATTCGTTGACAGATGTTGATCTAGCGGCTGATAATCACTGATCAAGCAGCTGATCAAGCGGCTGACAGGTGCTGGTCAACGGCTGACAGGTGCTGATCCAGTGGCTTACAGTTGGTTATCAACTGGCTGAGAGGTGCTAATCCAGCCGCTGACAGGTGCTAATCAACTGGCTGACAGGTGCTAATCAAGCAGCCGATAGGTGCTGATCAAGCGGCTAACAGGTGCTGATCAACTGGCTGAGAAGAGATAATTAAGCAGCTGAGAGGCGCTGATCTAGCTGCTGAAAGGTGCTGATCCAGTGGCTTTCAGTTGGTGATCAACTGGCTGAGAGGTGCTGATCTACTGGCTGACAGGTACTTCTCAAACGGCTGACAGGCACTGATCAGGCGGCAGAGTAGGCGCTGATTGCAGGGCTCAGTAGGCTGAGTAGGCACTCTTCAACCTGCAGACAGTTGCTGATCAAGCAGATGACTGACTCTGATAAAGACGCTGACAGACTATGATCATGTGGCTGTGGAGGGGCTGATTCGCGGCTGAGTAGGCGCTGATCCCGCAGCTGAGAAAGCAATGATTAAGCACCTGACAGGCACTGATGAAGCGGCTGGCAGGTGCTGTTTAATCGGCTTACAGGTGCTGATCAAGTAGCTGACAGGTGCTGATCAACTGGCTGACAGGTGCTAATCAAGCAGCTGATAGGTGTTGATAAAGCTGCTGACAGGTGCCGATCAACTGGCTGACAGGTGCTAATCAAGCGGCTGACAGTTGGTGATCAACTGGCTGACAGTTGCTAATGAAGCAGCTGACAGGTGTTGATCAACATGCTGACAGGTGCTAATCAAACAGCTGATAGGTGCTGATAAAGCTGCTGACAGGTGCTGATCAAGCGGTTGACAGGTGCTGATCAACATGCTGACAGGTGCTAATCAAGCCGCTGACAGTTGCTGATCAACTGGCTGACAGTTGCTAATGAAGCGGCTGACAGGTGTTGATCAACATGCTGACAGGTGCTAATCAAGCAGCTGATAGTGCTGATAAAGCTGCTGACAGGTGCTGATCAAGCGGTTGACACGTTCTGATACAGCGGCTAACAGGTGCTGATAATGTGGCTGACAGTTAATGATCAAGCTGCTTATAGGGGCTGCCCTAGCGCCTGACAGTTGCTGATAAAGTGGCTGACAGGTGCAAATGAAGTGGCTGACAGGTACTGATCAAGTGGCTGATAGGCCCTGATCAAGTGGCTGACAGATGCTTCTCAAGTGGCTGACAGGCGCTTATCGCGTGGATGCGTATGCGTTTATCAATCAGCTGAGTGGGCACTGGTCAAGGGGCTGACAGGTACTGATCTAGTGGTTGTCCAGGCGCTGAATGACCATCAGAGCAGGAAATGATCAAGCCGCTGACAGGCGCTGATCAGCCGCCTGAGGGTCACTGATCCTGTGGCTGAGTAGGCTCTGATTACGCAGCTAAGCGGGCACTGATCAAGCTGTTGAGAGTTGCTGATATATTGGCTGACAGGTGCTGATCAACTGGCTGACAGGTGCTAATCAAGTGCCTGATAGGCCCTGATCAATCTGCTGACAGGTGCTGATCAACTGGCTGACAGGTGCTGATCAAGCAGCTGATACTCGCTGCTCAAGCTGCTGACAGGTGCTGATCATCTGGCTGACAGGTGCTAATCAAGCGGCTGATAGGTGATGATCAAGGTGCTGACAGGTGCTGATCAACTGGCTGACAGGTGCTAAACAAGCAGCTAATAGGCACTGATTGCGCAGCTGAAAATGCAATGATCAAGCTGTTGACAGGTTTTGATCAAGAGGCTGACAGGTGCTGATCAACTGGCTGACAGGTGTAAATCACACGGCTGATAGGCGATGATCAATGTGCTGAAAGGTGCTATTCAACTGGCTGACAAGTGCTAAACAAGCAGCTGATATTCACTGATTGCGCAGCTGACAATGCAATGATCTAGCTGTTGACAGGTTCTGATCAAGAGGGTGACAGGTGCTGATCAACTGGATGACAGGTGCTAATGTAGCGGCTGACAGGTGCTGATCAATTGGCTGACAGGTGCTGATCAACTAGCTGACAGGTGCTAATCAAGTGGCTAATAGGCCCTGATCAAGCTGCTGACAGGTAATTTTCAGTCGGCTGACTGGTGCTTATCGTGCGGCTGCCTTGGCGATTTTCAATCGGCTGAGTGGGCAGTGGTCAAGCAGCTGACAGGCGCTAATCAAGCGGCTGACAGGTGCTCATAAAGTCGTTGACAGGTGCTGATCCAGCGACTGATAGTCGCTGATAAAGTGGCTGACAGTACTTCTCAAGTGTCTGTCAGGCGCACCTCGCACGGCTGAGTAGGCGCTGATCGCGGGGCTGAGTAGACACAGATCAAGCGGCTGAGGTGATGATTGTGCTGCTGAGTAAATGATGATCGCGTGTCTGATTAGGTGCTGGTCAAGAGGCTGACACGCGTTTATCAAGCTGCTGACAGGTGCTGATCAACTGGCTGACTGGTACTGATCAAGCGGCTGAGTAGGCGCTGATCATGCAGCTGGTTAGACGATGATAAAGTGGCTAACAGGCGCTGATCAATTGGCTGATAGGCGCTCATCAAGCGGCTGACAGGTGCAGATCAAGCGGCTGATAGGTGCTCATCAAGCGGATGACAGGTGCTGATCAACTGGCTGATAGGTACTATTCAAGTGGCTGATAGGCCCTGATCAAGCTTCTGACAGCCGCTTGTCAAGCGGCTGAGAGGCACTTATCGCATGGCTACATAGGCCCTTTTCAATCAGCTGAGTGGGCACTGGTCAAGTGGCTGACAGGCACTGATCAAGCGGGCGACAGGTGATGATGTTCGTTGACAGATGTTGATCTAGCGGCTGATAATCACTGATCAAGCAGCTGACAGGCGCAGATCAAGCGGCTGACAGGTGCTGGTCAAAGGCTGACAGGTGCTAATCAAGTGGATGATAGGCGCTCATCAAGCGGCTGACAGGTGCTGTTCAAGTGGCTGACAGGCGCTGATCAAGCGCCTGAAAAGTGCTGATCAAGCGGCTGACAGGTGCTGATCCAGTGGCTTACAGGTGGTGATAAACTGGCTGAGAGGTGCTGATCATCTGGCTGACAGGTACTTCTCAAGCGGCTGACAGGCACTGATCGGGCGGCTGAGTAGGCGCTGATTGCAGGGCTCAGTAGGCGCAGATCAACTAGCTGAGTGATGCAATTCGCGCGGCTGTGTAGGCACTCTTCAACCCGCTGACAGGTGCTGATCAAGTGGATGACCGACTCTGATAAAGAGGCTGACAGACTATGATCACGCGTCTGTGTAGGGGATGATTCGTGGCTGAGTAGGCGCTGATCGCGCAGCTGAGAAGGCAATGATCAACAGCTGTCAGGCACTGATGAAGCGGCTGGCAGGCGCTGTTTAATCGGCTTACAGGTGCTGATCAAGCAGCTGACAGGTGCTGATCAACTGACTGACAGGTTCTAATCCAGCAGCTGACAGTTGTTGATCAACATGCTGACAGGTGCTAATGAAGCAGCTGATAGGTGCTGATAAAGCTGCTGACAGGTACTGATCAAGCGGGTGAAAGGTGCCGATCAACTGGCTGAGAGGTTCTGATCAAGAGTCTGAGTAGGCGCTGATCGTGCAGCTGATAAGGCGATGATCAAGCGGCTAACAGGCACTGATGAAACGGCTGGCAGGCGCTGTTTAAGCGGCTTACAGGTGCTGATCAAGCAGCTGACAGGTGCTGATCAACTAGCTGACAGGTGGTAATCAAGCGGCTGACAGTTGCTAATGAAGGGGCTGTCAGGTGTTAATCAACATGCTGACAGGTGCTAATCAAAAAGCTGATAGGTGCTGATAAAGCTGCTGACAGGTGCTGATCAAGCGGCTGACAGGTGCTGATCAACTGGCTGACAGATTCTGATCAAGCGGCTGAGTAGGCGCTGATCGCGCAGCTGATTAGGTAATGATAAAGTGGCTGACAGGCGCTGATCAAGTGGCTGACAGGTGCTGATCAAGTCGTGACAGGTCTTGATCTAGCGGCTGATAATCGCTGATCAAGCAGCTGACAGGCGCTGATCAAGCGGCTGAAAGGTGCTGATAAAGTCGTTAATAGATGCTGATCTAGCGGCTGATAATCGCTGATCAAGCGACTGACAGTACTTCTCAATCGGCTTTCAGGCACATATCGCATGGCTGAGTAGACATTGATCGCGGGGCTGAGTAGGCACAGATCATGCGGCTGAGGCGATGATCGCATGGCTCAGTAAATACTGATAGCGAAGCTAATTAGGTGTTGATCAAGTGGTGTATAGGAGCTTGTCAAGCGGCTGACAGGTGCTGATCACGCCGCTGAATATGCGCTGATCGAGGGGGTGATTAGGCGCTGATCAAGTGTCTGACAGTCTCTGATCAAGCGGCTTACAGACTATGATCACGCGGCTGTTTAGGGGCTGATTCGCAGATGAGTAGGCATTGATCCCACAGCTGAGAAGGCAATGATCAAGAGGCTGTCAGGTGCTGTTTAAGCGGCTTTCAGGTGCTGATCAAGCAGCTGACAGGTGCTGATCAACTGGCTGACAGTGGCTAATGAAGCGGCTGACAGCCGCTGATCAACTGCCTGACAGTTGCTAATGAAGTGGCTGAAAGGTTTTGATCAACATGCTGACAGGTGCTGATTAAGCGGCTGACAGGTGCTGATCAAGCTGCTGACAGGTGTTTAACAAGCATCTAACAATTGCTGATCAACTGGCTGACAGGGGCTAATCAAGCCACTGATAGGCGCTTATCAAGCGGCTGACAGGTGCTGGTCAACTGGCTGACAGGTGCTAATCAAGCGGCTGATAGGCACTCATCAAGCGGCTGACAGGTGCTGATCAAGCGGCTGATAGGCGCTGATCAAGGGGCTGACAGGTGCTGATCAACTGGCTGACAGGTGCTAATCAAGCGGCTGATAGGTACTCATCAAGCAGCTGGCAGGCGCTGATCAAGTGGCTGATAGGCCCTGATCAAACTTCTGACAGGTGCTGGTCAAGCGGCTGAGAGGCACTTATCGCGCGGCTGTGTAGGCGCTTTTCAATCAGCTGATTGGGCACTGGTCAAGTGGCTGACAGGCACTGATGAAGTGGTTGACCAGGCGCTGAATGACCAGCAGAGCAGGAAATGATCAAGCGGCTGACAGGCGCTGATCAACCGGCTGAGGGTCACGGATCACGTGGCTGAGTAGGAACTGATCACGCAGCAAAGTGGTCGCTGATCAAGCAGTTGACAGGTGCTGATAGAGTGGCTGACAGGTGCTGATAAAGTGGCTGACAGGTACTGATCAAGCCGTTGAGTAGGCACTGTTCGCGCAGCTGATTAGGCGATGATAAAGCGGCTGACAGGCGCTGATGAAGTGGCTGACAGGTGCTGATAAAGTCGTTGACAGATGTTGATCTAGCGGCTAATAATCGCTGATCAAGGGGCTGACAGGTGCTGTTAAATCTTTGACAGATGCTGATCTGGCGGCTGATCATCGCTGATCAAGCGGCTGACAGTAATTCTCAATCGGCTGTCAGGCACATATCGCACGGCTGAGTAGGCAGTGATCGCGGGGTTGAGTAGGCACAGATCATGCGGCTGAGGCGAGCATCGCATGGCTCAGTAAATACTGATAGCGAAGCTAATTAGGTGTTGATCAAGTGGTGTATAGGAGCTTGTCAAGCGGCTGACAGGTGCTGATCACGCTGCTGAATAGGCGCTGATCGAGGGGGTGATTAGGCGCTGATCAAGCGTCTGACAGTCTCTGATCAAGCGGCCGACAGACTATGATCACCCGGCAGTGTAGGGGCTGTTTCTCGGCTAAGTAGGCATTGATGGCGCAGCTGAGAAGGCACTGATCAAGCGGCTGGCAGCACTGTTTAAGCGGCTTACAGGTGCTGATCAAGCAGCTGACAGGTGCTGATCAATTGGCTGACAGTTGCTAATGAAGCGGCTGACAGGTGTTGATCAACATGCTGACAGGTGCTAATCAAGCAGCTGATAGGTGCTGATAAAGCTGCTGACAGGTGCTGATCAAGCTGCTGACAGGTGCTGATTAAGCGGCTGACAGGTGCTAATCAACTGGCTGACAGGTGCTAATCAAGCAGCTGATAGGCGCTGATCAAGCGGCTCTCAGGTGCTGATCAACTGGCTGAGAAGTGTTAATTAAGCAGCTGATAGGCGCTGATCAAGCGTCTGAAAGGTGCTGATAAAGTAGTTGACAGATGCTGATCTAGCGGTTGATGATCGCTGATCTAGCGGCTGATTATCACTGATCAAGCGAGTGACAGTACTTCTCAATCGGATGTCAGGCACATATCGCACGGCTGAGTAGGCACTGATCGCGGGGCTGAGTAGGCACGGATCATGCAGCTGAGGCCATGATCGCATGGCTCAGGAAATACTGAGAGTGAAGCTAATAAGGTGTTGATCAAGTGGTGTATAAGTTCTTGTCAAGCGCCTGACAGGTGCTGATCGCCCTGCTCAGTAGGCGCTGATGGAGGGGGTGATTAGGCGCTGATCAAGCGCCTGACAGTCTCTGCTCAAGCGGCTGGCAGACTATGATCACGCGTCTGTGTAGGGGCTGATTCGCGGCTGAGTAGGCGCTGATAGCCCAGCTGAGAAGGCAATGATCAAGCAGCTGACGGGCACTGATGAAGCCGGTTATATGTGCTGATCAAGCAGCTGACAGGTGCTGATCAACTGGCTGAGAGGTGCTAATGAAGCGGCTGACAGGTGTTGATCAACATGCTGACAGGTGCTAATCAAGCAGCTGATAGGTGCTGATAAAGCTGCTGACAGATGCTGATAAAGCTGCTGACAGGTGCTGATCAAGCGCCTGACAGGTGCTGATCAACTGGCTGACAGATTCTGATCAAGCGGCTGAGTAGGCGCTGATCGCGCAGCTCTTTAGGCAATGATAAAGTGGCTGACAGGCGCTGATCAAGTGGCTGACAGGTGCTGATCAAGTCGTTGACAGATCTTGATCTAGCGGCTGATAATCGCTGATCAAGCAGCTGACAGGCGCTGATCAAGCGGCTGAAAGGTGCTGATAAAGTCGTTAATAGATGCTGATCTAGCGGCTGATAATCGCTGATCAAGCGACTGACAGTACTTCTCAATCGGCTTTCAGGCACATATCGCATGGCTGAGTAGACATTGATCGCGGGGCTGAGTAGGCACAGATCATGCGGCTGAGGCGATGATCGCATGGCTCAGTAAATACTGATAGCGAAGCTAATTAGGTGTTGATCAAGTGGTGTATAGGAGCTTGTCAAGCGGCTGACAGGTGCTGATCACGCCGCTGAATAGGCGCTGATCGAGGGGGTGATTAGGCGCTGATCAAGTGTCTGACAGTCTCTGATCAAGCGGCTTACAGATTATGATCAAGCGGCTGTTTAGGGGCTGATTCGCAGATGAGTAGGCATTGATCCCGCAGCTGAGAAGGCAATGATCAAGAGGCTGTCAGGTGCTGTTTAAGCGGCTTTCAGGTGCTGATCAAGCAGCTGACAGGTGCTGATCAACTGGCTGACAGTGGCTAATGAAGCGGCTGACAGCCACTGATCAACTGGCTGACAGTTGCTAATGAAGCGGCTGAAAGGTTTTGATCAACATGCTGACAGGTGCTGATTAAGCGGCTGACAGGTGCTGATCAAGCTGCTGACAGGTGTTTAACAAGCATCTAACAATTGCTGATCAACTGGCTGACAGGGGCTAATCAAGCCACTGATAGGCGCTTATCAAGCGGCTGACAGGTGCTGGTCAACTGGCTGACAGGTGCTAATCAAGCGGCTGATAGGCACTCATCAAGCGGCTGACAGTTGCTGATCAAGCGGCTGATAGGCGCTGATCAAGGGGCTGACAGGTGCTGATCACCTGGCTGACAGGTGCTAATCAAGCGGCTGATAGGCACTCATCAAGCAGCTGGCAGGTGCTGATCAAGTGGCTGATAGGCCCTGATCAAACTTCTGACAGGTGCTGGTCAAGCGGCTGAGAGGCACTTATCGCGCGGCTGTGTAGGCGCTTTTCAATCAGCTGATTGGGCACTGGTCAAGTGGCTGACAGGCACTGATGAAGTGGTTGACCAGGCGCTGAATGACCAGCAGAGCAGGAAATGATCAAGCGGCTGACAGGCGCTGATCAACCGGCTGAGGGTCACGGATCACGTGGCTGAGTAGGAACTGATCACGCAGCAAAGTGGTCGCTGATCAAGCAGTTGACAGGTGCTGATAGAGTGGCTGACAGGTGCTGATAAAGTGGCTGACAGGTACTGATCAAGCCGTTGAGTAGGCACTGATCGCGCAGCTGATTAGGCGATGATAAAGCGGCTGACAGGCGCTGATGAAGTGGCTGACAGGTGCTGATAAAGTCGTTGACAGATGTTGATCTAGCGGCTAATAATCGCTGATCAAGGGGCTGACAGGTGCTGTTAAATCTTTGACAGATGCTCATCTGGTGGCTGATAATCGCTGATCAAGCGGCTGACAGTAATTCTCAATCGGCTCTCAGGCACATATCGCACGGCTGAGTAGGCAGTGATCGCGGGGTGGAGTAGGCACAGATCATGCGGCTGAGGCGAGCATCGCATGGCTCAGTAAATACTGATAGCGAAGCTAATTAGGTGTTGATCAAGTGGTGTATAGGAGCTTGTCAAGCGGCTGACAGGTGCTGATCACGCTGCTGAATAGGCGCTGATCGAGGGGGTGATTAGGCGCTGATCAAGCGTCTGACAGTCTCTGATCAAGCGGCCGACAGACTATGATCACCCGGCAGTGTAGGGGCTGATTCTCGGCTAAGTAGGCATTGATGGCGCAGCTGAGAAGGCACTGATCAAGCGGCTGGCAGCACTGTTTAAGCGGCTTACAGGTGCTGATCAAGCAGCTGACAGGTGCTGATCAACTGGCTGACAGTTACTAATGAAGCGGCTGACAGGTGTTGATCAACATGCTGACAGGTGCTAATCAAGCAGCTGATAGGTGCTGATAAAGCTGCTGACAGATGCTGATCAAGCTGCTGACAGGTGCTGATTAAGCGGCTGACAGGTGCTAATCAACTGGCTGACAGGTGCTAATCAAGCAGCTGATAGGCGCTGATCAAGCGGCTCTCAGGTGCTGATCAACTGGCTGAGAAGTGTTAATTAAGCAGCTGATAGGCGCTGATCAAGCGTCTGAAATGTGCTGATAAAGTAGTTGACAGATGCTGATCTAGCGGTTGATGATCGCTGATCTAGCGGCTGATTATCACTGATCAAGCGAGTGACAGTACTTCTCAATCGGATGTCAGGCACATATCGCACGGCTGAGTAGGCACTGATCGCGGGGCTGAGTAGGCACAGATCATGCAGCTGAGGCCATGATCGCATGGCTCAGGAAATACTGAGAGTGAAGCTAATAACGTGTTGATCAAGTGGTGTATAAGTTCTTGTCAAGCGCCTGACAGGTGCTGATCGCCCTGCTCAGTAGGCGCTGATGGAGGGGGTGATTAGGCGCTGATCAAGCGCCTGACAGTCTCTGCTCAAGCGGCTGGCAGACTATGATCACGCGTCTGTGTAGGGGCTGATTCGCGGCTGAGTAGGCGCTGATAGCCCAGCTGAGAAGGCAATGATCAAGCAGCTGACGGGCACTGATGAAGCCGGTTATATGTGCTGATCAAGCAGCTGACAGGTGCTGATCAACTGGCTGAGAGGTGCTAATGAAGCGGCTGACAGGTGTTGATCAACATGCTGACAGGTGCTAATCAAGCAGCTGATAGGTGCTGATAAAGCTGCTGACAGATGCTGATAAAGCTGCTGACAGGTGCTGATCAAGCGCCTGACAGGTGCTGATCAACTGGCTGACAGATTCTGATCAAGCGGCTGAGTAGGCGCTGATCGCGCAGCTGATTAGGCAATGATAGAGTGGCTGACAGGCGCTGATCAAGTGGCTGACAGGTGCTGATCAAGTCGTTGACAGATCTTGATCTAGCGGCTGATAATCGCTGATCAAGCAGCTGACAGGCGCTGATCAAGCGGCTGAAAGGTGCTGATAAAGTCGTTAATAGATGCTGATCTAGCGGCTGATAATCGCTGATCAAGCGACTGACAGTACTTCTCAATCGGCTTTCAGGCACATATCGCATGGCTGAGTAGACATTGATCGCGGGGCTGAGTAGGCACAGATCATGCGGCTGAGGCGATGATCGCATGGCTCAGTAAATACTGATAGCGAAGCTAATTAGGTGTTGATCAAGTGGTGTATAGGAGCTTGTCAAGCGGCTGACAGGTGCTGATCACGCCGCTGAATATGCGCTGATCGAGGGGGTGATTAGGCGCTGATCAAGTGTCTGACAGTCTCTGATCAAGCGGCTTACAGACTATGATCACGCGGCTGTTTAGGGGCTGATTCGCAGATGAGTAGGCATTGATCCCGCAGCTGAGAAGGCAATGATCAAGAGGCTGTCAGGTGCTGTTTAAGCGGCTTTCAGGTGCTGATCAAGCAGCTGACAGGTGCTGATCAACTGGCTGACAGTGGCTAATGAAGCGGCTGACAGCCGCTGATCAACTGGCTGACAGTTGCTAATGAAGCGGCTGAAAGGTTTTGATCAACATGCTGACAGGTGCTGATTAAGCGGCTGACAGGTGCTGATAAAGCTGCTGACAGGTGCTGATGAAGCTGCTGACAGGTGTTTAACAAGCATCTAACAATCGTTGATCAACTGGCTGACAGGGGCTAATCAAGCCACTGATAGGCGCTTATCAAGCGGCTGACAGGTGCTGGTCAACTGGCTGACAGGTGCTAATCAAGCGGCTGATAGGCACTCATCAAGCGGCTGACAGGTGCTGATCAACTGGCTGACAGGTGCTAATCAAGCGGCTGATAGGCACTCATCAAGCAGCTGGCAGGTGCTGATCAAGTGGCTGATAGGCCCTGATCAAACTTCTGACAGGTGCTGGTCAAGCGGCTGAGAGGCACTTATCGCGCGGCTGTGTAGGCGCTTTTCAATCAGCTGATTGGGCACTGGTCAAGTGGCTGACAGGCACTGATGAAGTGGTTGACCAGGCGCTGAATGACCAGCAGAGCAGGAAATGATCAAGCGGCTGACAGGCGCTGATCAACTGGCTGAGGGTCACGGATCACGTGGCTGAGTAGGAACTGATCACGCAGCAAAGTGGTCGCTGATCAAGCAGTTGACAGGTGCTGATAGAGTGGCTGACAGGTGCTGATAAAGTGGTTGACAGGTACTGATCAAGCCGTTGAGTAGGCGCTGATCGCGCAGCTGATTAGGCGATGATAAAGCGGCTGACAGGCGTTGATGAAGTGGCTGACAGGTGCTGATAAAGTCGTTGACAGATGTTGATCTAGCGGCTAATAATCGCTGATCAAGGGGCTGACAGGTGCTGTTAAATCTTTGACAGATGCTCATCTGGCGGCTGATAATCGCTGATCAAGCGGCTGACAGTAATTCTCAATCAGCTGTCAGGCACATATCGCACGGCTGAGTAGGCAGTGATCGCGGGGTTGAGTAGGCACAGATCATGCGGCTGAGGCGAGCATCGCATGGCTCAGTAAATACTGATAGCGAAGCTAATTAGGTGTTGATCAAGTGGTGTATAGGAGCTTGTCAAGCGGCTGACAGGTGCTGATCACGCTGCTGAATAGGCGCTGATCGAGGGGGTGATTAGGCGCTGATCAAGCGTCTGACAGTCTCTGATCAAGCGGCCGACAGACTATGATCACCCGGCAGTGTAGGGGCTGTTTCTCGGCTAAGTAGGCATTGATGGCGCAGCTGAGAAGGCACTGATCAAGCGGCTGGCAGCACTGTTTAAGCGGCTTACAGGTGCTGATCAAGCAGCTGACAGGTGTTGATCAACTGGCTGACAGGTGCTAATCCAGCGGCTGACAGTGGCTGATCAACTGGCTGAGAGTTGCTAATGAAGCGGCTGACAGGTGTTGATCAACATGCTGACAGGTGCTAATCAAGCAGCTGATAGGTGCTGATAAAGCTGCTGAAAGGTGCTGAATAAGGGGCTGACAGGTGCTGATCAACGGGCTGACAGGTTCTGATCAAGCGGCTGAGTAGGTGCTGATCGTGCAGCTGATAAGGCGATGATCAAGCAGCTAACTTGCGCTGATCCAGTGTCTTACAGGTTCTGATCAACTGGCTGAGAGGTGCTGATCAACTGGCTGACAGGTGCTAATCAAGCAGCTTACAGGCGCTGATCATGGTGCAGACAGGTGCTGATCAACTGGCTGACTGGAACTGATCAAGCAGCTGATTAGGTGCTGATCATGCAGCTGATTATATGATGATAAAGCGGCTAACAGGCACTGATCAAGCGGCTGACAGGTGATGATAAAGTGGTTGACAGGTGCTGATCAAGCGACTGATAGTCGTTGATTAAGTAGCTGTCAGGCGTAGATCACGTGGCTAAGTAGGCGCTGGTCGTGGGGCTGAGTAGGCACAGATCAAGAGGTTGAGGCGATGAACGCGGGGCTGAGTAAATGATCATCGCTTGGCAGATTAGGTGCTGATCAAGAGGCTGACACGCGTTTATCAAGCTGCTGACAGGTGCTGATCAAGTGGCTGACAGGTGCTGATCAAGCGGCTGATAGGCGCTGATTAAGGGGCTGACAGGTGCTGATCAACTGGCTGACAGTACTTCTCAAGCGGCTGACAGACACTGATCGGGCAGCTGAGTAGGCGCTGACTGCGGGGCTCAGTAGGCAGAGATCAACTGGCTGAAAAATGCTCTTCACGCGGTTGAGTCTTTGCTTTTCAATCGGCTGAGTGGAAAGTGGTCAAGCGCTGATCAAGCGGCTGACAATTGCTGATCAAGCGGCTGACAGGGGCTAATCAAGCAGCTGACAGGTGCTGATCAAGCGGCTGATAGGCGCTGATTAAGGGGCTGACAGGTGCTGATCAACTGGCTGACAGTACTTCTCAAGCGGCTGACAGACACTGATCGGGCAGCTGAGTAGGCACTGACTGCGGGGCTCAGTAGGCAGAGATCAACTGGCCGAAAGATGCTATTCGTGCGGCTGAGTCGGTGCTTTTCAATCGGCTGAGTGGAAAGTGGTCAAGCCCTGATCAAGCTGCTGACAGGTGCTTAACAAGCGGCTGACAATTGCTGATCAACTGGCTGACAGGGGCTAATCAAGCCACTGATATGCGTTGGTCAAGCGGCCCACAGGTGCTGGTAAACTGGCTGACAGGTGCTAATCAAGCTGCTGATAGGCGCACATCAAGCTGCTGACAGGTGCTGATCAAGGGGCTGACAGGTACTTGTCAAGCGGCTGACAAGCACTGATCGGGCGGCTGTGTAGGCACTGACTGCGGGGCTCAGTAGGCACAGATCAACTGGCTGAAAGATGCTATTCACGCGGTTGAGTCTTTGCTTTTCAATCGGCTGAGTGGAAAGTGGTCAAGCGCTGATCAAGCTGCTGAGAGGTGCATAACAAGCGGCTGACAATTGCTGATCAAGTGGCTGACAGGGGCTAATCAAGCAGCTGATAGGTGCTGATAAAGCTGCTGACAGGTGCTGATCAAGCGGTTGACAGGTTCTGATACAGCGGCTAACAGGTGCTGATAATGTGGCTGACAGTTCATGATCAAGCTGCTTATAGGGGCTGCCCTAGCGCCTGACAGTTGCTGATAAAGTGGCTGACAGATGCAAATGAAGTTGCTGACAGGTGCTGATCAACTGGCTGACAGGTACTGATCAAGTGGCTGATAGGCCCTGATCAAGCTGCTGACAGGTGCTGATTAAGCGGCTGACAGGGGCTAATCAACTGGCTGACAGGTGCTAATCAAGCGGCTGATAGGCGCTGATCAAGCGGCTAACAGGTGCTGATCAACTGGCTGAGAAGTGTTAATTAAGCAGCTGATAGGTGCTCATCAAGCTGCTGAAAGTCGCTGATCAAGCGGCTGACAGGTGCTGATCCAGTGGCTTACAGGTGCTGATCAACTGGCTTAGAGGTGCTGATCAACTGGCTGACAGGTACTTCTCAAGCGGCTGACAGGCACGGACCGGGCGGATGAGTAGGCGTTCATTGCGGGGCTCAGTAGGCGCAGATCAACTGGGTGAGAGATGCAATTCGCGCGGCTGAGTAGGCACTCTTCAACCTGCAGACAGTTGCTGATCAAGCGGATGACTGACTCTGATAAAGAGGCTGACAGACTATGATCACGTGGCTGTGGAGGGCCTGATTCGCGGCTGAGTAGGCGCTGATCGCGCAGCTGAGAAGGCAATGATCCAGCAGCTGACAGGCACTGATGAAGCGGCTGGCAGGTGCTGTTTAATCGGCTTACAGGTGCTGATCAAGCGGCTGACAGTTGCTGATCAACTGGCTGACAATTGCTAATGAAGCAGCTTCCAGGTGTTGATCAACATGCTGACAGGTGCTAATCAGGCAGCTGATAGGTGCTGATAAAGCTGCTGACAGGTGCTGATCAAGCGGTTGACAGGTTCTGATACAGCGGCTAACAGGTGCTGATAATGTGGCTGACAGTTAATGATCAAGCTGATTATAGGGGCTGCCCTAGCGCCTGACAGTTGCTGATAAAGTGGCTGAGAGGTGCAAATGAAGTGGCTGACAGGTGCTGATCAACTGGCTGACAGGTACTGTTCAAGTGGCTGATAGGTCCTGATCAAGCTGCTGACAGGTGCTGATTAAGCGGCTGACAGGTGCTGATAAAGCGGTTGGCAGGTTCTGATACAGCGGCTAACAAGTGCTGATAATGTGGCTGACAGTTAATGATCAAGCTGCTTATAGGGGCTGCCCTAGCGCCTGACAGTTGCTGATAAAGTGGCTGAAAGGTGCAAATGAAGTGGCTGACAGGTGCTGATCAACTTGCTGACAGGTACTGATCAAGTGGCTGATAGGCCCTGATCAAGTTGCTGACAGATGCTTCTCAAGTGGCTGACAGGCGCTTATCGCGTGGATGCGTATGTGTTTATCAATCAGCTGAGTGGGCACTGGTCAAGGGGCTGACAGGCACTGATCTAGTGGTTGTCCAGGCGCTGAATGACCATCAGAGCAGGAAATGATCAAGCCGCTGACAGGCGCTGATCAGCCGCCTGAGGGTGTCTGATCCTGTGGCTGAGTAGGCTATGATTACGCAGCTAAGCGGGCACTGATCAAGCTGTTGAGAGTTGCTGATATATTGGCTGACAGGTGCTGATAATGTGGCTGACAGGTACTGATCAAGCTGCTGTCACGCGTTTATCAAGCGGCTGACAGGTGCTGATCAAGTGGCTGACAAGTACTTCTCAAGAGGCTGACAGTCACTGATCGGGCGGCTGAGTAGGTGCTGATCGTGGGGCTCAGTTAGAGCAGATCAACTGGCTGAGAGATGCTATTTGCGCAGCTGAATAGGCACTGTACAAACGGCTGACAGGTGCTGATCAAGCAGCTGACAGACACTGATCTCGCAGCTGATTAAGCACTGATAGCGCAGCTCAGTAAGTGTTGATCAAGCGGTTTACAGGTGCTTGTAAAGCGGCTGACAGGCGCTTATCGCTCGGCTGCATAGGCGCTTTTCAATCTGCTGAGTGGGCATTGGTAAAGCGGCTGACTGACACTGATCAAGTGGTTGACCAGGCGCTGAATGACCAGCAGAGCAGGAAATGATCAAGCGCCTGACAGGAGAAGATCAACCGGCTGAGCGTCACTGACCGCGTGGCTGAGTAGGCTCTGTTCATGCAGCAAAGTGGGCGCTGATCTAGCGGTTGGCAGGTGATGATCAATAGACTGACAGGTGTTAATCAAGCAGCTGATACGCACTGATCAACCTGCTGACAGGTGCTGATCAAGCGGATGACAGGTGCTGATCAACTGGCTGACAGGTGCTAATGAAGCGACTCTCAGGTGCTGATCAATTGACTGACAGGTGCTAATCAAGTGGCTGGTAGGCCCTGATCAATCTGCTGACAGGTGCTGATCAACTGGGTGACAGGTGCTGATGAAGCAGCTGATACTCACTGCTCAAGGTGCTGACAGGTGCTGATCAACTGGCTGACAGGTGCTAAACAAGCAGCTGATAGGTGCTGATTGCGCAGCTGAGAATGCAATGATCAAGCAGCTTACAGGCACTGATCAATCGGTAGGCAGGTGCTGATCAACTGGCTGACAAGTGCTAATCAAGTAGCTGATAGGCGATGATCAAGCTGCTGACAGGTTCTGATCAAGAGGCTGACAGGTGCTGATCAAGCGGTTGACAGGTTCTGATACTGCGGCTAACACGTGCTGATAAAGTGGCTGACAGTTAATGATCAAGCTGCTTATAGGGGTTGCCCTAGCGCCTGACTGTTGCTGATAAAGTGGATGACAGGTGCAAATGAAGTGGCTGACAGGTGCTGATCAACTGGCTGACAGGTACTGATCAAGTGGCTGATAGGCCCTGATCAAGTTGCTGACAGATGCTTCTCAAGTGGCTGACAGGCGCTTATCGCGTGGATGCGTAAGCGTTTATCAATCAGCTGAGTGGGCACTGGTCAAGGGGCTGACAGGCACTGATCTAGTGGTTGTCCAGGCGCTGAATGACCATCAGAGCAGGAAATGATCAAGCGCCTGACAGGAGAAGATCAACCGGCTGAGCGTCACTGACCGCGTGGCTGAGTAGGCTCTGATCTTGCAGCAAAGTGGGCGCTGATCACGCGGTTGACAGGTGATGATCAATAGACTGACAGGTGTTAATCAAGCAGCTGATACGCACTGATCAACCTGCTGACAGGTGCTGATCAAGCGGATGACAGGTGCTGATCAACTAGCTGACAGGTGCTAATCAAGTGGCCTATAGGCCATGATCAAGCTGCTGACAGGCGATTTTCAGGCGGCTGACTGGTGCTTATCGTGCGGCTGCATTGGCGCTTTTCAATCCGCTGAGTGGGCACTGGTCAAGGGGCTGACAGGCACTGATCTAGTGGTCGACCAGGTGCTGAATGACTATCAGAGCAGCAACTGATCAAGCAGCTGACAGGCGCTGATCAGCCAGCTGAGGGTCGCGCATCACGTGGCTGAGTAGGATCTGATCACGCAGAAAATTGGTCGCTATCAAGCAGTTGACAGTTCTGATAGAGTGGCTGACAGGTGCTGATAATGTGGCTGACAGGTACTGATCATGCGGTTGAGTAGGCGCTGATCACGCAGCTGATTAGGCGATGATAAAGAGGCTGACAGGCGCTGATCATGCGGCTGACAGGTGCTGATAATGTCGTTGACAGATGTTGATCTAGCGGCTGATAATCGCTGATCAAGCGGCTAACAGGCATTAATCAAGCGGCTGAAAGGTGCTGATAAAGTCGTTGGCAGATGCTGATCTAGCGTCTGATGATCGCTGATCAAGCGGCTGACAGTACTTCCCATTCGGCTGTCAGGCACATATCGCACGGCTGAGTAGGCACTGATCGCGGGGCTCAGTAGGCACAGATCATGCGGCTGAGACGATGATCGCATGGCTCAGTAAATACTGATAGCGAAGCTAATTAGGTGTTGATCAAGTGGTTTATAGGTGCTTGTCAAGCAGCTGACAGGTGCTGATTGCGCCGCTCAGTAGGCACTGATCGAGGGGGTGATTATGTGCTGAACAAGCGTCTGACAGTCTCTGATCAAGCGGCAGACAGACTATGATCACGTGGCTGTGTAGGGGCTGATTCGAGGCTCAGTAGGCATTGATCGCACAGCTGAGAAGGCACTGGTCAAGCGCTGACAGGCATTGATTAAGCGGCTGGCAGGCGCTGTTTAAGCGGCTTACAGGTGCTGATCAAGCAGCTGACAGGTGTTGATCAACTGGCTGACAGGTGCTAATCCAGCGGCTGACAGTGGCTGATCAACTGGCTGAGAGTTGCTAATGAAGCGGCTGACAGGTGTTGATCAACATGCTGACAGGTGCTAATCAAGCAGCTGATAGGTGCTGATAAAGCTGCTGACAGGTGCTGAATAAGGGGCTGACAGGTGCTGACCAACTGGCTGACAGGTTCTGATCAAGCGGCTGAGTAGGTGCTGATCGTGCAGCTGATAAGGCGATGATCAAGCAGCTAACTTGCGCTGATCCAGTGTCTTACAGGTTCTGATCAACTGGCTGAGAGTTTCTGATCAACTGGCTGACAGGTGCTAATCAAGCAGCTTACAGGCGCTTATCATGGTGCAGACAGGTGCTGATCAACTGGCTGACTGGAACTGATCAAGCAGCTGATTAGGCGCTGATCATGCAGCTGATTATGTGATGATAAAGCGGCTAACAGGCGCTGATCAAGCGGCTGACAGGTGATGATAAAGTGGTTGACAGGTGCTGATCAAGCGACTGATAGTCGTTGATTAAGTAGCTGTCAGGCGTAGATCACGTGGCTAAGTAGGCGCTGGTCGTGGGGCTGAGTAGGCACAGATCAAGAGGTTGAGGCGATGAACGCGGGGCTGAGTAAATGATCATCGCTTGGCAGATTAGGTGCTGATCAAGAGGCTGACACGCGTTTATCAAGCTGCTGACAGGTGCTGATCAAGTGGCTGACAGGTGCTGATCAAGCGGCTGATAGGCGCTGATTAAGGGGCTGACAGGTGCTGATCAACTGGCTGACAGTACTTCTCAAGCGGCTGACAGACACTGATCGGGCAGCTGAGTAGGCGCTGACTGCGGGGCTCAGTAGGCAGAGATCAACTGGCCGAAAGATGCTATTCGCGCGGCTGAGTCGGTGCTTTTCAATCGGCTGAGTGGAAAGTGGTCAAGCGCTGATCAAGCTGCTGACAGGTGCTTAACAAGCGGCTGACAATTGCTGATCAAGTGGCTGACAGGGGCTAATCAAGCCACTGATATGGTTGGTCAAGCGGCCCACAGGTGCTGGTCAACTGGCTGACAGGTGCTAATCAAGCGGCTGATAGGTGCACATAAAGCTGCTGACAGGTGCTGATCAAGTGGCTGACAGGTACTTGTCAAGCGGCTGACAAGCACTGATCGGGCAGCTGCGTAGGCACTGACTGCGGGGCTCAGTAGGCACAGATCAACTGGCTGAAAGATGATATTCACGCGGTTGAGTCTTTGCTTTTCAATCGGCTGAGTGGAAAGTTGTCAAGCGCTGATCAAGCTGCTGACAGGTGCATAACAAGCGGCTGACAATTGCTGATCAAGTGGCTGACAGGGGCTAATCAAGCAGCTGATAGGTGCTGATAAAGCTGCTGACAGGTGCTGATCAAGCGGTTGACAGGTTCTGATACAGCGGCTAACAGGTGCTGATAATGTGGCTGACAGTTCATGATCAAGCTGCTTATAGGGGCTGCCCTAGCGCCTGACAGTTGCTGATAAAGTGGCTGACAGGTGCAAATGAAGTGGCTGACAGGTGCTGATCAACTGGCTGACAGGTACTGATCAAGTGGCTGATAGGCCCTGATCAAGCTGCTGACAGGTGCTGATTAAGCGGCTGACAGGGGCTAATCAACTGGCTGACAGGTGCTAATCAAGCGGCTGATAGGCGCTGATCAAGCGGCTAACAGGTGCTGATCAACTGGCTGAGAAGTGTTAATTAAGCAGCTGATAGGTGCTCATCAAGCTGCTGAAAGTCGCTGATCAAGCGGCTGACAGGTGCTGATCCAGTGGCTTACAGGTGCTGATCAACTGGCTTAGAGGTGCTGATCAACTGGCTGACAGGTACTTCTCAAGCGGCTGACAGGCACGGACCGGGCGGCTGAGTAGGCGTTCATTGCGGGGCTCAGTAGGCGCAGATCAACTGGGTGAGAGATGCAATTCGCGCGGCTGAGTAGGCACTCTTCAACCTGCAGACAGTTGCTGATCAAGCGGATGACTGACTCTGATAAAGAGGCTGACAGACTATGATCACGTGGCTGTGGAGGGCCTGATTCGCGGCTGAGTAGGCGCTGATCGCGCAGCTGAGAAGGCAATGATCCAGCAGCTGACAGGCACTGATGAAGCGGCTGGCAGGTGCTGTTTAATCGGCTTACAGGTGCTGATCAAGCGGCTGACAGTTGCTGATCAACTGGCTGACAATTGCTAATGAAGCAGCTTCCAGGTGTTGATCAACATGCTGACAGGTGCTAATCAGGCAGCTGATAGGTGCTGATAAAGCTGCTGACAGGTGCTGATCAAGCGGTTGACAGGTTCTGATACAGCGGCTAACAGGTGCTGATAATGTGGCTGACAGTTAATGATCAAGCTGATTATAGGGGCTGCCCTAGCGCCTGACAGTTGCTGATAAAGTGGCTGAGAGGTGCAAATGATGTGGCTGACAGGTGCTGATCAACTGGCTGACAGGTACTGTTCAAGTGGCTGATAGGCCCTGATCAAGCTGCTGACAGGTGCTGATTAAGCGGCTGACAGGTGCTGATCAAGCGGTTGGCAGGTTCTGATACAGCGGCTAACAAGTGCTGATAATGTGGCTGACAGTTAATGATCAAGCTGCTTATAGGGGCTGCCCTAGCGCCTGACAGTTGCTGATAAAGTGGCTGACAGGTGCTGATCAACTTGCTGACAGGTGCTGATCAACTTGCTGACAGGTACTGATCAAGTGGCTGATAGGCCCTGATCAAGTTGCTGACAGATGCTTCTCAAGTGGCTGACAGGCGCTTATCGCGTGGATGCGTATGCATTTATCAATCAGCTGAGTGGGCACTGGTCAAGGGGCTGACAGGCACTGATCTAGTGGTTGTCCAGGCGCTGAATGACCATCAGAGCAGGAAATGATCAAGCCGCTGACAGGCGCTGATCAGCCGCCTGAGGGTGTCTGATCCTGTGGCTGAGTAGGCTATGATTACGCAGCTAAGCGGGCACTGATCAAGCTGTTGAGAGTTGCTGATATATTGGCTGACAGGTGCTGATAATGTGGCTGACAGGTACTGATCAAGCTGCTGTCACGCGTTTATCAAGCGGCTGACAGGTGCTGATCAAGTGGCTGACAAGTACTTCTCAAGAGGCTGACAGTCACTGATCGGGCGGCTGAGTAGGTGCTGATCGTGGGGCTCAGTTAGAGCAGATCAACTGGCTGAGAGATGCTATTTGCGCAGCTGAATAGGCACTGTACAAACGGCTGACAGGTGCTGATCAAGCAGCTGACAGACACTGATCTCGCAGCTGATTAAGCACTGATAGCGCAGCTCAGTAAGTGTTGATCAAGCGGTTTACAGGTGCTTGTAAAGCGGCTGACAGGCGCTTAACGCTCGGCCGCGTAGGCGCTTTTCAATCTGCTGAGTGGGCAGTGGTCAAGCGGCTGACTGACACTGATCAAGTGGTTGACCAGGCGCTGAATGACCAGCAGAGCAGGAAATGATCAAGCGCCTGACAGGAGAAGATCAACCGGCTGAGCGTCACTGACCGCGTGGCTGAGTAGGCTCTGTTCATGCAGCAAAGTGGGCGCTGATCTAGCGGTTGGCAGGTGATGATCAATAGACTGACAGGTGTTAATCAAGCAGCTGATACGCACTGATCAACCTGCTGACAGGTGCTGATCAAGCGGATGACAGGTGCTGATCAACTGGCTGACAGGTGCTAATGAAGCGACTCTCAGGTGCTGATCAATTGACTGACAGGTGCTAATCAAGTGGCTGGTAGGCCCTGATCAATCTGCTGACAGGTGCTGATCAACTGGGTGACAGGTGCTGATGAAGCAGCTGATACTCACTGCTCAAGGTGCTGACAGGTGCTGATCAACTGGCTGACAGGTGCTAAACAAGCAGCTGATAGGTGCTGATTGCGCAGCTGAGAATGCAATGATCAAGCAGCTGACAGGCACTGATCAATCGGTAGGCAGGTGCTGATCAACTGGCTGACAAGTGCTAATCAAGTAGCTGATAGGCGATGATCAAGCTGCTGACAGGTTCTGATCAAGAGGCTGACAGGTGCTGATCAAGCGGTTGACAGGTTCTGATACTGCGGCTAACACGTGCTGATAAAGTGGCTGACAGTTAATGATCAAGCTGCTTATAGGGGTTGCCCTAGCGCCTGACTGTTGCTGATAAAGTGGATGACAGGTGCAAATGAAGTGGCTGACAGGTGCTGATCAACTGGCTGACAGGTACTGATCAAGTGGCTGATAGGCCCTGATCAAGTTGCTGACAGATGCTTCTCAAGTGGCTGACAGGCGCTTATCGCGTGGATGCGTAAGCGTTTATCAATCAGCTGAGTGGGCACTGGTCAAGGGGCTGACAGGCACTGATCTAGTGGTTGTCCAGGCGCTGAATGACCATCAGAGCAGGAAATGATCAAGCGCCTGACAGGAGAAGATCAACCGGCTGAGCGTCACTGACCGCGTGGCTGAGTAGGCTCTGATCTTGCAGCAAAGTGGGCGCTGATCACGCGGTTGACAGGTGATGATCAATAGACTGACAGGTGTTAATCAAGCAGCTGATACGCACTGATCAATCTGCTGACAGGTGCTGATCAAGCGGATGACAGGTGCTGATCAACTAGCTGACAGGTGCTAATCAAGTGGCCTATAGGCCATGATCAAGCTGCTGACAGGCGATTTTCAGGCGGCTGACTGGTGCTTATCGTGCGGCTGCATTGGCGCTTTTCAATCCGCTGAGTGGGCACTGGTCAAGGGGCTGACAGGCACTGATCTAGTGGTCGACCAGGTGCTGAATGACTATCAGAGCAGGAACTGATCAAGCAGCTGACAGGCGCTGATCAGCCAGCTGAGGGTCGCGCATCACGTGGCTGAGTAGGATCTGATCACGCACAAAATTGGTCGCTATCAAGCAGTTGACAGTTCTGATAGAGTGGCTGACAGGTGCTGATAATGTGGCTGACAGGTACTGATCATGCGGTTGAGTAGGCGCTGATCACGCAGCTGATTAGGCGATGATAAAGAGGCTGACAGGCGCTGATCATGCGGCTGACAGGTGCTGATAATGTCGTTGACAGATGTTGATCTAGCGGCTGATAATCGCTGATCAAGCGGCTAACAGGCATTAATCAAGCGGCTGAAAGGTGCTGATAAAGTCGTTGGCAGATGCTGATCAAGCGTCTGACAGTCTCTGATCAAGCGGCCGACAGACTATGATCACCCGGCAGTGTAGGGGCTGTTTCTCGGCTAAGTAGGCATTGATGGCGCAGCTGAGAAGGCACTGATCAAGCGGCTGGCTGCACTGTTTAAGCGGCTTACAGGTGCTGAACAACTGGCTGACAGTTGCTAATGAAGCGGCTGACAGGTGTTGTTCAACATGCTGACAGGTGCTAATTAAGCAGCTGATAGGTGCTGATAAAGCTGCTGACAGATGCTGATCAAGCTGCTGACAGGTGCTGATTAAGCGGCTGACAGGTGCTAATCAACTGGCTGACAGGTGCTAATCAAGCGGCTGATAGGCACTCATCAAGCAGCTGGCAGGTGCTGATCAAGTGGCTGATAGGCCCTGATCAGACTTCTGACAGGTGCTGGTCAAGCGGCTGAGAGGCACTTATCGCGCGGCTGTGTAGGCGCTTTTCAATCAGCTGATTGGGCACTGGTCAAGTGGCTGACAGGCACTGATGAAGTGGTTGACCAGGCGCTGAATGACCAGCAGAGCAGGAAATGATCAAGCGGCTGACAGGCGCTGATCAACCGGCTGAGGGTCACGGATCACGTGGCTGAGTAGGAACTGATCACGCAGCAAAGTGGTCGCTGATCAAGCAGTTGACAGGTGCTGATAGAGTGGCTGACAGGTGCTGATAAAGTGGCTGACAGGTACTGATCAAGCCGTTGAGTAGGCGCTGATCGCGCAGCTGATTAGGCGATGATAAAGCGGCTGACAGGCGCTGATGAAGTGGCTGACAGGTGCTGATAAAGTCGTTGACAGATGTTGATCTAGCGGCTAATAATCGCTGATCAAGGGGCTGACAGGTGCTGTTACATCTTTGACAGATGCTGATCTGGCGGCTGATAATCGCTGATCAAGCGGCTGACAGTAATTCTCAATCGGCTGTCAGGCACATATCGCACGGCTGAGTAGGCAGTGATCGCGGGGTTGAGTAGGCACAGATCATGCGGCTGAGGCGAGCATCGCATGGCTCAGTAAATACTGATAGCGAAGCTAATTAGGTGTTGATCAAGTGGTGTATAGGAGCTTGTCAAGCGGCTGACAGGTGCTGATCACGCTGCTGAATAGGCGCTGATCGAGGGGGTGATTAGGCGCTGATCAAGCGTATGACAGTCTCTGATCAAGCGGCCGACAGACTATGATCACCCGACAGTGTAGGGGCTGTTTCTCGGCTAAGTAGGCATTGATGGCGCAGCTGAGAAGGCACTGATCAAGCGGCTGGCAGCACTGTTTAAGCGGCTTACAGGTGCTGATCAAGCAGCTGACAGGTGCTGATCAACTGGCTGACAGTTGCTAATGAAGCGGCTGACAGGTGTTGATCAACATGCTGACAGGTGCTAATCAAGCAGCTGATAGGTGCTGATAAAGCTGCTGACAGATGATGATCAAGCTGCTGACAGGTGCTGATTAAGCGGCTGACAGGTGCTAATCAACTGGCTGACAGGTGCTAATCAAGCAGCTGATAGGCGCTGATCAAGCGGCTCTCAGGTGCTGATCAACTGGCTGAGAAGTGTTAATTAAGCAGCTGATAGGCGCTGATCAAGCGTCTGAAAGGTGCTGATAAAGTAGTTGACAGATGCTCATCTAGCGGTTGATGATCGCTGATCTAGCGGCTGATTATCACTGATCAAGCGAGTGACAGTACTTCTCAATCGGATGTCAGGCACATATCGCACGGCTGAGTAGGCACTGATCGCGGGGCTGAGTAGGCACAGATCATGCAGCTTAGGCCATGATCACATGGCTCAGGAAATACTGAGAGTGAAGCTAATAAGGTGTTGATCAAGTGGTGTATAAGTTCTTGTCAAGCGCCTGACAGGTGCTGATCGCCCTGCTCAATAGGCGCTGATGGAGGGGGTGATTAGGCGCTGATCAAGCGCCAGACAGTCTCTGCTCAAGCGGCTGGCAGACTATGATCACGCGTCTGTGTAGGGGCTGATTCGCGGCTGAGTAGGCGCTGATAGCCCAGCTGAGAAGGCAATGATCAAGCAGCTGACGGGCACTGATGAAGCCGGTTATATGTGCTGATCAAGCAGCTGACAGGTGCTGATCAACTGGCTGAGAGGTGCTAATGAAGCGGCTGACAGGTGTTGATCAACATGCTGACAGGTGCTAATCAAGCAGCTGATAGGTGCTGATAAAGCTGCTGACATGTGCTGATCAAGCGGCTGACAGGTGCTGATCAACTGGCTGACAGATTCTGATCAAGCGGCTGAGTAGGCGCTGATCGCGCAGCTGATTAGGCAATGATAAAGTGGCTGACAGGCGCTGATCAAGGGGCTGACAGGTGCTGATCAAGTCGTTGACAGATCTTGATCTAGCGGCTGATAATCGCTGATCAAGCGACTGACAGTACTTCTCAATCGGCTTTCAGGCACATATCGCATGGCTGAGTAGACACTGATCGCGGGGTTGAGTAGGCACAGATCATGCGGCTGAGGCGATGATCGCATGGCTCAGTAAATACTGATAGCGAAGCTAATTAGGTGTTGATCAAGTGGTGTATAGGAGCTTGTCAAGCGGCTGACAGGTGCTGATCACGCCGCTGAATATGCGCTGATCGAGGGGGTGATTAGGTGCTGATCAAGTGTCTGACAGTCTCTGATCAAGCGGCTTACAGACTATGATCACGCGGCTGTTTAGGGGCTGATTCGCAGATGAGTAGGCATTGATCCCGCAGCTGAGAAGGCAATGATCAAGAGGCTGTCAGGTGCTGTTTAAGCGGCTTTCAGGTGCTGATCAAGCAGCTGACAGGTGCTGATCAACTGGCTGACAGGGGCTAATGAAGCGGCTGACAGCCGCTGATCAACTGGCTGACAGTTGCTAATGAAGCGGCTGAAAGGTTTTGATCAACATGCTGACAGGTGCTGATTAAGCGGCTGACAGGTGCTGATAAAGCTGCTGACAGGT
Organism: Bubalus kerabau; assembly: GCF_029407905.1. Classification (NCBI taxonomy): domain Eukaryota; kingdom Metazoa; phylum Chordata; class Mammalia; order Artiodactyla; family Bovidae; genus Bubalus; species Bubalus kerabau. Next base: position 4,961,686 of record NW_026577879.1, read on the forward strand.
GCTGATCAAGCTGCTGACAGGTGTTTAACAAGCATCTAACAATTGCTGATCAACTGGCTGACAGGGGCTAATCAAGCCACTGATAGGCGCTTATCAAGCGGCTGACAGGTGATAATCAAGCGGCTGATAGGCACTCATCAAGCGGCTGACAGGTGCTGATCAAGCGGCTGATAGGCGCTGATCAAGGGGCTGACAGGTGCTGATCAAGCAACTGAGAGTCGCTGATAAAGTGGCTGACAGTACTTCTCAAGTGTCTGTCAGGCGCACATCGCACGGCTGAGTAGGCGCTGATCACGGGCCTGAGTAGACACAGATCAAGCGGCTGAGGCGATGATCGTGCGGCTGAGTAAATGATGATCGCCTGGCTGATTAGGTGCTGGTCAATTGGCTGCCAGGTACTTCTCAAGCGGCTGACAGGCACTGATCAAGTGGATGAACAGGAGCTGAATGACCAGCAGAGCAGGAAATGATCAAGCGGCTGACTGGTGCTGATCAACTGCCTGAAAGGTTCTGATCAAGCGGCTGAGTAGGTGCTGATCGTGAAGCTGATAAGGCGATGATCAAGCGGCTGATAGTCGTTGATCAAGTGGCTCTCAGGCACAGATCGCATGGCTGAGTAGGCGCTGGTCATGGGGCTGAGTAGGCACGGATCAAGAGGCTGAGGCGATGATCACGCGGCTGAGTAAATGATCATCGTGGGGCTGATTAGGTGCTGATCAAGAGGCTGACAGGTACTTGTCAAGCGGCTGACAAGCACTGATCGGGCGGCTGTGTAGGCACTGACTGCGGGGCTCAGTAGGCACAGATCAACTGGCTGAAAGATGCTATTCGCGCGGCTGAGTCGGTGCTTTTCAATAGGCTGAGTGGAAAGTGGTCAAGTGCTGATCAAGCTGCTGACATGTGCTTAACAAGCGGCTGACAATTCCTGATCAACTGGCTTACAGGGGCTAATCAAGCCACTGATAGGCGCTGATCAAGCGGCTGACAGGGGCTGGTCAACTGGCTGACAGGCGCTAATCAAGCGGCTGATAGGCGCACATCAAGCTGCTGACAGGTGCTGATCAAGTGGCTGACAGGTAGTTGTCAAACGGCTGACAAGCACTGATCTGGGGGCTGTGTAGGCACTGATTGCGGGGCTCAGTAGGCACAGATCAACTCGCTGAAAGATGCTATTCATGCGGTTGAGTCATTGCTTTTCAATCGGCTGAGTGGAAAGTGGTCAAGCGCTGATCAAGCTGCTGACAGGTGCATAACAAGCGGCTGACAATTGCTGATCAAGTGGCTGACAGGGGCTAATCAAGCAGCTGATAGGTGCTGATAAAGCTGCTGACAGGTGCTGATCAAGCGGTTGACAGGTTCTGATACAGCGGCTAAAAGGTGCTGATAATGTGGCTGACAGTTAATGATCAAGCTGCTTATAGGGGCTGCCCTATCTCCTGACAGTTGCTGATAAAGTGGCTGAAGGGTGCAAATGAAGTGGCTGACAGGTGCTGATCAACTGGCTGACAGGTACTGTTCAAGTGGCTGATAGGCCCTGATCAAGCTGCTGACAGGTGCTGATTAAGCAGCTGACAGGTGCTAATCAACTGGCTGACAGGGGCTAATCAAGCGGCTGATAGGCGCTGATCAAGCGGCTAACAGGTGCTGATCAACTGGCTGAGAAGTGTTAATTAAACAGTTGATAGGTGCTGATCAAGCTGCTGAAAGTTGCTGATCAAGCTGCTGAAAGTTGCTGATCAAGCGGCTGACAGGTGCTGATCCAGTGGCTTACAGGTGCTGATCAACTGGCTGACAGGTACTTCTCATGCGGCTGACAGGCACGGACCGGGCGGCTGAGCAGGCATTCATTGCGGGGCTCAGTACGCACAGATCAAATGGGTGAGAGATGCAATTCGCGCGGCTGAGTAGGCACTCTTCAACCTGCAGACAGTTGCTGATCAAGCGGATGACTGACTCTGATAAAGAGGCTGACAGATTATGATCACGTGGCTGTGGAGGGGCTGATTCGCGGCTGAGTAGGCGCTGATCGCGCAGTTGAGAAGACAATGATCCAGCAGCTGACAGGCACTGATGAAGCGGCTGGCAGGCGCTGTTTAATCGGCTTACAGGTGCTGATCAAGCGGCTGACAGGTGCTGATCAACTGGCTGACAGGTGCTAATCAAGAGGCTGACAGTTGCTGATCAACTGGCTGACAGTTGCTAATGAAGCGGCTACCAGGTGTTGATCAACATGCTGACAGGTGCTAATCAAGCAGCTGATAGGGGCTGATAAAGCTGCTGACAGGGGCTGATCAAGCGGTTGACAGGTTCTGATACAGCGGCTAACAGGTGCTGATAATGTGGCTGACAGTTAATGATCAAGCTGCTTATAGGGGCTGCCCTTGCGCCTGACAGTTGCTCATATAGTGGCTGACAGGTGCAAATGAAGTGCCTAACAGGTGCTGATCAACTGGCTGACAGGTACTGTTCAAGTGGCTGATAGGCCCTGATCAAGCTGCTGACAGGTGCTGATTAAGCGGCTGACAGGTGCTGATCAAGTGGCTGACAGGGACTTCTCAAGAGGCTGACAGTCACTGATCGGGCGGCTGAGTAGGCGCTGATCGTGGGGCTCAGTAGGAGCAGATCAACTGCCTGAGAGATGCTATTTGCGCAGCTGAATAGGCACTGTTCAACCGGCTGACAGGTGCTGATCAAGCAGCTGACAGACACTGATCTCGCGGCTGATTAAGCACTGATAGCGCAGTTCAGTAAGTGTTGATCAAGCGGTTTACAGGTGCTTGTAAAGCGGCTGACAGGCGCTTATCGCTCGGCTGCGTAGGCGCTTTTCAATCTGCTGAGTGGGCAGTGGTCAAGCGGCTGACTGACACTGATCCACTGGTTGACCAGGCGCTGAATGACCAGCAGAGCAGGAAATGATCAAGCGCCTGACAGGAGAAGATCAACCGGCTGAGCGTCACTCACCGCGTGGCTGAGTAGGCTCTGTTCATGCAGCAAAGTGGGCGCTGATCTAGCGGTTGGCAGGTGATGATCAATAGACTGACAGGTGTTAGTCAAGCAGCTGATATGAACTGATCAACCTGCTGACACGTGCTGATCAAGCGGATGACAGGTGCTGATCAACTGGCTGACAGGTGCTAATGAAGCGACTCTCAGGTGCTGATCACCTGGCTGACAGGTGCTAATCAAGTGGCTGGTAGGCCCTGATCAATCTGCTGACAGGTGCTGATCAACTGGGTGACAGGTGCTGATGAAGCAGCTGATACTCGCTGCTCAAGGTGCTGACAGGTGCTGATCAACTGGCTGACAGGTGCTAAACAAGCAGCTGATAGGTGCTGATTGCGCAGCTGAGAATGCAATGATCAAGCAGCTTACAGGCACTGATCAATCGGTAGTCAGGTGCTGATCAACTGGCTGACAAGTGCTAATCAAGTAGCTGTTAGGCCCTGATCAAGCTGCTGACAGGTTCTGATCAAGAGGCTGACAGGTGCTGATCAACTGGCTGACAGGTGTAATGAAGCGGCTGACAGGTGCTGATAAATTGGCTGAGAGGTGCTGATCAACTAGCTGACAGGTGCTAATCAAGTGGCCTATAGGCCATGATCAAGCTGCTGACAGGTGATTTTCAGGCGGCTGACTGGTGCTTATCGTGCAGCTGCATTGACGCTTTTCAATCAGCTGAGTGGGCACTGGTCAAGGGGCTGACAGGCACTGATGTAGTGGTCGACCAGGCGCTGAATGACTATCAGAGCAGGAACTGATCAAGCAGCTGACAGGCGTTGATCAGCCAGCTGAGGGTCAGGCATCACGTGGCTGAGTAGGATCTGATCACGCAGCAAAGTGGTCGCTGATCAAGCAGTTGACAGGTGCTGATAGAGTGGCTGACAGGTACTGATCAAGCGGTTGAGTAGGCGCTGATCACGCAGCTGATTAGGCGATGATAAAGAGGCTGACAGGCGCTGATCATGCGGCTGACAGGTGCTGATAATGTCGTTGACAGATGTTGATCTAGCGGCTGATAATCGCTGATCAAGCGGCTAACAGGCATTAATCAAGCGGCTGAAAGGTGCTGATAAAGTCGTTGGCAGATGCTGATCTAGCGTCTGATGATCGCTGATCAAGCGGCTGACAGTACTTCCCATTCGGCTGTCAGGCACATATCCCACGGCTGAGTAGGCACTGATCGCGGGGCTCAGTAGGCACAGATCATGCGGCTGAGACGATGATCGCATGGCTCAGTAAATACTGATAGCGAAGCTAATTAGGTGTTGATCAAGTGGTTTATAGGTGCTTGTCAAGCAGCTGACAGGTGCTGATTGCGCCGCTCAGTAGGCGCTGATCGAGGGGGTGATTATGCGCTGAACAAGCGTCTGACAGTCTCTGATCAAGCGGCAGACAGACTATGATCACGTGGCTGTGTAGGGGCTGATTCGAGGCTCAGTAGGCATTGATCACACAGCTGAGAAGGAACTAATCAAGCGCTGACAGGCATTGATTAAGTGGCTGGCAGGCGCTCTTTAAGCGGCTTACAGGTGCTGATCAAGCAGCTGACAGGTGTTGATCAACTGGTTGACAGGTGCTAATCCAGTGGCTGACAGTGGCTGATCAACTGGCTGAGAGTTGCTAATGCAGCGGCTGACAGGTGTTGATCAACATGCTGACAGGTGCTAATCAAGCAGCTGATAGGTGCTGATAAAGCTGCTGACAGGTGCTGATCAAGCGGCTGAGTAGGTGCTGATCGTGAAGCTGATAAGGCGATGATCAAGCGGCTAACTTGCGCTGATCCAGTGTCTTACAGGTTCTGATCAACTGGCTGAGAGGTGCTGATCAACTGGCTGACAGGTGCTAATCAAGCAGCTTATAGGCGCTGATCATGGTGCAGACAGGTGCTGATCAACTGGCTGACTGGAACTGATCAAGCGGCTGATTAGGCGCTAATCATGCAGCTGATAATGTGATGATAAAGCGGCTAACAGGCACTGATCAAGCGGCTGACAGGTGATGATAAAGTGGTTGACAGGTGCTGATCAAGCGACTGATAGTCGTTGATTAAGTAGCTGTCAGGCGTAGATCACGTGGCTAAGTAGGCACTGGTCGTGGGGCTGAGTAGGCACAGATCAAGAGGTTGAGGCGATGAACGCGGGGCTGAGTAAATGATCATCGCTTGGCAGATTAGGTGCTGATCAAGAGGCTGACACGCGTTTATCAAGCTGCTGACAGGTGCTGACCAAGTGGCTGACAGGTGCTGATCAAGCGGCTGATAGGCGCTGATTAAGGGGCTGACAGGTGCTGATCAACTGGCTGACAGTACTTCTCAAGCGGCTGACAGACACTGATCGGGCAGCTGAGTAGGCGCTGACTGCGGGGCTCAGTAGGCAGAGATCAACTGGCCAAAAGATGCTATTCGCGCGGCTGAGTCGGTGCTTTTCAATCGGCTGAGTGGAAAGTGGTCAAGCGCTGATCAAGCTGCTGACAGGTGCTTAACAAGCGGCTGACAATTGCTGATCAACTGGCTGACAGGGGCTAATCAAGCCACTGATATGCGTTGGTCAAGCGGCCCACAGGTGCTGGTCAACTGGCTGACAGGTGCTAATCAAGCTGCTGATAGGCGCACATCAAGCTACTGACAGGTGCTGATCAAGTGGCTGACAGGTACTTGTCAAGCGGCTGACAAGCACTGATCGGGCGGCTGTGTAGGCACTGACTGCGGGGCTCAGTAGGCACAGATCAACTGGCTGAAAGATGCTATTCACGCGGTTGAGTCTTTGCTTTTCAATCGGCTGAGTGGAAAGTGGTCAAGCGCTGATCAAGCTGCTGAGAGGTGCATAATAAGCGGCTGACAATTGCTGATCCAGTGGCTGATAGGGGCTAATCAAGCAGCTGATAGGTGCTGATAAAGCTGCTGACAGGTGCTGCTCAAGCGGTTGACAGGTTCTGATACAGCGGCTAACAGGTGCTGATAATGTGGCTGACAGTTAATGATCAAGCTGCTTATGAGGGCTGCCCTAGCGCCTGACAGTTGCTGATAAAGTGGCTGACAGGTGCAAATGAAGTGGCTGACAGGTGCTGATCAACTGGCTGACAGGTACTGATCAAGTGGCTGATAGGCCCTGATCAAGTTGCTGACAGATGCTTCTCAAGTGGCTGACAGGCGCTTATTGCGTGGATGCGTATGCGTTTATCAATCAGCTGAGTGGGCACTGGTCAAGGGGCTGACAGGCACTGATCTAGTGGTTGTCCAGGCACTGAATGACCATCAGAGCAGGAAATGATCAAGCCGCTGACAGGCGCTGATCAGCCGCCTGAGGGTCACTGATCCTGTGGCTGAGTAGGCTCTGATTACGCAGCTAAGCGGGCACTGATCAAGCTGTTGAGAGTTGCTGATATATTGGCTGACAGGTGCTGATCAAGTGGCTGACAGGTACTTCTCTAGAGGCTACGCGTTTATCAAGCGGCTGACAGGCGCTGATCAACAGGCTGAGGGTCACTGATCACGTGGCTGTGTAGGATCTGATCATGCAGCAAAGTGGTCGCTGATCAAGCAGCTGACAGGCACTGATGAAGCGGCTGGCAGGCGCTGTTTAAGCGGCTTACAGGTGCTGATCAACTGGCTGAAAGGTGCTTATCAAGCGTCTGACAGTTGCTGATCAACTGGCTGACAGTTGCTAATGAAGCGGCTGACAGGTGTTGATCAACATGCTGACAGGTGCTAATCAAGCAGCTGATAGGTGCTGATAAAGCTGCTGACACGTGCTGATCAAGCCGCTAACAGGTGCTGATTGCGCCGCTCAATAGGCACTGATCGAGGGGGTGATTAGGCGCTGATCAAGCGTCTGACAGTCTCTGATCAAGCGGCTGACAGACTATGATCACGCGGCTGTGTAGGGGCTGTTTCTCGGCTGAGTAGGCATTGATCGCGCAGCTGAAAAGGCACTGATCAAGCGGATGGCAGGCCCTGTTTAAGCGGCTTACAGGTGCTGATCAAGTAGTTTACAGGTGCTGATCAACTGGCTGACAGTTGCTAATGAAGCGGCTGACAGGTGTTGATCAACATGCTGACAGGTGCTAATCAAGCAGCTGATAGGTGCTGATAAAGATGCTGACAGGTGCGGATCAAGCTGCTGACAGGTGCTGATTAAGCGGCTGACAGGTGCTCATCTACTGGCTGACAGGTGCTAATCAAGCGGCTGATAGGTGCTGATCAAGCGGCTAACAGGTGCTGATCAACTGGCTGAGAAGTGTTAATTAAGCAGCTGATAGGCGCTGATCAAGCTGCTGAAAGGTGTTGATCAAGCCGCTGACAGGTGCTGATTCAGTGGCTTACAAGTGATGACCAACTGGCTGATAGGTGCTGATCAAGCGGCTAACAGGTGCTGATCAACTGGCTGAGAAGTGTTAATTAAGTAGCTGATAGGCGCTGATCAAGCTGCTGATAGGTGCTGATCAAGCGGCTGACAGGTACTTCTCAAGCGGCTGACAGGCACGGACCAGGCGGCTGAGTAGGCGCTGATTGCTGGGCTCAGTACGTGCACATCAACTGGCCTAGAGATGCAGTTCGCGCGGCTGAGTAGGCACTCTTCAACTTGCTGACAGGTGCTGATCAAGCAGATCACCGACTCTGATAAAGAGGCTGACAGACTATGATCACGCAGCTGTGGAGGGGCTGATTCGCGGCTGAGTAGGCGCTGATCGCGCAGCTGAGAAGGCAATGATCAAGCACGTGACAGGCACTGATGAAGCGGCTGGCAGGCACTGTTTAAGCGGCTTACAGGTGCTGATCAAGCAGCTGACAGGTGCTGATCAACTGGCTGACAGTTGCTAATGAAGCGGCTGACAGGTGTTGATCAACATGCTGACAGGTGCTAATCAAGCAGCTGATAGGTGCTGATAAAGCTGCTGACAGATGCTGATCAAGCTGCTGACAGGTGCTGATTAAGCGGCTGACAGGTGCTAATCAACTGGCTGACAGTTTCTGATCAAGCAGCTGAGTAGGCGCTGATCGTGCACCTTATAAGGCGATGATCAAGCGGCTAACAGGTGCTGATCCAGTGGCTTACAGGTGCTGATCAACTGGCTGACAGGTGCTAATCAAGCAGTTGATAGGCGCTGATCAAGCTGCTGACAGGTGTTGATCAACTGGCTGACTGGTACTGATCAAGCGGCTGAGTAGGCGCTGATCAGGCTGCTGTTTAGGCGATGATAAAGCGGCTAACAGGCGCTGATCAAACGGCTGACAGGTGATGATAAAGTGGTTGACAGGTGCTGATCTAGCGGCTGATAATCGCTGATCAAGCGGCTGACAGGTGCTGGTCAAGTTGCTGACAGGTGCTAATCAAGCGGCTGATTGGCGCTCATCAAGCAGCTGACAGATGCTAATCAAGCGGCTGATAGGCGCTGATCAAGGCGCTGACAGGTGCTGATCAACTGGCTAATAGGTACTATTCAAGTGGCTGATAGGCCCTGTTCAAGCTTCTGACAGGTGCTTGTCAAGCGGCTGAGAGGCACTTAACGCGCAGCTGCGTAGGCGATTTTCAATCAGCTGAGTGGCCACTGCTCAAGTGGCTGACAGGCACTGATGAAGTGGTTGACCAGGCGCTGAATGACCAGCAGAGCAGGAAATGATCAAGTGACTGACAGGCGCTGATCAAGTGGCTGACAGGTGCTGATAAAGTCGTTGACAGATGTTGATCTAGCTGCTGATAATCGCTGATCATGCGGCTGACAGGCGCTGATCAAGCGGCTGAAATGTGCTGATAATGTCGTTGACAGATGCTGATCTAGCGGCTGATAATCGCTGATCAATCGGCTGACAGTACTTCCCAATCGGCTGTCAGGCACATATCGCACGGCTGGGTAGGCACTGATTCCGGGGCTGAGAAGGCACTGATCAAACGGCTGGCAGGCGCTGTTTAAGTGGCTTACAGGTGCTGATCAAGTAACTGACAGGTGCTGATCAACTGGCTGACAGTTGCTAATGAAGCGGCTAACAGGTGTTGATCAACATGGTGATGACAGGTGCAAATCAAGCAGCTGATATGTGCTGATCAAGCTGCTGACAGGTGCTGATCAAGCTGCTGACAGGTGCTGATTAAGCGGCTGACAGGTGCTAATCAACTGGCTAGACAGGTGCTAAATAAGCGGCTGATAGGCGCTGATCAAGCGGCTCACAGGTGCTGATCAACTGGCTGAGAAGTGTTAATTAAGCAGCTGATAGGTGCTGATCAAGATGCTGAACGGTGCTGATGAAGCGGCTGACAGGTGCTGATCCAGTGGCTTACAGGTGCTGATCAACTGGCTGACAGGTACTTCTCAAGCAGCTGACAGGCACTGATTGGGCGGCTGAGTGAGCGCTGATTGCAGGGCTCAGTAGGCGCAGATCAACTGGCTGAGAGATGCAATTCGCACGGCTGAGGAGGCACTCTTCATCCTGCTGACAGGTGCTGATCAGGTGGATGACCGACTCTGATAAAGAGGCTGACAGACAATGATCACGCGGCTGTGTAGGGGCTGATTCGCGGCTGAGTTGGCGCTGATCGCGCAGCTAAGAAGGCAATGATCAAGCAGCTGACAGGCACTGATGAAGCGGCTGGCAGGCGCTGTTTAAGCGGCTTACAGGTGCTGATAAAGTCGTTGACAGATGTTGATCTAGCAGCTGATAATTGCTGATCAAGCAGCTGACAGGCACTGATCAAGCGGCTGAAAAGTGCTGATAAAGTCGTTGACAGATGCTGATCTAGCTTCTGATAATCGCTGATCAAGCGGCTGAGAGTACTTCTCCATCTGCTGTCAGGCATATATCGCACGGCTGAGTAGGCACTGATCAAACGGCTGGCAGGCGCTGTTTAAGCGGCTTACAGGTGCTGATCAAGCAGCTGACAGGTGCTGATCAATTGGCTGACAGGTGCTAATGAAGCGGCTGACAGGTGTCGATCAACATGCTGACAGGTGCTAATCAAGCAGCTGATAGGTGCTGATCAAGCTGCTGACAGGTGCTGATCAAGCGGATGACAGGTGCTGATCAACTGGCTGACAGGTTCTGATCAAACGGCTGAGTAGGTGCTGATCCTGCAGCTGATAATGCGATGATCAAGCGGCTAACAGGCGCTAATCCAGTGGCTTATACGCGCAGATAAACTGGCTTACAGGTGCTGATCAACGGCTGACAGGTGCTAATCAAGCAGCTGATAGGCGCTGATCAAGCTGCTGACAAGTGCTGATCAACTGGCTGACTGGTACTGATCAAGCAGCTGAGTAGGCGCTGATCATGCAGCTGATTAGGCGATGCGAATGTGGGTAACAGTCGCTGATCAAGCGGCTGACAGGTGATGATCAAGGGGCTGTCAGGTGCTGATCAAGCGGCTGATAGGCGATGATTAAGGGGCTGACAGGTGCTGATCAACTGGCTGACAGGTACTTCTCAAGCGGCTGCCAGACACTGATCGGGCGTCTGAGTAGGCACTGATTGCGGGGCTCAGTAGGCACAGATCAACTGGACGAAAGATGCTATTCGCGCGGCTGAGTCAGTGCTTTTCAATCGGCTGAGCGGAAAGTGGTCAAGCGCTGATCAAGGTGCTGACAGGTGCTTAACAATCGGCTGACAGGTGCTGGTCAACTGGCTGACAGGGGCTAATCAAGCCACTGATAGGGGCTGATCAAGCGGCTGACAGGTGCTGATCAACTGGCTGACATGGGATAATCAAGCCACTGATAGGCGCTGATTGCGCAGCTGAGAATGCAATGATCAAGCAGCTGACAGACACTGATCACTCTCTAGGCAGGTACTGATCAACTGGCTGACAGTTGCTAATGAAGCGGCTGACAGGTGTTGATCAACATGCTGTCAGGTGCTAATCAAGCAGCTGATAGGTGCTGATAAAGCTGCTGAAAGGTCCTGATCAAGCGGCTGACAGGTGCCGATCACCTGGCTGACAGGTACTATTCAAGTGGCTGATAGGCCCTGATCAAGCTTCTGAAAGGTGCTTGTCAAGCGGCTGAGAGGCACTTATTGCGTGGCTGCATAGGCACTTTTCAATCAGCTGAGTGAGCACTGGTCAAGTGGCTGACAGGCACTGATGAAGTGGTTGACCAGGCGCTGAATGACCAGCAGAGCAGGAAATGATCAAGCGGCTGACAGGCGCTGATCAACCGGCTGAGAGTCACTGATCACGTGGCTGAGTAGGCTCTGATTACGCAGCTAAGCGGGCACAGATCAAGCTGTTGAGAGTTGCTGATATATTGGGTGACAGGTGCTGATAAAGTGGCTGACAGGTACTGATCAAGCTGCTGACACACGTTTAACAAGCGGCTGACAGGTGCTGATCAAGTGGCTGACAGTACTTCTCAAGTGTCTGTCAGGCGCACATCGCACGGCTGAGTAGGCGCTGATCGCGGGGCTGAGTAGACACAGATCAAGCGGCTGAGGCGATGATCGTGCGGCTGAGTAAATGATGATCACGTGGCTGATTAGGTGCTGGTCAAGAGGCTGACATGCGTTTATCAAGCTGCTGACAGGTGCTGATCACCTGGCTGAATGGTACTGATCAAGCGGCTGAGTAGGCGCTGAACATGCAGCTGGTTAGACGATGATAAAGTGTCTAACAGGCGCTGATCAAGCGGCTGATAGGTGCTCATCAAGCGGCTGACAGGTGCTGATCAACTGGCTGGCAGGTGCTAATCCAGCGGCTTACAGTGGCTAATCAACTGGCTGAGAGATGCTAATGAAGCAGCTGACAGGTGTTGATCAACATGCTGACAGGTGCTAATCAAGCAGATGATAGGTGCTGATAAAGCTGCTGACAGGTGCTGATCAAGCTGTTGTCAGGGCTAATCAACTGGCTGACAGGTGCTAATCAAGCAGCTGATAGGCGATGATCAAGCGGCTAACAGGTGCTGAACAACTGGCTGAGAAGTGTTAATTAAGCAGATGATAGGCACTGATCAAGCTGCTGAAAGGTGCTGATCAAGGGACTGACAGGTGCTGATCCAGTGGCTTACAGGTGGTGATCAACTGGCTGAGAGGTGCTGATCCACTGGCTGACAGGTACTGCTCAAGTGGCTGACAAGCACTGATCGGGTGGCTGTGTAGGTACTGACTGCGGGGCTCCGTAGGCACAGATCAACTGGCCAAAAAATGCTATTCACGCGGCTGAGTCGGTGCTTTTCAATCGGCTGAGTGGAAAGTGGTCAAGCGCTGATAAAGCTGCTGACAGGTGCTTAACAAGCGGCTGACAATTGCTGATCAACTGGCTGACAGGGGCTAATCTAGCCACTGATAGGCGCTGATCAAGCGGCTGAGAGCTGCTGGTCAAGTGGCTGACAGGTGCTAATCAAGCGGCTGATAGGCGCTCATCAAGCGGATGACAGGTGCTGATCAAGCGGCTGATAGGCCCTGATCAAGCTTCTGACAGGTGCTTGTCAAGCGGCTGAGAGGCACTTATCGCGCGGCTGTGTAGGCGCTTTTCAATCAGCTGAGTGGGCACTGGTCAAGTGGCTGACAGGCACTGATGAAGTGGTTGACCAGGCACTGAATGACCAGCAGAGCAGGAAATGATCAAGCGGCTGACAGGTGCTGATCAACCGGCTGAGGTTCACTGATCACGTGGCTGAGTAGGATCTGCTAATGCAGCAAAGTGGTCGCTGATCAAGCAGTTGACAGGTGCTGATAGAGTGGCTGACAGGTGCTGATAAAGTGGCTGACAGGTACTGATGAAGCGGTTGAGTAGACACTGATCACGCAGCTGATTAGGAGATGATAAATTGGCTGACAGGCCTGATCCAGCGGCTAACAGGTGCTTATCAACTTGCTGAGAAGTGTTAATTTAGCAGCTGATAGTCGCTGATCAAGCTGCTGAAAAGTGCTGATCAAGCGGCTCAGAGGTGCTGATCAACTGGCTGACAGGTACTTCTCAAGCGGCTGACAGGCACTGATCGGGCGGCTTTGTAGGCGCTGATTGAGTGGCTCAGTAGGGGCAGACCAACTGGCTGAGAGATGCAATTCGCGCGGCTGAGTAGGCACTCTTCAACCTACTGACAGGTGCTGATCAAGTGGATGACCGACTCTGATAAAGAGGCTGACAGACTTTGATCACGCGGCTCTGTAGGGTCTGATTCGCGGCTGAGTAGGCTCTGATCGCGCAGCTGAGAAGGCAATGATCAAGCAGCTGACAGGCACTGATGAAGCAGTTGGCAGGAGCTGTTTAAGAAGTTTACAGGTGCTGGTCAAGCAGCTGACAGGTGCTGATCAACTGGCTGACAGGTTCTGATCAAGAGGCTGAGTAGGCGCTGATCGTGCAGCTGATCAGGCGATGATCAAGCGGCTAACAGGCGCTGACCCAGTGGCTTACAGGTGCTGATCAACTGGCTGAGAGGTGCTGGTCATCTGGCTGAGAGGTGCTTATCAACTGGCTGACAGTTGCTAATGAAGTGGCTGACAGCCACTGATCAACTGGCTGACAGTTGCTAATGAAACGGATGACATGTGTTGATCAACATGCTGACAGGTGCTAATCAAGCAGCTGATAGGTGCTGATAAAGCTGCTGACAGGTGCTGATCAAGCGGTTGACAGGTTCTGATACAGCGGCCAACAGGTGCTGATAATGTGGCTGACAGTTAATGATCAAGCTGCTTCTAGGGGCTGCCCTAGCGCCTTACAGTTGCTGATAAAGTGGCTGACAGGTGCAAATGAAGTGGCTGACAGATGCTGATCAACTGGCTGACAGGTACTTATCAAGTGGCTGATAAGCCCTGATCAAGTTGCTGACAGATGCTTCTCAAGTGGCTGACAGGCGCTTATCGCGTGGATGCGTATGCGTTTATCAATCAGCTGAGTGGGCACTGGTCAAGGGGCTGACAGGCACTGATCTAGTGGTTGTCCAGGCGCTGAATGACCATCAGAGCAGGAAATGATCAAGCCGCTGACAGGCGCTGATCAGCCGCCTGAGGGTGTCTGATCCTGTGGCTGAGTAGGCTCTGATTACGCAGCTAAGCGGGCACTGATCAAGCTGTTGAGAGTTGCTGATATATTGGCTGACAGGTGCTGATAAAGCGGCTGACAGGTGCTGATAAAGTCGTTGACAGATGTTGATCTAGAGGCTGATAATCGCTGATCAAGCGGCTGACAGTACCTCTCAATCGGCTGTCAGGCACATATCGCACGGCTGAGTAGGCGCTGGTCGTGGGGCTGAGTAGGCACAGATCAAGAGGCTGAGGCAATGATCACGCGGCTGAGTAAATGACCATCGCGTGGCTGATTAGGTGCTGATCAAGAGGCTGACACGCATTTATCAAGCTGCTGACAGGTGCTGATCAAGTGGCTGACAGGTACTTGTCAAGCGGCTGACAAGCACTGATCGGGCGGCTGTGTAGGCACTGACTGCGGGGCTCAGTAGGCACAGATCAACTGGCTGAAAGATGCTATTCGCGCGGCTGAGTCGGTGCTTTTCAATCGGCTGAGTGGAAAGTGGTCAAGTGCTGATCAAGCTACTGACAAGTGCTTAACAAGCGGCTGACAATTGCTGATCAACTAGCTGACAGGGGTAATCAAGCCACTGATAGGCGCTGATCAAGCGGCTGACAGGTGCTGGTCAACTGGCTGGCAGTTGCTAATCTAGCGGCTGATAGGTGCTCATCAAGCGGCTGACAGGTGCTGATCAAGTGGCTGATAGGCGCTGATCAAGCGGCTGATAGGTGCTGATAAATTCGTTGACAGATGTTGATCTAGAGGCTGATAATCACTGATCAAGCGGCTGAAATTACTTCTCAATCGGCTGTCAGGTACATATCGCACAGCTGAGTAGGCACTGATCGAAGGGCTGAGTAGGCACAGATCATGCGGCTGAGGCGATGATCGCATGGCTCAGTAAATACTGATAGCGAAGCTAATTAGGTGTTGATCAAGTGGTGTATAGGCCCTTGTCAAGCGGCTCACAGGTGCTGATCGCGCCGCTCAATAGGCGCTGATGGAGAGGGTGATTAGGAGCTGATCAAGCGTATGACAGCCTCTGATCAAGCGCCTGACAGACTATGATCAAGCGGCTGTGTAGGGTGTGATTCACGGCTGAGTAGGCATTGATCGCGCAGCTGAGAAGGCACTGATCAAGCGGCTGGCAGCCCTTGTTTAAGCGGCTTACAGGTGCTGATTAAGCAGCTGACAGGTGCCGATCAACTGGCTGACAGTTGCTAATGAAGCGGCTGACAGGTGTTGAACAACATGCTGACAGGTGCTAATCAAGCAGCTGATAGGTGCTGATAAGGCTGCTGACAGGTGCTGATCAAGCAGCTGATAGGTGCCGATCAACTGGCTGACAGGTTCTGATCAAGAGTCTGAGTAGGCGCTGATCGTGCAGCTGATAAGGCGATGATCAAGCAGCTGACAGGTGCTGGTCAACTGCTGACAGGTGCTAATCAAGCGGAAGATAGACCCTCATCACGCGGCTGACAGATGCTGATCAAGCGGCTGATAGGCGCTGATCAAGCGCCTGAAACGTGATGATCAAGCGGCTGACAGGTGCTGAATCAGTGGCTTACAGGTGGTGATCAACTGGCTGAGAGGTGCTGATCCACTGGCTGACAGGTACTGCTCAAGTGGCTGACAAGCACTGATCGGGTGGCTGTGTAGGTACTGACTGCGGGGCTCCGTAGGCACAGATCAACTGGCCAAAAGATGCTATTCACGCGGCTGAGTCGGTGCTTTTCAATCGGCTGAGTGGAAAGTGGTCAAGCGCTGATAAAGCTGCTGACAGGTGCTTAACAAGCGGCTGACAATTGCTGATCAACTGGCTGACAGGGGCTAATCTAGCCACTGATAGGCGCTGATCAAGCGGCTGAGAGCTGCTGGTCAAGTGGCTGACAGGTGCTAATCAAGCGGCTGATAGGCGCTCATCAAGCGGATGACAGGTGCTGATCAAGCGGCTGATAGGCCCTGATCAAGCTTCTGACAGGTGCTTGTCAAGCGGCTGAGAGGCACTTATCAAGCCGTTTAGGTGCTTTTCAATCAGCTGAGTGGGCACTGGTCATGCGGCTGAGGCGATGATCGCATGGCTCTGTAAATACTGATAGCTAAGGTAATTAGGTGTTGATCAAGTGGTTTATAGGAGCTTGTCAAGCGGCTGACAGGTGCTGATAGCGCCGCTCAATAGGCACTTAAGGAGGGGGTGATTAGGCGCTGATCAAGCGTCTGACAGTCTCTGATCAAGCGGCTGGCAGACTATGATCACGCGGCTGTGTAGGGGCTTATTCGCGGCTGAGTATGCATTGATCGCGCACCTGAGAAGGCAATGATCAAGCAGCTGACAGGCATTGATGAAGCGGTTGGCAGGCGCTGTTTAAGCAGATTACAGGTGCTGACCAAGCAGCTGACAGGTGCTGATCAACAGGCTGACAGGTGCTAATCCAGCGGCTGACAGTTGCTGATCAACTGGTTGAGAGTTGCTAATGAAGCGGCTGACAGGTGTTGATCAACATGCTGACAGGTGCTAATCAAGCAGCTGATAGGTGCTGATAAAGCTGCTGACAGGTGCTGATCAAGGACCTGACAGGTGCTGATCAACTGGCTGACAGGTTCTGATCAAGCGGCTGAGTGGGCGCTGATCGTGCAACTGATATGGTGATGATCAAGCGGCTAACAGGCGATGATCCAGTGGCTTTCAGGTGCTTATCAACTGGCTGTCAGGTGCTGATCAACTGGCTGACAGGGGCTAATCAAGCAGCTGATAGGCGCTGATCAAGCTGCTGACAGGTGCTGATCAACTGGCTGACTGTTACTGATCAAGCGGCTGAGTAGGCGCTAATAATGCAGTTGATTAGGTGATGATAAAGCGGCTAACAGACGCTAATCAAGCGGCTGACAGGTGATGATAAAGTGGTTGACAGGTGCTGATTGAACGGCTGATAGTCATTGATCAAGTGGCTGTCAGGCACAGATCGCATGGCTGAGTAGGCGCTGGTCGTGGGGCTGAGTAGGCACAGATCAAGAGGCTGAGGCGATGATCGCGCGGCTGAGTAAATGATCATTGCGTGGCTGACAGGTGCTGGTCAACTGGCTGACAGGTGCTAATCAAGCGCTGATAGGCGCTCTTCAAGCGGCTGACAGGTGCTGATAAAGTGGCTGATAGGTACTATTCAAGAGGCTGATAGGCCCTGATCAAGCTTCTGACAGGTGCTTGTCAAGCGGCTGAGAGGCACTTATCGGGCCGCGTAGGCGCTTTTCAATCAACTGAGTGGGCACTGGTCAAGTGGCTGACAGGCACTGATGTAGTGCTTGACCAGGCGCTGAATGACCAGCAGAGCAGGAAATGATCAAGCGGCTGACAGGCGCTGATCAACCGGCTTAGGGTCACTGATCACATGGCTGAGTAGGATCTGATCAAGCAGCAAAGTGGTCGCTGATCAAGCAGTTGACAGGTGCTGATATAGTGGCTGACAGGTGCTGATATAGTGGCTGACAGGTGCTGATAAAGTGACTGAAAAGTACTGATCAAGCGGTTGAGTAGCCTCTGATCGCGCAGCTGATTAGGCGTTGATCAAGCGGCTGACAGGCGCTGATCAAGCGGCTGACAGGTGCTGATAAAGTCGTTAACACATGTTCTAGCGGCTGATAATCGCTGATCAAGCTGCTGACAGGCGCTGATCAAGCGGCTGAAAGGTGCTGATAAAGTCGTTGACAGATGCTGATCCAACGGTTGATAATTGCTGATCAAGCAGCTGACTGTACTTTGCAATTGGCTGTCAGGCACATATCGCATGGCTGAGTAGGCACAGATCATGTGGCTGAAGCGATATTTGCATGGCTCAGTAAATACTGATAGCGAAGCTAATTAGAAGTTGATCAAGTGGTATATAGGTGCTCGTCAAGAGGCTGAGCAGTGCTGATCGCGCCGCTAAATAGGCGCTTATCAAGGGGGTGATTAAACACTGATCAAGGGTCTGACAGTCTCTGATCAAGCGGCTGACAGACTATGATCACGCTGCTGTGTAGGGGCTGATTCGCGGCTGAGTAGGCATTGATCGCGCAGCTGAGAAGGCACTGATCAAGCGGCTGGCAAGTGCTGTTTAAGCGGCTTTCAGGTGCTGATCAAGCAGCTGACAGGTGCTGATCAACTCGCTGACAGGCGCTAATCAAGCGGCTGACAGGTGCTCGTAAAGTTGTTGACAGGTGCTGATCAAGCGACTCAGAGTCGCTGATAAAGTGGCTGACAGTACTTCTCAAGTGTCTGTCAGGCGCACCTCGAACGGCTGAGTAGGCGCTGATCGCGGGGCTGAGTAGACACAGATCAAGCGGCTGAGGCGATGATCGTGCGGCTGAGTAAATGATGATCGCGTGGCTGATTAAGTGCTGGTCAAGTGGCTGCCAGGTACTTCTCAAGCGGATGACAGGCACTGATCAAGTGGATGACCAGGAGCTGAATGACCAGCAGAGCAGGAAATGATCAAGCGGCTGACTGGTGCTGATCAACTGCCTGACAGGTTCTGATCAAGCGGCTGAGTAGGCGCTGATCGTGAAGCTGATAAGGCAATGATCAAGCGGCTGATAGTCGTTGATCAAGTGGCTCTCAGGCACAGATCGCATGGCTGAGTAGGCGCTGGTCATGGGGCTGAGTAGGCACAGATCAAGAGGCTGAGGCGATGATCGCGCGGCTGAGTAAATGATCATCATGTGGTTGATTAGGTGCTGATCAAGAGGCTGACAGGTACTTGTCAAGCGGCTGACAACCACTAATCAGGCGGCTGTGTAGGCACTGACTGCGGGGCTCAGTAGGCACAGATCAACTGGCTGAAAGATGCTATTCGCGCGGCTGAGTCGGTGCTTTTCAATCGGCTGAGTGGAAAGTGGTCAAGGGCTGATCAAGCTGCTGACAGGTGCTTAACAAGCAGCTGACAATTGCTGATCAACTGGCTGTCAGGGGCTAATAAAGCCACTGATAGGCGCTGATCAAGCGGCTGACAGGTGCTGGTCAACTGGCTGACAGGTGCTAATCAAGCGGCTGATAGGCGCACATCAAGCTGCTGACAGGTGCTGATCAAGTGGCTGACAGGTACTTGTCAAGCGGCTGACAAGCACTGATCGGGCGGCTGTGTAGGCACTGACTGCGGGGCTCAGTAGGCACAGATCAACTGGCTGAAAGATGCTATTCACACGGGTGAGTCTTTGCTTTTCAATCGGCTGAGTGGAAAGTGGTCAAGCGCTGATCAAGCTGCTGACAGGTGCATAACAAGCGGCTGACAATCGCTGATCAAGTGGCTGACAGGGGCTAATCAAGCAGCTGATAGGTGCTGATAAAGCTGCTGACAGGTGCTGTCAAGCGGTTGACAGGTTCTGATACAGCGGCTAACAGGTGCTGATAATGTGGCTGAGAGTTCATGATCAAGCTGCTTATAGGGGCTGCCCTAGCGCCTGACAATTGCTGATAAAGTGGCTGACAGGTGCAAATGAAGTGGCTGACAGGTGCTGATCAACTGGCTGACAGGTACTGATCAAGTGGCTGATAGGCCCTGCTCAAGCTGCTGACAGGTGCTGATTAAGCGGCTGACAGGTGCTAATCAACTGGCTGACAGGTGCTAATCAAGCGGCTGATAGGCGCTGATCAAGCGGCTAACAGGTGCTGATCAACTGGCTGAGAAGTGTTAATTAAGCAGCTGATAGGTGATGATCAAGCTGCTGAAAGTTGCTGATCAAGCGGCTGACAGGTGCTGATCCAGTGGCTTACAGGTGCTGATCAACTGGCTTAGAGGTGCTGATCAACTGGCTGACAGGTACTTCTCAAGCGGCTGACAGGCACGGACTGGGCGGCAGAGTAGGCGTTCATTGCGGGGCTCAGTAGGCGCAGATCAACTGGGTGAGAGATGCAATTCCCGTGGCTCAGTAGGCACTCTTCAACCTGCAGACAGTTGCTGATCAAGCGGATGACTGACTCTGATAAAGAGGCTGACAGACTATGATCACGTGGCTGTGGAGGGGCTGATTCGCGGCTGAGTAGGCGCTGATCGCGCAGCTGAGAAGGCAATGATCCAGCACCTGACAGGCACTGATGAAGCGGCTGGCAGGTGCTGTTTAATCGGCTTACAGGTGCTGATCAAGCGGCTGACAGGCGCTGACCAAGCGGCTGACAGTTGCCGATCAACTGGCTGAGAGTTGCTAATGAAGTGGCTGAAAGGTGTTGATCAACAGCTGACAGGTGCTAATCAAGCAGCTTATAGGTGCTGATAAAGCCACTGACAGGTGCTGAACAAGCGGTTGACTGGTGCTGATCAACTGACTGACAGGTGCTAATCAAGCAGCTGACAGGTGCTGATCAACTGGCTGACAGTTGCTAATAAAGCGGCTGACAGGTGTTGATCCACATGCTGACAGGTGCTAATCAAGCAGCTGATAGGTGCTGATAAAGCTGCTGACAGGTGCTGATCAAGCGGTTGACAGGTTCTGATACAGCGGCTAACAGGTGCTGATAATGTGGCTGACAGTTAATGATCAAGCTGCTTATAGGAGCTGCCCTAGCGCCTGACAGTTGCTGATAAAGTGGCTGACAGGTGCAAATGAAGTGGCTGACAGGTGCTGATCAACTGGCTGACAGGTACTGATCAAGTGGCTGATAGGCCCTGATCAAGTCGCTGACAGATGCTTCTCAAGTGGCTGACAGGCGCTTATCGCGTGGATGCATATGCGTTTATCAATCAGCTGAGTGGGCACTGGTCAAGGGGCTGACAGGCACTGATCTAGTGGTTGTCCAGGCGCTGAATGACCATCAGAGCAGGAAATGATCAAGCCGCTGACAGGCGCTGATCAGCCGCCTGAGGGTCACTGATCCTGTGGCTGAGTTGGCTCTGATTACGCAGCTAAGCGGGCACTGATCAAGCTGTTGAGAGGTGCTGATATATTGGCTGACAGGTACTGATCAAGTGGCTGACAGGTACTGATCAAGCTGCTGACACGCGTTTATCAAGCGGCTGACAGGTGCTGATCAAGTGGCTGACAGGTACTTCTCAAGAGGCTGACAGTCACTGATCGGGCGGCTGAGTAGGCGCTGATCGTGGGGCTCAGTAGGAGCAGATCAACTGGCTGAGAGATGCTATTTGCGCGGCTGAATAGGCACTGTTCAACCGGCTGACAGGTGCTGATCAAGCAGCTGACAGACACTGATCTCGCGGCTGATTAAGCACTGATAGCGCAGCTCAGTAAGTGTTGATCAAGCGGTTTACAGGTGTTTGTAAAGCGGCTGACATGTCCTTATCGCTCGGCTGCGTAGGCCCTTTTCAATCTGCTGAGTGGGCAGTGGTCAAGCTGCTGACTGACACTGATCAAGTGGTTGACCAGGCGCTGAATGACCAGCAGAGCAGGAAATGATCAAGCGCCTGACAGGAGAAGATCAACCAGCTGAGCGTCACTGACTGCGAGGCTGAGTAGGCTCTGTTCATGCAGCAAAGTGGGTGCTGATCTAGCGGTTGACAGGTGATGATCAATAGACAGACAAGTGTTAATCGAGCAGCTGATCTGTACTGATCAACCTGCTGACAGGTGCTGATCAAGCGGATGACAGGTGCTGATCAACTGGCTGACAGGTGCTAATGAAGCGACTCTCAGGTGCTGATCAACTGGCTGACAGGTGTTAATCAAGTGGCTGATAGGCCCTGATCAATCTGCTGACAGGTGCTGATCAACTGGCTGACAGGTGCTGATCAAGCAGCTGATACTCGCTGCTCAAGCTGCTGACAGGTGCTGATCATCTCGCTGACAGGTGCTAATCAAGCGGTTGATAGGCGATGATCAAGGCGCTGACAGGTGCTGATCAACTTGCTGACTGGTGCTGATCAACTGGCTGACAGGTGCTAATCAAGTGGCTGATAGGCCCTGATCAATCTGCTGACAGGTGCTGATCAACTGGCTGACAGGTGCTGATCAAGCAGCTGATACTCGCTGCTCAAGCTGCTGACAGGTGCTGATCATCTCGCTGACAGGTGCTAATCAAGCGGCTGATAGGCGATGATCAAGGTGCTGACAGTTGCTGATCAACTGGCTGAGTGGTGCTGATCAACTGGCTGACAGGTGCTAATCAAGTGGCTGATAGTCCCTGATCAATCTGCTGACAGGTGCTGATCAAGCAGTTGATACTCGCTGCTCAAGCTGCTGACAGGTGCTGATCATCTCGCTGACAGGTGCTTATCAAGCGGCTGATAGGCGATGATCAAGGTGCTAACAGGTGCTGATCAACTGGCTGACAGGTGCTAAACAAGCAGCTGATAGGTGCTGATTGCGCAGCTGAGAATGCAATGATCAAGCAGCTGACAGGCACTGATTAATCGGTAGGCAGGTGCTGATCAACTGGCTGACAAGTGCTAATGAAGCGACTCTCAGGTGCTGATCAACTGGCTGACAGGTGCTAATCAAGTGGCTGATACGCCCTGATCAATCTGCTGACAGGTGCTGATCAACTGGCTGACAGATGCTGATCAAGCAGCTGATACTCGCTGCTCAAGCTGCTGACAGGTGCTGATCATCTCGCTGACAGGTGCTAATCAAGCGGTTGATAGGCGATGATCAAGGTGCTGACAGGTGCTGATCAACTGGCTGACTGGTGCTGATCAACTGGCTGACAGGTGCTAATCAAGTGGCTGATAGGCCCTGATCAATCTGCTGACAGGTGCTGATCAACTGGCTGACAGGTGCTGATCAAGCAGCTGATACTCGCTGCTCAAGCTGCTGACAGGTGCTGATCATCTCGCTGACAGGTGCTAATCAAGCGGCTGATAGGCGATGATCAAGGTGCTGACAGTTGCTGATCAACTGGCTGACTGGTGCTGATCAACTCGCTGACAGGGGCTAATCAAGTGGCTGATAGTCCCTGATCAATCTGCTGGCAGGTGCTGATCAAGCAGTTGATACTCGCTGCTCAAGCTGCTGACAGGTGATTTTCAGGCGGCTGACTGGTGCTTATCGCGCGGCTGCATTGGCGCTTTTCAATCGGCTGAGTGGGCAGTGGTCAAGCAGCTGACAGGCGCTAATCCAGCGGATGACAGGTGCTAATAAGGTCGTTGACAGGTGCTGATCAAGCGACTGATAGTCGCTGATAAAGTGGCTGACAGTACTTCTCAAGTGTCTGTCAGGCACACATCGCAAGGCTGAGTAGGCGCTGATCGCGGGGCTGAGTAGACACAGATCAAGCGGCTGAGGTGATGATCGTGCCGCTGAGTATATGATGATCGCGTGGCTGATTAGGTGCTGATCAAGAGGCTGACAGGTACTTGTCAAGCGGCTGACAAGCACTGATCAGGCGGCTGTGTAGGCACTGACTGCGGGGCTCAGTAGGCACAGATCAACTGGCTGAAAGATGCTATTCACGCGGCTGAGTCGGTGCTTTTCAATCGGCTGAGTGGAAAGTGGTCAAGCGCTGATCAAGCTGCTGACAGGTGCTTAACAAGCGGCTGACAATTGCTGATCAACTGGCTGACAGGGGCTAATCAAGCCACTGATAGGCGCTGATCAAGCGGCTGACAGGTGCTGGTCAACTGGCTGACAGGTGCTAATCAAGCGGCTGATAGGCGCACATCAAGCTGCTGACAGGTGCTGATCAAGTGGCTGACAGGTACTTGTCAAGCGGCTGAGAAGCACTGATCGGGCGACTGTGTAGGCACTGACAGCGGGGCTCAGTATGCACAGATCAACTGGCTTAAAGATGCTATTCACGCGGTTGAGTCTTTGCTTTTCAATCGGCTGAGTGGAAAGTGGTCAAGCGCTTATCAAACTGCTGACAGGTGCATAACAAGCGGCTGACAATCGCTGATGAAGTGGCTGACAGGGGCTAATCAAGCAGCTGATAGGTGCTACTAAAGCTGCTGACAGATGCTGATCAAGCGGTGGACAGGTTCTGATACAGCGGCTAACACGTGCTGATAATGTGGCTGACAGTTAATGATCAAGCTGCTTATAGGTGCTGCCCTAGCGCCTGACAGTTGCTGATAAAGTGGCTGACAGGTGCAAATGAAGTGGCTGACAGGTGCTGATTAACTGGCTCATAGGTACTGATCAAGTGGCTGATAGGCCCTGATCAAGCTGCTGACAGGTGCTGATTAAGCGGCTGACAGGTGCTAATCAACTGGCTGACAGGTGTTAATCAAGCAGCTGATAGGCACTGATCAATCGGCTAACAGGTGCTGATCAACTGGTTGAGAAGTGTTAATTAAGCAGCTGATAGGTGCTGATCAAGCTGCTGAAAGTTGCTGATCAAGCGGCTGACAGGTCCTGATCAAGTTGCTGACAGATGCTTCTCAAGTGGCTGACAGGCGCTTATCGCGTGGATGCGTATGCGTTTATCAATCAGCTGAGTGGGCACTGGTGAAGGGGCTGACAGGCACTGATCTAGTGGTTGTCCAGGCGCTGAATGACCATCAGAGCAGGAAATGATCAAGCCGCTGACAGGCGCTGATCAGCGGCCTGAGGGTCACTGATCCTGTGGCTGAGTAGGCTCTGATTACGCAGCTAAGCGGGCACTGATCAAGCTGTTGAGAGTTGCTGATATATTGGCTGACAGGTGCTGATCAAGTGGCTGACAGGTACTTCTCTAGAGGCTGACACGCGTTTATCAAGCGGCTGACAGGTGCTGATCAAGTGGCTGACAGGTGCTAATCCAGCGGCTGACACTGGCTGATCAACTGGCTGAGAGTTGCTAATAAAGCGGCTGACAGGTGTTGATCAACATGCTGACAGGTGCTTATCAAGCAGCTGATAGGTGCTGATAAAGATGCTGATAGGTGCTGATCAAGCGGCTGACAGGTTCTTCTCAAGCGGCTGACAGGCATGGACCGGGAGGCTGAGTAGGCGCTGATTGCTGGGCTCAGTACGTGCACATCAACTGACTGAGAGATGCAATTCGCGCGGCTGAGTAGGCACTCTTCAACTTTCTGACAGGTGCTGATCAAGCAGATCACCGACTCTGATAAAGAGGCTGACAGACTATGATCACGCAGCTGTGGAGGGGCTGATTCGCGGCTGAGTAGGCGCTGATCGCGCGGCTGAGAAGGCAATGATCAAGCACGTGACAGGCACTGATGAAGCGGCTGGCAGGCACTGTTTAAGCGGCTTACAGGTGCTGATCAAGCAGCTGACAGGTGCTGATCAACTGGCTGACAGTGGCTAATGAAGCTGCTGACAGGTGTTGATCAACATGCTGACAGGTGCTAATCAAGCAGCTGATAAGTGCTGGTAAAGCTACTGACAGGTGCTGATCAAGCGGCTGATAGGTGCCGATCAACTGGCTGACAGGTTCTGATCAAGCAGCTGAGTTGGCGCTGATCGTGCACCTGATAAGGCGATGATCAAGCGGCTAACAGGCGCTGATCCAGTGGCTTACAGGTGCTGATCAACTGGCTGAGAGGTGCAGATCAACTGGCTGACAGGTTCTAATCAAGCAGTTGATAGGCGCTGATCAAGCTGCTGACAGGTGCTGATCAACTGGCTGACTGGTACTGATCAAGCGGCTGAGTAGGCGCTGATCAGGCTGCTGTTTAGGCGATGATAAAGCGGCTAACAGGCGCTGATCAATCGGCTGACAGGTGATGATAAACTGATTGACAGGTGCTGATGTAGCGGCTGACAGGTGCTGGTCAAGTTGCTGACAGGTGCTAATCAAGCGGCTGATAGGCGCTCATCAAGCAGCTGACAGATGCTAATCAAGAGGCTGATAGGCGCTGATCAAGGCGCTGACAGGTGCTGATCAACTGGCTGATAGGTACTATTCAAGTGGCTGATAGGCCCTGATCAAGCTTCTGACAGTTGCTTGTCAAGTGGCTGAGAGGCACTTAACGCGCAGCTGCGTAGGCGCTTTTCAATCAGCTGAGTGGCCACTGCTCAAGTGGCTGACAGGCACTGATGAAGTGGTTGACCAGGCGCTGAATGACCAGCAGAGCAGGAAATGATC
The DNA here is from genome assembly GCF_029407905.1 of Bubalus kerabau. Taxonomy (NCBI): domain Eukaryota; kingdom Metazoa; phylum Chordata; class Mammalia; order Artiodactyla; family Bovidae; genus Bubalus; species Bubalus kerabau. The sequence goes on from NW_026577879.1 coordinate 4,987,588, forward strand.
AAGTGGCTGACAGGCGCTGATCAAGTGGCTGACAGGTGCTGATAAAGTCGTTGACAGATGTTGATCTAGCTGCTGATAATCGCTGATCATGCGGCTGACAGGCGCTTATCAAGCGGCTGAAATGTGCTGATAAAGTCGTTGACAGATGCTGATCTAGCGGCTGATAATCGCTGATCAATCGGCTGACAGTACTTCGCAATCGGCTGTCAGGCACATATCGCACGGCTGGGTAGGCACTGATTCCGGGGCTGAGAAGGCACTGATCAAACGGCTGGCAGGCGCTGTTTAAGTGGCTTACAGGTGCTGATCAAGTAACTGACAGGTGCTGATCAACTGGCTGACAGTTGCTAATGAAGCGGCTAACAGGTGTTGATCAACATGGTGACAGGTGCAAATCAAGCAGCTAATATGTGCTGATCAAGCTGCTGACAGGTGCTGATCAAGCTGCTGACAGGTGCTGATTAAGCGGCTGACAGGTGCTAATCAACTGGCTAGACAGGTGCTAAATAAGCGACTGATAGGCGCTGATCAAGCGGCTCACAGGTGCTGATCAACTGGCTGAGAAGTGTTAATTAAGCAGCTGATAGGTGCTGATCAAGATGCTGAACGGTGCTGATGAAGCGGCTGACAGGTGCTGATCCAGTGGCTTACAGGTGCTGATCAACTGGCTGACAGGTACTTCTCAAGCAGCTGACAGGCACTGATTGGGCGGCTGAGTGAGCGCTGATTGCAGGGCTCAGTAGGCGCAGATCAACTGGCTGACAGATGCAATTCGCACGGCTGAGGAGGCACTCTTCATCCTGCTGACAGGTGCTGATCAGGTGGATGACCGACTCTTATAAAGAGGCCGACAGACTATGATCACGTGGCTGTGTAGGGGCTGATTCGCGGCTGAGTAGGCGCTGATCGCGCAGCTAAGAAGGCAATGATCAAGCAGATGACAGGCACTGATGAAGCGGCTAGCAGGCGCTGTTTAAGCGGCTTACAAGTGCTGATAAAGTCGTTGACATATGTTGATCTAGCGGCTGATAATTGCTGATCAAGCAGCTGACAGGCACTGATCAAGCGGATGAAAAGTGCTGATAAAGTCGTTGACAGATGCTGATCTAGCGGCTGATAATCGCTGATCAAGCGGCTGAGAGTACTTCTCAATCTGCTGTCAGGCATATATCGCACGGCTGAGTAGGCACTGATCAAACGGCTGGCAGGCGCTGTTTAAGCGGCTTACAGGTGCTGATCAAGCAGCTGACAGGTGCTGATCAATTGGCTGACAGGTGCTAATGAAGCGGCTGACAGGTGTTGATCAACATGCTGACGGGTGCTAATCAAGCAGCTGATAGGTGCTGATCAAGCTGCTGACAGGTGCTGATCAAGGGGATGACAGGTGCTGATCAACTGGCTGACAGGTTCTGATCAAACGGCTGAGTAGGTGCTCATCCTGCAGCTGATAATGCGATGATCAAGCGGCTAACAGGCGCTAACCCAGTGGCTTACACGCGCAGATAAACTGGCTGACAGGTGCTGATCAACGGCTGACAGGTGCTAATCAAGCAGCTGATAGGCGCTGATCAAGCTGCTGACAAGTGCTGATCAACTGGCTGACTGGTACTGATCAAGCAGCTGAGTAGGCGCTGATCATGCAGCTGATTAGGCGATGCGAATGTGGGTAACAGTCGCTGATCAAGCGGCTGACAGGTGATGATCAAGGGGCTGTCAGGTGCTGATCAAGCGGCTGATAGGCGCTGATTAAGGGGCTGACAGGTGCTGATCAACTGGCTGACAGGTACTTCTCAAGCGGCTGCCAGACACTGATCGGGCGTCTGAGTAGGCACTGATTGCGGGGCTCAGTAGGCACAGATCAACTGGACGAAAGATGCTATTCGCGCGGCTGAGTCAGTGCTTTTCAATCGGCTGAGCAGAAAGTGGTCAGGCGCTGATCAAGCTGCTGACAGGTGCTTAACAATCGGCTGACAGGTGCTGGTCAACTGGCTGACAGGGGCTAATCAAGCCACTGATAGGGGCTGATCAAGCGGCTGACAGGTGCTGATCAACTGGCTGACAGGGGCTAATCAAGCCACTGATAGGCACTGATCAAGCAGCTGATAGGTGCTGATCAAGCGACTGATAGGCGCTCATCAATCGGCTGACAGGTGCTGATCAAGCAGCTGATAGGCGCTGATCAAGGGGCTGACAGGTGCTGATCAACTGGCTGACAGATGCTAATCCAGCGGCTGACAAGCACTCATCGGGCGGCTGTGTAGGCACTGACTGCGGGGATCAGTAAGCACAGATCAACTGGCTGAAAGATGCTATTCACGCGGCTGAGTTGGTGCTTTTCATTCGGCTGAGTGGAAAGTGGTCAAGCACTGATAAAACTGCTGACAGGTGTTAACAAGTGGATGACAATTGCTGATCAACTGGCTGACAGGTGCTAATCAAGCAGCTGATAGGCGCTGATAAAGCTGCTGACAGGTGCTGATCAACTGGATGACTGGTACAGATCAAGCAGCTGAATAAGCACTGATCATGCAGCTGATTAGGCGCTGATCAAGCGGCTGAGAGGTGCTGGTCAACTGGCTGAAAGGTGCTAATCAAGCGGCTGATAGGCGCTCATCAAGCGGCTGACAGGTGCTGATCAAGCGGCTGATAGGCGCTGATCAAGGAGCTGACAGGTGCTGATCAAGTGGCTGATATGTACTATTCAAGTGGCTGATAGGCCCTGATCAAGCTTCTGACAGGTGCTTGTCAAGCGGCTGAGAGGCACTTATCGCGTGGCTGCATAGGCGCTTTTCAATCAGCTGAGTGGGCACTGGTCAAGTGGCTGACTGACACTGAAGAAGTGGTTGACCAGGCACTGAATGAACAGCAGAGCAGGAAATGATCAAGCGGCTGACAGGCGCGGATCAACCGGCTGAGGGTCACAGAACACGTGGCTGAGTAGGATCTGATCACGCAGCAAAGTGGTCGCTGATTAAGCAGTTGACATTTGCTCATATAGTGGCTGACAGGTGCTGATAAAGTGGCTGACAGGTACTGATCAAGCGGTTGAGTAGGCGCTGTTCGCGCAGCTGATTAGGCGATGATAAAGCGGCTGACAGGCGCTGATCAAACGGCTGACAGGTGATGATAAAGTCTTTGACAGATGTTTATCTAGCGGTTGATAATCGCTGATCAAGCGGCTGATAGGCGCTGATCAAGCGGCTGACAGGTGCTGGTCAACTGGCTGACAGGTGCTAATCAAGCGGCTGATAGGCGCACATCAAGCTGCTGACAGGTGCTAATCAAGTGGCTGACAGGTACTTGTCAAGCGGCTGACAAGCACTGATCGGGCGGCTGTGTAGGCACTGACTGCGGGGCTCAGTAGGCACAGATCAACTGGCTGAAAGATGCTGTTCACGCGGTTGAGTCTTTGCTTTTCAATCGGCTGAGTGGAAAGTGGTCAAGCGCTGATCAAGCTGCTGACAGGTGCAGAACAAGCGGCTGACAATTGCTGATCAAGTGGCTGACAGGGGCTAATCAAGCAGCTGATAGGTGCTGATAAAGCTGCTGACAGTTGCTGATCAAGCGGTTGACAGGTTCTGATACTGCGGCTAACACGTGCTGATAAAGTGGCTGACAGTTAATGATCAAGCTGCTTATAGGGGTTGCCCTAGCGCCTGACAGTTGCTGATAAAGTGGCTGACAGGTGCAAATGAAGTGGCTGACAGGTGCTGATCAACTGGCTGACAGGTACTGATCAAGTGGCTGATAGGCCCTGATCAAGTTGCTGACACATGCTTCTCAAGTGGCTGACAGGCGCTTATCGCGTGGATGCGTAAGCGTTTATCAATCAGCTGAGTGGGCACTGGTCAAGGGGCTGACAGGCACTGATCTAGTGGTCGACCAGGCGCTGAATGACTATCAGAGCAGGAACTGATCAAGCAGCTGACAGGCGCTGATCAGCCAGCTGAGGGTCGCGCATCACGTGGCTGAGTAGGATCTGATCACGCAGAAAATTGGTCGCTATCAAGCAGTTGACAGGTGCTGATAGAGTGGCTGACAGGTGCTGATAATGTGGCTGACAGGTACTGATCATGCGGTTGAGTAGGCGCTGATCACGCAGCTGATTAGGCCATGATAAAGAGGCTGACAGGCGCTGATCATGCGGCTGACAGGTGCTGATAATGTCGTTGACAGATGTTGATCTAGCGGCTGATAATCGCTGATCAAGCGGCTAACAGGCATTAATCAAGCGGCTGAAAGGTGCTGATAAAGTCCTTGGCAGATGCTGATCTAGCGTCTGATGATCGCTGATCAAGCGGCTGACAGTACTTCCCACTCGGCTGTCAGGCACATATCGCACGGCTGAGTAGGCACTGATCGCGGGGCTCAGTAGGCACAGATCATGCGGCTGAGACGATGATCGCATGGCTCAGTAAATACTGATAGCGAAGCTAATTAGGTGTTGATCAAGTGGTTTATAGGTGCTTGTCAAGCAGCTGACAGGTGCTGATTGCGCCGCTCAGTAGGCACTGATCGAGGGGGTGATTATGCGCTGAACAAGCGTCTGACAGTCTCTGATCAAGCGGCAGACAGACTATGATCACGTGGCTGTGTAGGGGCTGATTCGAGGCTCAGTAGGCATTGATCGCACAGCTGAGAAGGCACTGATCAAGCGCTGACAGGCATTGATTAAGCGGCTGGCAGGCGCTGTTTAAGCGGCTTACAGGTGCTGATCAAGCAGCTGACAGGTGTTGATCAACTGGCTGACAGGTGCTAATCCAGCGGCTGACAGTGGCTGATCAACTGGCTGAGAGTTGCTAATGAAGCAGCTGACAGGTGTTGATCAACATGCTGACAGGTGCTGATCAAGCAGATGATAGGTGCGGATAAAGCTGCTGACAGGTGCTGATCAACTGGCTGACAGGTTCTGATCAAGCGGCTGAGTAGGTGCTGATCGTGCAGCTGATAAGGCGATGATCAAGCATCTAACTTGCGCTGATCCAGTGTCTTACAGGTTCTGATCAACTGGCTGAGAGGTGCTGATCAACTGGCTGACAGGTGCTAATCAAGCAGCTTACAGGCGCTGATCATGGTGCAGACAGGTGCTGATCAACTGGCTGACTGGATCTGATCAAGCAGCTGATTAGGCGCTGATCATGCAGCTGATTATGTGATGATAAAGCGGCTAACAGGCGCTGATCAAGCGGCTGACAGGTGATGATAAAGTGGTTGACAGGTGCTGATCAAGCGACTGATAGTCGTTGATTAAGTAGCTGTCAGGCGTAGATCACGTGGCTAAGTAGGCGCTGGTCGTGGGGCTGAGTAGGCACAGATCAAGAGGTTGAGGCGATGAACGCGGGGCTGAGTAAATGATCATCGCTTGGCAGATTAGGTGCTGATCAAGAGGCTGACACGCGTTTATCAAGCTGCTGACAGGTGCTGATCAAGTGGCTGACAGGTGCTGATCAAGCGGCTGATAGGCGCTGATTAAGGGGCTGACAGGTGCTGATCAACTGGCTGACAGTACTTCTCAAGCGGCTGACAGACACTGATCGGGCAGCTGAGTAGGCGCTGACTGCGGGGCTCAGTAGGCAGAGATCAACTGGCCGAAAGATGCTATTCGTGCGGCTGAGTCGGTGCTTTTCAATCGGCTGAGTGGAAAGTGGTCAAGCGCTGATCAAGCTGCTGACAGGTGCTTAACAAGCGGCTGACAATTGCTGATCAACTGGCTGACAGGGGCTAATCAAGCCACTGATATGCGTTGGTCAAGCGGCCCACAGGTGCTGGTCAACTGGCTGACAGGTGCTAATCAAGCTGCTGATAGGCACACATCAAGCTGCTGACAGGTGCTGATCAAGTGGCTGACAGGTACTTGTCAAGCGGCTGACAAGCACTGATCGGGCGGCTGTGTAGGCACTGACTGCGGGGCTCAGTAGGCACAGATCAACTGGCTGAAAGATGCTATTCACGCGGTTGAGTCTTTGCTTTTCAATCGGCTGAGTGGAAAGTGGTCAAGCGCTGATCAAGCTGCTGACAGGTGCATAACAAGCGGCTGACAATTGCTGATCAAGTGGCTGACAGGGGCTAATCAAGCAGCTGATAGGTGCTGATAAAGCTGCTGACAGGTGCTGATCAAGCGGTTGACAGGTTCTGATACAGCGGCTAACAGGTGCTGATAATGTGGCTGACAGTTCATGATCAAGCTGCTTATAGGGGCTGCCCTAGCGCCTGACAGTTGCTGATAAAGTGGCTGACAGGTGCAAATGAAGTGGCTGACAGGTGATGATCAACTGGCTGACAGGTACTGATCAAGTGGCTGATAGGCCCTGATCAAGCTGCTGACAGGTGCTGATTAAGCGGCGACAGGGGCTAATCAACTGGCTGACAGGTGCTAATCAAGCGGCTGATAGGCGCTGATCAAGCGGCTAACAGGTGCTGATCAACTGGCTGAGAAGTGTTAATTAAGCAGCTGATAGGTGCTCATCAAGCTGCTGAAAGTCGCTGATCAAGCGGCTGACAGGTGCTGATCCAGTGGCTTACAGGTGCTGATCAACTGGCTTAGAGGTGCTGATCAACTGGCTGACAGGTACTTCTCAAGCGGCTGACAGGCACGGACTGGGCGGCTGAGTAGGCGTTCATTGCGGGGCTCAGTAGGCGCAGATCAACTGGGTGAGAGATGCAATTCGCACGGCTGAGTAGGCACTCTTCAACCTGCAGACAGTTGCTGATCAAGCGGATGACTGACTCTGATAAAGAGGCTGACAGACTATGATCACGTGGCTGTGGAGGGCCTGATTCGCGGCTGAGTAGGCGCTGATCGCGCAGCTGAGAAGGCAATGATCCAGCAGCTGACAGGCACTGATGAAGCGGCTGGCAGGTGCTGTTTAATCGGCTTACAGGTGCTGATCAAGCGGCTGACATTTGCTGATCAACTGGCTGACAATTGCTAATGAAGCGGCTTCCAGGTGTTGATCAACATGCTGACAGGTGCTAATCAGGCAGCTGATAGGTGCTGATAAAGCTGCTGACAGGTGCTGATCAAGCGGTTGACAGGTTCTGATACAGCGGCTAACAGGTGCTGATAATGTGGCTGACAGTTAATGATCAAGCTGATTATAGGGGCTGCCCTAGCGCCTGACAGTTGCTGATAAAGTGGCTGACAGGTGCAAATGAAGTGGCTGACAGGTGCTGATCAACTGGCTGACAGGTACTGTTCAAGTGGCTGATAGGCCCTGATCAAGCTGCTGACAGGTGCTGATTAAGCGGCTGACAGGTGCTGATCAAGCGGTTGGCAGGTTCTGATACAGCGGCTAACAAGTGCTGATAATGTGGCTGACAGTTAATGATCAAGCTACTTATAGGGGCTGCCCTAGCGCCTGACAGTTGCTGATAAAGTGGCTGAAAGGTGCAAATGAAGTGGCTGACAGGTGCTGATCAACTGGCTGACAGGTACTGATCAAGTGGCTGATAGGCCGTGATCAAGTTGCTGACAGATGCTTCTCAAGTGGCTGACAGGCGCTTATCGCGTGGATGCGTATGCGTTTATCAATCAGCTGAGTGGGCACTGGTCAAGGGGCTGACAGGCACTGATCTAGTGGTGGACCAGGCGCTGAATGACCATCAGAGCAGGAAATGATCAAGCCGCTGACAGGCGCTGATCAGCCGCCTGAGGGTGTCTGATCCTGTGGCTGAGTAGGCTATGATTACGCAGCTAAGCGGGCACTGATCAAGCTGTTGAGAGTTGCTGATATATTGGCTGACAGGTGCTGATAATGTGGCTGACAGGTAATGATCAAGCTGCTGAATAGGCGCTGATCGAGGGGGTGATTAGGCGCTGATCAATCGTCTGACAGTCTCTGATCAAGCGGCCGACAGACTATGATCACCCGGCAGTGTAGGGGCTGTTTCTCGGCTAAGTAGGCATTGATGGCGCAGCTGAGAAGGCACTGATCAAGCGGCTGGCAGCACTGTTTAAGCGGCTTACAGGTGCTGATCAAGCAGCTGACAGGTGCTGATCAACTGGCTGACAGTTGCTAATGAAGCGGCTGACAGGTGTTGATCAACATGCTGACAGGTGCTAATCAAGCAGCTGATAAGTGCTGATAAAGCTACTGACAGGTGCTGTTCAAGCGGCTGACAGGTGCCGATCAACTGGCTGACAGGTTCTGATCAAGCAGCTGAGTAGGCGCTGATCGTGCACCTGATAAGGCGATGATCAAGCGGCTAACAGGCGCTGATCCAGTGGCTTACAGGTGCTGATCAACTGGCTGAGAGGTGCTGATCAACATGCTGACAGGTGCTAATGAAGCAGCTGATAGGCGCTGATCAAGCTGCTGACAGGTGCTGATCAACTGGCTGACTGCTACTGATCAAGCGGCTGAGTAGGCGCTGATCATGAAGCTGATTAGGCGATGATAAAGTGGCTAACAGGCGCTGATCAAGCGGCTGACAGGTGCTGATAAAGTGGTTGACAGGAGCTGATCAAGCAGCTGAGAGTCATTGATCAAGTGACTGTCTGGAGCAGATCGCATGGCTGAGTAGGCACAGATCAAGAGGCTGAGGCGATGATCACGCGGCTGAGTAAATGATCATCGCATGGTTCATTAGGTGCTGATCAAGAGGCTGACACACGTTTATCAAGCTGCTGAAAGGTCCTGATCAAGCGGCTGACAGGTGCCGATCAACTGGTTGACAGGTACTATTCAAGTGGCTGATAGGCCCTGATCAAGCTTCTGACAGGTGCTTGTCAAGCGGCTGAGAGGCCCTTATCGCACGGCTGCGTAGGCCCTTTTCAATCAGCTGAGTGGGCACTGATCACGTGGCTGAGTAGGATCTGATCACGCTGCAAAGTGGTCGCTGATCAAGCAGTTGACAGTTGCTGATATAGTGGCTGACAGGTGCTGATAAAGTAGCTGACAGGTACTGATCAAGCGGTTGAGTAGGAACTGATCGCGCAGCTGATTAGGTGATGATAAAGCGGCAGACAGGCGCTGATAAAGCGGCTGAAAGGTGCTGATAAAGTCGTTTGCAGATGCTGATCTAGCGTCTGATGATCGCTGATCAAGCGGCTGACAGTACTTCGCATTCGGCTGTCAGGCACATATCGCACGGCTGATTAGGCACTGATCGCGGGGCTGAGTAGGCACAGATCATGCGGCTGAGTCGATGATCGCATGGCTCAATAAATACTGATAGTGAATCTAATTATGTGTTGATCAAGTGGTTTATAGGTGCTTGTCAAGCAGCTGACAGGTGGTGATTGCGCCACTCAATAAGCGCTGATGGAGGGGGTGATTAGGCGCTAATCAAGCGTCTGACAGTCTCTGATCAAGCGGCAGACAGGTTATGATCACGCGGCTGTGTAGGGGCTGATTCGCGGCTCAGTAGGCATTGATCGCGCAGCTGAGAAGGCACTGATCAAGCGGCTGACAGGCAGTGATGAAGTGGCTGGCAAGCGCTGTTTAAGCGGCTTACAGATGCTGATCAAGCAGCTTACAGTTGCTGATCTACTGGCTGAGAGTTGCTAATGAAGCAGCTGACAGGTGTTGATCAACATGGTGACAGGTGCTAATCAAGCAGCTGATAGGTGCTGATTAAGCTGCTGACAGTTGCTGATCAAGCGGCTGACAGGTGCTAATCAACTGACTGAGAAGTGATAATTAAGCAGCTGATAGGCGCTGATCAAGCTGCTGAAAGGTGCTGATCAAGCGGCTGACAGGTGCTGATCCAGTGGCTTACAGTTGGTGATCAACTGGCTGAGAGGTGCTAATCCAGCTTCTGACAGGTGCTAATCAACTGGCTGACAGGTGCTAATCAAGCAGCCGATAGGTGCTGATCAAGCGGCTAACAGGTGCTGATCAACTGGCTGAGAAGTGATAATTAAGCAGCTGAGAGGCGCTGATCTAGCTGCTGAAAGGTGCTGATCCAGTGGCTTTCAGTTGGTGATCAACTGGCTGAGAGGTGCTGATCTACTGGCTGACAGGTACTTCTCAAACGGCTGACAGGCACTGATCGGGCGGCTGAGTAGGCGCTGGTTGCAGGGCTCATTAGGCGCAGATCAACTGGCTAAGGGATGCAATTCGCGCAGCTGAGTAGGCACTCTTCAACCTGCTGACAGGTGCTGATCAAGCAAATGACCGACTCTGATAAAGAGGCTGACAGACTATGATCACACGGCTGTGTAGGGGCTAATTTGCGTGTGAGTACGCGCTGATCATGCAGCTGAGAAGGCAATGATAAAGCAGCTGACAGGCACTGATTAAGCGGCTTACAGGTGCTGATCCAGCAGTTGACAGGTGCTGATCAACTGGTGACAGGTGCTAATCCAGCGGCTGACAGTTGGTGATCAACTGGCTGACAGTTGCTAATGAATCAGCTGACAGGTGTTGATCAACATGCTGACAGGTGCTAATCAAGCAGCTGATAGGTGCTGATAAAACTGCTGACAGTTGCTGATCAAGAAGCTGACAGGTGCTGATCAACAGGCTGACAGGTTCTGATCAAGCGGCTGAGTAGGCGCTGATCGTGCAGGTGATAAGGTGATGATCAAGGGGCTAACAGGCGCTGATCCAGTGGCTAACAGGTGCAGATCAACTGGCTCACAGGTGCTAATCAAGCAGCTGATAGGTGCTGATCAAGCTGCTGACAGGTGCTGATCAACTGGCTGACTGGTACTGATCAAACGGCTGAGTAGGCGCTGATCATGCAGCTAATTAGGCCATGAGAAAGCGGGTAACAGGCACTGATCCAGCAGCTGAAAGGTGATGATAAAGTGGTTGACAGGTGCTGATCAAGAGGCTGATAGTCGTTGATCAAGTGGCTGTCAGGTGCAGATCGCATGGCCGAGTAGGCGCTGGTCGTGGGGCTGAGTAGGCACAGATCAAGAGGCTGAGGCGATGATCGCACGGCTGAGTAAATGATCATGGCGTGGCTGATTAGGTGCTGATCAAGAGGCTGACACGCGTTTATCAAGCTGCTGACAGGTGCTGATCACCTGGCTGAGAAGTGTTAATTAAGCAGCTGATAGGCGCTGATCAAGCTGCTGACAGGTGCTGATCAAGCGGCTGACAGGTGCTGATCCAGTGGCTTACAGGTGGTGATCAACTGGCTGAGAGGTTCTGATGAAATGGCTGACTTTTACTTCTCAAGCGGCTGACAGGCACTGATCGGGCAGCTGAGTAGTCGCTGATCGCTGGGCTCAGTAGGCACAGATCACCTGGTTGAGAGATGCAATTCACGCGGCTGAGTAGGCACTCTTCAACCTGCTGACAGGTGCTGATCAAGCGGATGACCGACTCTGATAAAGAGGCTGACAGACTATGATCACGCGGCTGTGTAGGGGCTGATTCACGGCTGAGTAGGCGCTGATCCCGCAGCTGAGAAGGCAATGATCCAGCAGCTGACAGGCACTGATGAAGCGGCTGGCAGGCGCTGTTTAAGCGGCTTACAGGTGCTGATAAAGTCGTTGACAGATGTTGATCTAGCGGCTGATAATCGCTGATCAACCTGCTGACAGGTGCTGATCAACTTGCTGACAGGTGCTGATCAAGCGGTTGACAGGTTCTGATACAGCGGCTAACACGTGCTGATAATGTGGCTGACAGTTAATGATCAAGCTGCTTATAGGGGCTGCCCTAGCGCCTGACAGTTGCTGATAAAGTGGCTGACAGGTGCAAATGAAGTGGCTGACAGGTGCTGATCAACTGGCTGACAGGTACTGATCAAGTTGCTGACAGATGCTTCTCAAGTGGCTGACAGGCGCTTATCGCGTGGATGCGTATGCGTTTATCAATCAGCTGAGTGGGCACTGGTCAAGGGGCTGACAGGCACTGATCTAGTGGTGGACCAGGCGCTGAATGACCATCAGAGCAGGAAATGATCAAGCCGCTGACAGGCGCTGATCAGCCCGCTGAGGGTCACTGATCCTGTGGCGGAGTAGGCTCTGATTACGCAGCTAAGCGGGCACTGATCAAGCTGTTGAGAGTTGCTGATATATTGGCTGACAGGTGCTGATAAAGTGGGTGACAGGTACTGATGAAGCTGCTAACACGCGTTTATCAAGCGGCTGACAGGTGCTGATCAAGTGGCTGACAGGTTCTTCTCAAGAGGCTGACAGTCACTGATCGGGCGGCTGAGTAGGCGCTGATCGTGGGGCTCAGTAGGAGGAGATCAACTGGCTGAGAGATGCTATTTGCGCGGCTGAATAGGCACTGTTCAACCGGCTGACAGGTGCTGATCAAGCAGCTGACAGACACTGATCTCGCGGCTGATTAAGCACTGATAGCGCAGCTCAGTAAGTGTTGATCAAGCGGTTTACAGGTGCTTGTAAAGCGGCTGACAGGCGCTTATCGCTCGGCTGCTTAGGCGCCTCTCAATCTGCTGAGTGGGCAGTGGTCAAGCGGCTGACTGACACTGATCCAGTGGTTGACCAGGCGCTGAATGACCAGCAGAGCAGGAAATGATCAAGCGCCTGACAGGAGAAGATCAACCGGCTGAGCGTCACTGACCACGTGGCTGAGTAGGCTCTGTTCATGCAGCAAAGTGGGTGCTGATCTAGCGGTTGACAGGCGATGATCAATAGACTGACAGGTGTTAATCAAGCTGCTGATACGCACTGATCAACCTGCTGACAGGTGCTGATCAACCGGATGACAGGTGCTGATCAACTGGCTGACAGGTGCTAATCAAGTAGCTGATAGGCGATGATCAAGCTGCTGACAGGTTCTGATCAAGAGGCTGACAGGTGCTGATCAACTGGCTGACAGGTTGTAATCACACGGCTGATAGGCGATGATCAAGGGGCTGACAGGTGCTGTTCAACTGGCTGACAGGTGCTAATGAAGCGGCTGAAAGGTGCTGATCAATTGGCTGACAGGTGCTGATCAACTACCTGACAGGTGCTAATCAAGTGGCTAATAGGCCCTGATCAAGCTGCTGACAGGTGATTTTCAGGCGGCTGACTGGTGCTTATCGCGTGGCTGCATTGGCGCTTTTCAATCGGCTGAGTGGGCAGTGGTCAAGCAGCTGACAGGCACTAATCAAGCGGCTGACAGGTGCTGATAAAGTCGTTGACAGGTGCTGATCAAGCGACTGAGAGTCGCTGATAAAGTGGCTGACAGTACTTCTCAAGTGTCTGTCAGGCGCACCTCGCACGGCTGAGTAGGCGCTGATCACGGGGCTGAGTAGACACAGATCAAGCGGCTGAGGCGATGATCGCGCGGCTGAGTAAATGATCATCGTGTGGCTGATTAGGTGCTCATCAAGAGGCTGACAGTTACTTGACAAGCGGCTGAAAAGCACTGATCAGGGGGCTGTGTAGGCACTGACTGCGGGGCTCAGTGGGCACAGATCAACTGGCTGAAATATGCTATTCGCGTGGCAGAGTCAGTGCTTTTCAATCGGCTGAGTGGAAATTGGTCAAGCGCTGATCAAGCTGCTGACAGGTGCTTAACAAGCGGCTGACAATTGCAGATCAACTGGCTGACAGGGGTAATCAAGCCACTGATAGGCGCTTACCAAGCGGCTGACAGGTGCTGGTCAACTGGCTGACAGGTGCTAATCAAGCGGCTGATAGGTGCACATCAAGCTGCTGACAGGTGCTGATCAAGTGGCTGACAGGTACTTTTCAAGCGGCTGACAAGCACTGATTGGGCGGCTGTGTAGGCACTGACTGCGGGGCTCAGTAGGCACAGATCAACTGGCTGAAAGATGATATTCACGCGGTTGAGTCTTTGCTTTTCAATCGGCTGAGTGGAAAGTGGTCAAGCACTGATCAAGCTGCTGACAGGTGCATAACAAGCGGCTGACCATCGCTGATCAAGTGGCTGACAGGGGCTAATCAAGCAGCTGATAGGTGCTGATAAAGCTGCTGACAGGTGCTGATCAAGCGGTTGACAGGTTCTGATACAGCGGCTAACACGTGCTGATAATGTGGCTGACAGTTAATGATCAAGCTGCTTATAGGGGCTGCCCTAGCGCCTGACAGTTGCTGATAAAGTGGCTGACAGGTGCAAATGAAGTGGCTGACAGGTGCTGATCAACTGGCTGACAGGTACTGATCAAGTTGCTGACAGATGCTTCTCAAGTGGCTGACAGGCGCTTATCGCGTGGATGCGTATGCGTTTATCAATCAGCTGAGTGGGCACTGGTCAAGAGGCTGACAGGCACTGATCTAGTGGTGGACCAGGCGCTGAATGACCATCAGAGCAGGAAATGATCAAGCCGCTGACAGGCGCTGATCAGCCCGCTGAGGGTCACTGATCCTGTGGCGGAGTAGGCTCTGATTACGCAGCTAAGCGGGCACTGATCAAGCTGTTGAGAGTTGCTGATATATTGGCTGACAGGTGCTGATAAAGTGGCTGACAGGTACTGATCAAGCTGCTGACACGCGTTTATCAAGCGGCTGACAGGTGCTGATCAAGTGGCTGACAGGTTCTTCTCAAGAGGCTGACAGTCACTGATCGGGCGGCTGAGTAGGCGCTGATCGTAGGGCTCAGTAGGAGCAGATCAACTGGCTGAGAGATGCTATTTGCGCGGCTGAATAGGCACTGTTCAACCGGCTGACAGGTGCTGATCAAGCAGCTGACAGACACTGATCTCGCGGCTGATTAAGCACTGATAGCGCAGCTCAGTAAGTGTTGATCAAGCGGTTTACAGGTGCTTGTAAAGCGGCTGACAGGCGCTTATCGCTCGGCTGCTTAGGCGCCTCTCAATCTGCTGAGTGGGCAGTGGTCAAGCGGCTGACTGACACTGATCCAGTGGTTGACCAGGCGCTGAATGACCAGCAGAGCAGGAAATGATCAAGCGCCTGACAGGAGATCAACCAGCTGAGCGTCACTGACCGCGTGGCTGAGTAGGCTCTGTTCATGCAGCAAAGTGGGTGCTGATCTAGCGGTTGACAGGCGATGATCAATAGACTGACAGGTGTTAATCAAGCTGCTGATACGCACTGATCAACCTGCTGACAGGTGCTGATCAACCGGATGACAGGTGCTGATCAACTGGTTGACAGGTGCTAATGAAGCGACTCTCAGGTGCTGATCAACTGGCTGACAGGTGCTGATCAAGCAGCTGATACTCGTTGCTCAAGCTGCTGAAAGGTGCTGATCATCTGGCTGACAGGTGCTAATCAAGCGGCTGATAGGCGATGATCAAGGTGCTGACAGGTGCTGATCAACTGGCTGACAGGTGCTAAACAAGCAGCTGATAGGTGCTGATTGCGCAGCTGAGAATGCAATGATCAAGCAGCTGACAGGCACTGATCAATCGGTAGGCAGGTGCTGATCAACTGGCTGACAAGTGCTAATCAAGTAGCTGATAGGCGATGATCAAGCTGCTGACAGGTTCTGATCAAGAGGCTGACAGGTGCTGATCAACTGGCTGACAGGTGCTAATCACACGGCTGATAGGCGATGATCAAGGGGCTGACAGGTGCTGTTCAACTGGCTGACAGGTGCTAATGAAGCGGCTGACAGGTGCTGATCAATTGGCTGACAGGTGCTGATCAACTAGCTGACAGGTGCTAATCAAGTGGCTAATAGGCCCTGATCAAGCTGCTGACCGGTGATTTTCAGGCGGCTGACTGGTGCTTATCGCGCGGCTGCATTGGCGCTTTTCAATCGGCTGAGTGGGCAGTGGTCAACCAGCTGACAGGAACTAATCAAGCGGCTGACAGGTGCTGATAAAGTCGTTGACAGGTGCTGATCAAGCGACTGATAGTCGCTGATAAAGTGGCTGACAGTACTTCTCAAGTGTCTGTCAGGCGCACCTCGCACGGTTGAGTAGGCGCTGATCGCGGGGCTGAGTAGACACAGATCAAGCGGCTGAGGCGATGATCGTGCGGCTGAGTAAATGATGATCGCGTGGCTGATTAGGTGCTGGTCAAGTGGCTTCCAGGTACTTCTCAAGCGGCTGACAGGCACTGATCAAGTGGATGAACAGGAGATGAATGACCAGCAGAGCAGGAAATAATCAAGTGTCTGACTGGTGCTGATCAACTGCCTGACAGGTTCTGACGAAGCGGCTGAGTAGGTGCTGATCGTGAAGCTGATAAGGCGATGATCAAGCGGCTGATAGTCGTTGATCAAGTGGCTGTCAGGCACAGATCGCATGGCTGAGTAGGCGCTGGTCATGGGGCTGAGTAGGCACAGATCAAGAGGCTGAGGCGATGATCGCGCGGCTGAGTAAATGATCATCATGTGGCCGATTAGGTGCTGATCAAGAGGCTGACAGGTACTTGTCAAGCGGCTGACAAGCACTGATCAGGCGGCTGTGTAGGCACTGCCTGCGGGGCTCAGTGGGCACAGATCAACTGGCTGAAAGATGCTATTCGCGCGGCTGAGTCAGTGCTTTTCAATCGGCTGAGTGGAAAGTGGTCAAGCGCTGATCAAGCTGCTGACAGGTGCTTAACAAGCGGCTGACAATTGCTGATCAAGTGGCTGACAGGGGCTAATCAAGCAGCTGATAGGTGCTGATAAAGCTGCTGACAGGTGCTGATCAAGCGGTTGACAGGTTCTGATACAGCGGCTAACAGGTGCTGATAATGTGGCTGACAGTTCATGATCAAGCTGCTTATAGGGGCTGCCCTAGCGCCTGACAGTTGCTGATAAAGTGGCTGACAGGTGCAAATGAAGTGGCTGACAGGTGATGATCAACTGGCTGACAGGTACTGATCAAGTGGCTGATAGGCCCTGATCAAGCTGCTGACAGGTGCTGATTAAGCGGCGACAGGGGCTAATCAACTGGCTGACAGGTGCTAATCAAGCGGCTGATAGGCGCTGATCAAGCGGCTAACAGGTGCTGATCAACTGGCTGAGAAGTGTTAATTAAGCAGCTGATAGGTGCTCATCAAGCTGCTGAAAGTCGCTGATCAAGCGGCTGACAGGTGCTGATCCAGTGGCTTACAGGTGGTGATCAACTGGCTGAGAGGTGCTGATCAACTGGCTGACAGGTACTGATCAACTGGCTGATAGGCCCTGATCAAGTTGCTGACAGATGCTTCTCAAGTGGCTGACAGGCGCTTATCGCGTGGATGCGTATGCGTTTATCAATCAGCTGAGTGGGCACTGGTCAAGTGGCTGACAGGCACTGATGAAGTGTTTGACCAGGCGCTGAATGACCAGCAGAGCAGGAAATGATCAAGCGGCTGACAGGCGCTGATCAACATGCTGACAGGTGCTGATCAAGCAGCTGATAGGTGCTGATAAACCTGCTGACAGGTGCTGATCAAGCAGCTTACAGGTGCTGGTGAACTGGCTGACAGGTTCTAATCAAGCGGCTGAGTATGCGCTGATCGTGCAGCTGATAAGGCGATGATCAAGCGGCTAACAGGCGATGATCCAGCGGCTTACAGGTGCTGATCAACTGGCTGAGGGTCACTGATCACGTGGCTGAGAAGGATCTGATCACGCGGCATAGTGGTCGCTGATCAAGCAGTTGACAGGTGCTGTTATAGTGGCTGACAGGTGCTGATAAAGTGGCTGACAGGTACTGATCAATCGGTTGAGTAGGCACTGATCGCGCAGCTGATTAGGTGATGATAAAGCGGCTGAAAGGCGCTGATCAAGCGGCTGACATGTGCTGATAAAGTCGTTGACAGATGTTGATCTAGCAGCTGATAATCGCTGATCAAGCGGCTGACAGTACTTCGCAGTCGGCTGTCAGGCGCATATCGCACGGCTGAGTAGGCACTGATCGCGGGGCTGAGTAGGCACAGATCATGCGGCTGAGGCAATGATGGCATGTCTCAGTAAATACTGATAGCGAAGCTAATTAGGTGTTGATCAAGTGGTTTATAGGTGCTTGTCAAGCGGCTGACAGGTGCTGATCGCGCCGCTCAATAGGCGCTGATCGAGGGGTGAGTAGGCGCTGATCAAGCGTCTGACAGTCTCTGATCAAGCAGCTGGCAGACTATGATCACGCGGCAGTGTAGGGGCTGATTTGCGGCTGAGTAGGCATTGATCACGCAGCTGAGAAGGCACTGATGAAGCGGCTGGCAGACGCTGTTTAAGCGGCTTACAGGTGATGATCAAGCAGCTGACAGGTGCTGATCAACTGGCTGGCAGGTGCTAATGAAGCGGCTGACAGGTGTTGATCAACATGCTCTCAGGTGCTAATCAGGCAGCTGATAGGTGCTGATAAAGCTGCTGAAAGGTGCTGATCAAGCTGCTGACAGGTGCTGATTAGCGGCTGACAGGTGCTCATCAACTGGCTGACAGGTGCTAATCAAGCAGCTGATAGGTGCTGATAAAGCTGCTGACAGGTGCTGATCAACATGCTGACAGGTGCTAATCAAGCAGCTGATAGGTGCTGATAAAGATGCTGACAGGTGCTGATCAAGCTGCTGACAGGTGCTGATTAGCGGCTGACAGGTGCTCATCAACTGGCTGACAGGTGCTAATCAAGCGGCTGATAGGCCCTGATCAAGAGGCTAACAGGTACTGAACAACTGGCTGAGAAGTGTGAATTAAGCAGCTGATAGGCGCTGATCAAGCTGCTGAAAGGTGTTGATCAAGACGCTGACAGGTGCTGATTCAGTGGCTTACAAGTGATGATCCACTGGCTGATAGGTGCTGATCAACTGGCTGAGAAGTGTTTTTTAAGTAGCTGATACGCGCTGATCAAGCTGATGACAGGTCCTGATCCAGTGGCTTACAGGTGGTGATCAACTGGCTGAGAGGTGCTGATCAACTGAATGATAGGTACTTCTCAAGCTGCTGACAGGCACTGATTGGGCGGCTGAGTAGGCGTTCATTGCGGGGCTCAGTAGGCGCAGATCACCTGGGTGAGAGATGCAATTCGCGCGGCTAAGTAGGCACTCTTCAACCTGCAGACAGGTGCTGATCAAGTGGATGACCGACTCTGATAAAGAGGCTGACAGACTATGATCACGTGGCTGTGGAGGGGCTGATTCGCGGCTGAGTAGGCGCTAATCACGCAGCTGAGAAGGCAAATATCCAGCAGCTGACAGGCACTGATGAAGCGGCTGGCAGGCGCTGTTTAATCGGCTTACAGGTGCTGATCAAGCAGCTGACAGGTGCTCATCAACTGGCTGACAGGTGCTAAAAAAGCGGTTGACAGGTTTTGATCAACATGCTGACAGGTACTAATCAAGCAGCTGATAGGCGCTGATCAAGCTGCTGACATGTGCTGATCAGCTGGATGACTGGTACTGATCAAGCGGCTGAGTAGGCGCTGATCATGCAGCTGATTAGGTGATGATAAAGCATCTAAAAGGCGCTGATCAAGCAGATGACAGGTGCTGATAAAGTCGTTGACAGATGTTGATCTAGCGCCTGATAATCACTGAACAAGAGGCTGACAGGCGCTGATCAAGCGGCTGAAAGGTGCTGATAAAGTTTTTGGCAGATGCCGATCTAGCGGCTGATGATCGCCGATCAAGCGGCTGAGAGTACTTCGCATTCGGCTTTCAGGCATATATCGCACGGCTGATTAGGCACTGATCGCGGGGCTCAGTAGGCACAGATCATGCGGCTGAGGCGATGATCGCATGGCTCAGGAAATACTCATAGTAAATCTAATTAGGTGTTGATCAAGTGGTTTATAGGTGCTTGGCAAGCAGCTGACAGGTGCTGATTGCGCCGCTCAATAGGCGCTGATCGAGGGGGTGATTAGGCGCTGATCAAGCGTCTGACAGTCTCTGATCAAGCGGCAGACAGACTATGACCACGCGGCTGTGTAGGGGCTGATTCGAGGCTCAATAGGCATTGATCGCACAGCTGAGAAGGAACTGATCAAGCGCTGACAGGCATTGATGAAGCGGCTGGCAGACGCTGTTTAAGCGGCTTACAGGTGCTGATCAAGCAGCTGACAGGTGCTGATCAACTGGCTGACAGGTGCTAATCCAGCGGCTGACAGTTGCTGATCAAGTGGCTGAGAGTTGCTAATGTAGCGGCTGACAGGTGTTGATCAACATGCTGACAGGTGCTAATCAAGCAGCTGATAGGTGCTGATAAATCTGCTGACAGGTGCTGATCAAGCGGCTGACAGGTGCTGGTCAACTGGCTGACAGTGGCTAAAAATGTAGTTGACAGGTGTTGATCAACATGCTGACAGGTGCTAATCAAGCAGCTGATAGGCGCTGATCAAGCTGCTGACAGGTGCTGGTCAACTGGCGGACTGGTACTGATCAAGCGGCTGAGTAGGCGCTGATCATGCAGCTGATTAGGCGATGATAAAGCGGCTAACAGGCTCTGATCAAGCGGCTGACAGGTGCTGATCAAGCAGCTGATAGGCGTTGAACAAGGGTCTGACAGGTGCTGATCAACTGGCTTATAGGTACTCTTCAAGTGGCTGAAAGCCATGATCAAGCGGCTGAGAGGCACTTACCTCGTGGCTGCGTAGGCATTTTTCAATCAGCTGACTGGGCAGTGGTCAAGTGGCTGACAGGCACTGATGAAGTTGTTGACCAGGCGATGAATGACCAGCAGAGCAGGAAATGATCAAGCGGCTGACAGGCGCTGATCAACAGGCTGAGGCTCACTGATCACGTGGCTGAGTAGGATCTGATCACGCAGCAAAGTGGTCTCTGATCAAGCAGTTGACAGGTGCTGATATAGTGGCTGACAGGTACTGATAAAGTGGCTGACAGGTACTGATCAAGCGGCTGACAGGTGCTGATCCAGTGGCTTACAGGTGGTGATCAAATGGATGAGAGGTGCTGATCAACTGGCAGCCAGGTACTTCTCAAGCGGCTGACAGGCACTGATCGGGCGGCTGAGTAGGCGCTGATTGCGGGGCTCAGTAGGCGCAGATCAACTGGCTGAGAGATGCAATTCGCGCGGCTGAGTAGGCACTCTTCAACCTGCTGACAGGTGCTGATCAAGCGGATGAACGACTCTGATAAAGAGGCTGACAGACTATGATCACGCGGCTGTGTAGGGGCTGATACGAGGCTCAGTAGGCATTGATCGCACAGCTGAGAAGGAACTGATCAAGCGCTGACAGGCATTGATGAAGCGGCTGGCAGACGCTGTTTAAGCGGCTTACAGGTGCTGATCAAGCAGCTGACAGGTGCTGATCAACTGGCTGACAGGTGCTAATTCAGGGGCTGACAGTTGCTGATCAACTGGCTGAGTGTTGCTAATGAAGCGGCTGACAGGTGTTGATCAACATGCTGACAGGTGCTGATCAAGAAGCTGATAGGTGCTGATAAATCTTCTGACAGGTGCTGATCAAGCGGCTGACAGGTGCTGATCAAGCGGCTGAGTAGGCGCTGATCATGAAGCTGATTAGGCGATGATAAAGTGGCTAACAGGCGCTGATCAAGCGGCTGACAGGTGCTGTTAAAGTGGTTGACAGGAGCTGATCAAGCAGCTGATAGTCGTTGATCAAGCGGCTGTCTGGAGCAGATTGCATGGCTGAGTAGGCACAGATCAAGAGGCTGAGGCGATGATCGTGGGGCTGAGTAAATGATCACCGCGTGGCTGATTAGGTGCTGTCAAGAGACTGACACGCTTTTATCAAGTTGCTGACAGGTGCTGATCAACCTGCTGACAGGTGCTTAACAAGCGGCTGACAATTGCTGGTCAACTGGCTGACAGGGGCTAATCAAGAGGCTGATAGGCGCTCATCAAGCAGCTGACAGGTCCTGATCAAGCGGCTGATAGGCGCTGATCAAGGGGCTGACAGGTGCTGATCAACTGGCTGATAGGTACTCTTCAAGTGGCTGAAAGCCCTGATCAAGCGGCTGAGAGGCACTTAGGGCGCGGCTGCGTAGGCGCTTTTCAATCAGCTGAGTGGGCTCTGGTCAAGTGGCTGACAGGCACTGATGAAGTGGTTGACCAGGCACTGAATGACCAGAAGAGCAGGAAATGATCAAGCCGCTGACAGGCGCTGATCAGCCGGCTGAGGGTCACGCATCACGTGGCTGAGTAAGATCTGATCACGCAGCAAAGTGGTCGCTGATCAAGCAGTTGACAGGTGCTGATATAGTGGCTGAAAGCTGCTTAAAAGTGGATGGCAGGTCCTGATCAAGCGCTTGAGTAGGCGCTGATCGCGCAGCTGATTAGGCGATGATCAAGCGGCTGACAGTACTTCTCAATCGGCTTTCAGGTACATATCGCACAGCTGAGTAGGCACTGATCGAGGGGCTGAGTAGGCACAGATCATGCGGCTGAGGCGATGATCACATGGCTCAGTAAATATTGATAGCAAAGCTAATTAGGTGTTGATCAAGTGGTGTATAGGTGACTGTCAAGCGTCTGACAGTCTCTGATCAAGCGGCTGACAGACTATGATCACGCTGCTGTGTAGGGGCTGATTCACGGCTGAGTAGGCATTGATCGTACAGCTGAGAAGGCACTGATCAAGCGGCTGGCAGGCGCTGTTTAAGCGGCTTACAGGTGCTGATCAAGCAGCTGACAGGTGCTGATCAACTGGCTGACAGTTGCTAATGAAGCGGCTGACAGCCGCTGATCAACTGTCTGACAGTTGCTAAAGAAGAGGCTGAAGGGTGTGGATCAACATGCTGACAGGTGCTAATCAAGCAGCTGATAGGTGCTGATAAAGCTGCTGAAAGGTGCTGATCAAGCGGCTGAAAAGTGCTGATCAAGTTGCTGACAGGTGCTGATCAAGCTGTTGAAAGGTGCTGATCAAGCCCCTGACATGTACTGATTCAGTGGCTTACAGGTGATGATTAACTGGCTGATAGTTGCTGATCAAGCCGCTAACAGGTGCTGATCAACTGGCTCAGAAGTGTTAATTAAGCAGCTGATAGGCACTGATCAAGCTGCTGAAAGGTGCTGATCAAGCGGCTGACAGGTGCTGATCCAGTGGCTTACAGGTGGTGATCAAGTGGCTAAGAGGTGCTGATCAACTGGCTGACAGGTACTTCTCAAGCGGCTGACAGGCACTGATCAAGTGGATGACCAGGCGCTGAATGGCCAGCAGAGCAGGAAATGATCAAGCGGCTGACTGGTGTTGATCAACTGCCTGACAGGTTCTGATCAAGCGGCTGAGTAAGCGCTGATCGTGCAGCTGATAAGGCGATGATCAAGCGGCTAACAGGCCCTGATCCAGTGGCTAACAGGTGCTGATCAACTGGCTGAGAGGTGCTGATCAACTGGCTGACACGTGCTAATCAAGCAGCTGATAGGCGCTGATCAAGCTGCTGATAGGTTCTGATCAACTGGCTGACTGGAACTGATCAAGCGGCTGAGTAGGCGCTGATCATGCAGCTGATTAGGTGATGATAAAGTGGCTAACAGGCGCTGATCAAGCGGCTGACAGGTGATGATAAAGTGGTTGACAGGTGATGATCAAGCGGCTGATAGTCGTTGACCAAGTGGCTGTCAGGCACAGATCGCATGGCTGAGTAGGCGCTGGGCAAGTGGCTGAAAGGTACTTCTCAAGCGGCTGACAGGCACTGATCAAGTGGATGACCAGGCGCTGAATGACCAGCAGAGCAGGAAATGATCAAGCGGCTGACTGGTGTTGATCAACTGCCTGACACGTTCTGATCAAGCGGCTGAGTAGGCGCTGATCGTGCAGCTGATAAGGCGATGATCAAGTGGCTAACAGGCGCTGATCAAGCGGCTGACAGGTGATGATAAAGTGGTTGACAGGTGATGATCAAGCGGCTGATAGTCGATGATCAAGTGGCTGTCAGGCAAAGATCGCATGGCTGAGTAGGCGCTGGTCATGGGGCTGAGTAGGCACAGATCAAGAGGCTGAGGCGATGATCGCGCGGCTGAGTAAATGATCATCGTGTGGCTGATTAGCTGCTGATCAAGAGGCTGACAGGTACTTGTCAAGCGGCTGACAAGCACTGATCGGGCGGCTGTGTAGTCACTGACTGCGGGGCTCAGTAGGCACAGATCAACTGGCTGAAAGATGCTATTCGCGCGGCTGAGTCGGTGCTTTGCAATCGGCTGAGTGGAAAGTGGTCAAGCGCTGATCAAGCTGCTGACAGGTGCTTAACAAGCGGCTGACAATTGCTGATCAACAGGCTTACTGGGGCTAATCAAGCCACTGATAGGCGCTGATCAAGTGGCTGACAGGTGCTGGTCAACTGACTGAGAGTTGCTAATCAAGCGGCTGATAGGTGCTCATCAAGCTGCTGACAGGTGCTGATCAAGTGGCTGACAGGTACTTGTCAAGCGGCGGACAAGCACTGATCGGGCGGCTGTGTAGGCACGGACTGCGGGGTTCAGTAGGCACAGATCAACTGGTTGAAAGATGCTATTCGCGCGGCTGAGTCGGTGCTTTTCAATTGGCTGAGTGGAAAGTGGTCAAGCGCTCATCAAGCGGCTGACAGTTGCTGATCAAGCGGCTGATACGCGCTGATCAAGGGGCTGACAGGTGCTGATCAAGCTGCTGACAGGTGCTGATTAAGCGGAGGACAGGTGCTAATCAACTGGCGGACAGCTGCTAATCAAGTGGCCAATAGGTGCTGATCAAGAGGCTAACAGGTGCTGATCAACTGGCTGAGAATTGTTAATTAAGCACCTGATAGGC
This sequence comes from Bubalus kerabau, assembly GCF_029407905.1. NCBI lineage: Eukaryota > Metazoa > Chordata > Mammalia > Artiodactyla > Bovidae > Bubalus > Bubalus kerabau. The sequence continues at coordinate 5,012,044 of NW_026577879.1, forward strand.
ACTGATCAAGCTGCTGAAAGGTGCTGATCAAGGGGCTGACAGGTGCTGATCAACTGGCTGATAGGTACTATTCAAGTGGCTGATAGGCCCTGATCAATCTTCTGACAGGTGCTTGTCAAGCGGCTGAGAGGCACTTAATGCGCGGCTGCGAATGCGATTTTCAATCAGCTGAGTGGGCAGTGGTCAAGTGGCTGACAGGCACTGATGAAGTGGTTGACCAGGCGCTGAATGACCAGCAGAGCAGGAAATGATCAAGCGGCTGATAGGTGCTGATAAACCTGCTGACAGGTGCTGATCAAGCGGCTGACAGGTGCTGGTCGACTGGCTGACAGGTGCTAATCAAGCAGCTGATAGGCGCTCATCAAGTGGCTGACAGGTGCTGATCAAGCGGCTGAGTATGCGCTGATCGTGCAGCTGATAAGGCGATGATCAAGCGGCTAACAGGCGATGATCCAGTGGCTTACAGGTGCTGATCAACTGTATGAGGGTCACTGATCACGTGGCTGAGAAAGATCTGACCACGCAGCAAAGTGGTCGCTGATCAAGCAGTTGACAGGTGCTGTTATAGTGGCCGAAAGGAGCTGATAAAGTGGCTGACAGGTACTGATCAAGCAGTTGAGTAGGCGCTGATCGCGCAGCTGATTAGGCCATGATAAAGCGGCTGACAGGCGCTGATAAAGCGGTTGACAGGAGCTGATAAGTCGTTGACAGATGTTGATCTAGAGGCTGATAATCGCTGATCAAGCGGCTGACAGTAATTCTCAATCGGCTGTCAGGCACATATCGCACGGCTGAGTAGGCAGTGATCGCGGGGTTGAGTAGGCACAGATCATGCGGCTGAGGCGAGCATCGCATGGCTCAGTAAATACTGATAGCGAAGCTAATTAGGTGTTGATCAAGTGGTGTATAGGAGCTTGTCAAGCGGCTGACAGGTGCTGATCACGCTGCTGAATAGGCGCTGATCGAGGGGGTGATTAGGCGCTGATCAAGCGTCTGACAGTCTCTGATCAAGCGGCCGACAGACTATGATCACCCGGCAGTGTAGGGGCTGTTTCTCGGCTAAGTAGGCATTGATGGCGCAGCTGAGAAGGCACTGATCAAGCGGCTGGCAGCACTGTTTAAGCGGCTTACAGGTGCTGAACAACTGGCTGACAGTTGCTAATGAAGCGGCTGACAGGTGTTGATCAACATGCTGACAGGTGCTAATCAAGCAGCTGATAGGTGCTGATAAAGCTGCTGACAGATGCTGATCAAGCTGCTGACAGGTGCTGATTAAGCGGCTGACAGGTGCTAATCAACTGGCTGACAGGTGCTAATCAAGCAGCTGATAGGCGCTGATCAAGCGGCTCTCAGGTGCTGATCAACTGTCTGAGAAGTGTTAATTAAGCAGCTGATAGGCGCTGATCAAGCGTCTGAAAGGTGCTGATAAAGTAGTTGACAGATGCTCATCTAGCGGTTGATGATCGCTGATCTAGCGGCTGATTATCACTGATCAAGCGAGTGACAGTACTTCTCAATCGGATGTCAGGCACATATCGCACGGCTGAGTAGGCACTGATCGCGGGGCTGAGTAGGCACAGATCATGCAGCTGAGGCCATGATCGCATGGCTCAGGAAATACTGAGAGTGAAGCTAATAAGGTGTTGATCAAGTGGTGTATAAGTTCTTGTCAAGCGCCTGACAGGTGCTGATCGCCCTGCTCAATAGGCGCTGATGGAGGGGGTGATTAGGCGCTGATCAAGCGCCTGACAGTCTCTGCTCAAGCGGCTGGCAGACTATGATCACGCGTCTGTGTAGGGGCTGATTCGCGGCTGAGTAGGCGCTGATAGCCCAGCTGAGAAGGCAATGATCAAGCAGCTGACGGGCACTGATGAAGCCGGTTACATGTGCTGATCAAGCAGCTGACAGGTGCTGATCAACTGGCTGAGAGGTGCTAATGAAGCGGCTGACAGGTGTTGATCAACATGCTGACAGGTGCTAATCAAGCAGCTGATAGGTGCTGATAAAGCTGCTGACAGGTGCTGATCAAGCGGCTGACAGGTGCTGATCAACTGGCTGACAGATTCTGATCAAGCGGCTGAGTAGGCGCTGATCGCGCAGCTGATTAGGCAATGATAAAGTGGCTGACAGGCGCTGATCAAGTGGCTGACAGGTGCTGATCAAGTCGTTGACAGATCTTGATCTAGCGGCTGATAATCGCTGATCAAGCAGCTGACAGGCGCTGATCAAGCGGCTGAAAGGTGCTGATAAAGTCGTTAATAGATGCTGATCTAGCGGCTGATAATCGCTGATCAAGCGACTGACAGTACTTCTCAATCGGCTTTCAGGCACATATCGCATGGCTGAGTAGACATTGATCGCGGGGCTGAGTAGGCACAGATCATGCGGCTGAGGCGATGATCGCATGGCTCAGTAAATACTGATAGCGAAGCTAATTAGGTGTTGATCAAGTGGTGTATAGGAGCTTGTCAAGCGGCTGACAGGTGCTGATCACGCCGCTGAATATGCGCTGATCGAGGGGGTGATTAGGCGCTGATCAAGTGTCTGACAGTCTCTGATCAAGCGGCTTACAGACTATGATCACGCGGCTGTTTAGGGGCTGATTCGCAGATGAGTAGGCATTGATCCCGCAGCTGAGAAGGCAATGATCAAGAGGCTGTCAGGTGCTGTTTAAGCGGCTTTCAGGTGCTGATCAAGCAGCTGACAGGTGCTGATCAACTGGCTGACAGTGGCTAATGAAGCGGCTGAAAGGTTTTGATCAACATGCTGACAGGTGCTGATTAAGCGGCTGACAGGTGCTGATAAAGCTGCTGACAGGTGCTGATCAAGCTGCTGACAGGTGTTTAACAAGCATCTAACAATTGCTGATCAACTGGCTGACAGGGGCTAATCAAGCCACTGATAGGCGCTTATCAAGCGGCTGACAGGTGCTGGTCAACTGGCTGACAGGTGCTAATCAAGCGGCTGATAGGCACTCATCAAGCGGCTGACAGGTGCTGATCAAGCGGCTGATAGGCGCTGATCAAGGGGCTGACAGGTGCTGATCAACTGGCTGACAGGTGCTAATCAAGTGGCTGATAGGCACTCATCAAGCAGCTGGCAGGTGCTGATCAAGTGGCTGATAGGCCCTGATCAAACTTCTGACAGGTGCTGGTCAAGCGGCTGAGAGGCACTTATCTCGCGGCTGTGTAGGCGCTTTTCAATCAGCTGATTGGGCACTGGTCAAGTGGCTGACAGGCACTGCTGAAGTGGTTGACCAGGCGCTGAATGACCAGCAGAGCAGGAAATGATCAAGCGGCTGACAGGCACTGATCAACCGGCTGAGGGTCACGGATCACGTGGCTGAGTAGGAACTGATCACGCAGCAAAGTGGTCGCTGATCAAGCAGTTGACAGGTGCTGATAGAGTGGCTGACAGGTGCTGATAAAGTGGCTGACAGGTACTGATCAAGCCGTTGAGTAGGCGCTGATCGCGCAGCTGATTAGGCGATGATAAAGCGGCTGACAGGCGCTGATGAAGTGGCTGACAGGTGCTGATAAAGTCGTTGACAGATGTTGATCTAGCGGCTAATAATCGCTGATCAAGGGGCTGACAGGTGCTGTTGAATCTTTGACAGATGCTCATCTGGCGGCTGATAATCGCTGATCAAGCGGCTGACAGTAATTCTCAATCGGCTGTCAGGCACATATCGCACGGCTGAGTAGGCAGTGATCGCGGGGTTGAGTAGGCACAGATCATGCGGCTGAGGCGAGCATCGCATGGCTCAGTAAATACTGATAGCGAAGCTAATTAGGTGTTGATCAAGTGGTGTATAGGAGCTTGTCAAGCGGCTGACAGGTGCTGATCACGCTGCTGAATAGGCGCTGATCGAGGGGGTGATTAGGCGCTGATCAAGCGTCTGACAGTCTCTGATCAAGCGGCCGACAGACTGTGATCACCCGGCAGTGTAGGGGCTGTTTCTCGGCTAAGTAGGCATTGATGGCGCAGCTGAGAAGGCACTGATCAAGCGGCTGGCAGCACTGTTTAAGCGGCTTACAGGTGCTGATCAAGCAGCTGACAGGTGCTGATCAACTGGCTGACAGTTGCTAATGAAGCGGCTGACAGGTGTTGATCAACATGCTGACAGGTGCTAATCAAGCAGCTGATAGGTGCTGATAAAGCTGCTGACAGATGCTGATCAAGCTGCTGACAGGTGCTGATTAAGCGGCTGACAGGTGCTAATCAACTGGCTGACAGGTGCTAATCAAGCAGCTGATAGGCGCTGATCAAGCGGCTCTCAGGTGCTGATCAACTGGCTGAGAAGTGTTAATTAAGCAGCTGATAGGCGCTGATCAAGCGTCTGAAAGGTGCTGATAAAGTAGTTGACAGATGCTGATCTAGCGGTTGATGATCGCTGATCTAGCGGCTGATTATCACTGATCAAGCGAGTGACAGTACTTCTCAATCGGATGTCAGGCACATATCGCACGGCTGAGTAGGCACTGATCGCGGGGCTGAGTAGGCACAGATCATGCAGCTGAGGCCATGATCGCATGGCTCAGGAAATACTGAGAGTGAAGCTAATAACGTGTTGATCAAGTGGTGTATAAGTTCTTGTCAAGCGCCTGACAGGTGCTGATCGCCCTGCTCAGTAGGCGCTGATGGAGGGGGTGATTAGGCGCTGATCAAGCGCCTGACAGTCTCTGCTCAAGCGGCTGGCAGACTATGATCACGCGTCTGTGTAGGGGCTGATTCGCAGCTGAGTAGGCGCTGATAGCCCAGCTGAGAAGGCAATGATCAAGCAGCTGACGGGCACTGATGAAGCCGGTTATATGTGCTGATCAAGCAGCTGACAGGTGCTGATCAACTGGCTGAGAGGTGCTAATGAAGCGGCTGACAGGTGTTGATCAACATGCTGACAGGTGCTAATCAAGCAGCTGATAGGTGCTGATAAAGCTGCTGACAGGTGATGATCAAGCGGCTGACAGGTGCTGATCAACTGGCTGACAGATTCTGATCAAGCGGCTGAGTAGGCGCTGATCGCGCAGCTGATTAGGCAATGATAAAGTGGCTGACAGGCGCTGATCAAGTGGCTGACAGGTGCTGATCAAGTCGTTGACAGATCTTGATCTAGCGGCTGATAATCGCTGATCAAGCAGCTGACAGGCGCTGATCAAGTGGCTGAAAGGTGCTGATAAAGTCGTTAATAGATGCTGATCTAGCGGCTGATAATCGCTGATCAAGCGACTGACAGTACTTCTCAATCGGCTTTCAGGCACATATCGCATGGCTGAGTAGACATTGATCGCGGGGCTGAGTAGGCACAGATCATGCGGCTGAGGCGATGATCGCATGGCTCAGTAAATACTGATAGCGAAGCTAATTAAGTGTTGATCAAGTGGTGTATAGGAGCTTGTCAAGCGGCTGACAGGTGCCGATCACGCCACTGAATATGCGCTGATCGAGGGGGTGATTAGCCGCTGATCAAGTGTCTGACAGTCTCTGATCAAGCGGCTTACAGACTATGATCACGCGGCTGTTTAGGGGCTGATTCGCAGATGAGTAGGCATTGATCCCGCAGCTGAGAAGGCAATGATCAAGAGGCTGTCAGGTGCTGTTTAAGCGGCTTTCAGGGGCTGATCAAGCAGCTGACAGGTGCTGATCAACTGGCTGACAGTGGCTAATGAAGCGGCTGAAAGGTTTTGATCAACATGCTGACAGGTGCTGATTAAGCGGCTGACAGGTGCTGATAAAGCTGCTGACAGGTGCTGATCAAGCTGCTGACAGGTGTTTAACAAGCATCTAACAATTGCTGATCAACTGGCTGACAGGGGCTAATCAAGCCACTGATAGGCGCTTATCAAGCGGCTGACAGGTGCTGGTCAACTGGCTGACAGGTGCTAATCAAGCGGCTGATAGGCACTCATCAAGCGGCTGACAGGTGCTGATCAAGCGGCTGATAGGCGCTGATCAAGGGGCTGACAGGTGCTGATCAACTGGCTGACAGGTGCTAATCAAGCGGCTGGTAGGCACTCATCAAGCAGCTGGCAGGTGCTGATCAAGTGGCTTATAGGCCCTGATCAAACTTCTGACAGGTGCTTGTCAAGCGGCTGAGAGGCACTTATCGCGCGGCTGTGTAGGCGCTTTTCAATCAGCTGATTGGGCACTGGTCAAGTGGCTGACAGGCACTGCTGAAGTGGTTGACCAGGCGCTGAATGACCAGCAGAGCAGGAAATGATCAAGCGGCTGACAGGCGCTGATCAACCGGCTGAGGGTCACGGATCACGTGGCTGAGTAGGAACTGATCACGCAACAAAGTGGTCGCTGATCAAGCAGTTGACAGGTGCTGATAGAGTGGCTGACAGGTGCTGATAAAGTGGCTGACAGGTACTGATCAAGCCGTTGAGAAGGCACTGATCGCGCAGCTGATTATGCGATGATAAAGCGGCTGACAGGCGCTGATCAAGCGGCTGACAAGTGCTGATAAAGTCGTTGACAGATGTTGATCTAGCGGCTAATAATCGCTGATCAAGGGGCTGACAGGTGCTGATAAATCTTTGACAGATGCTGATCTTGCGGCTGATAATCGCTGATCAAGAGGCTTACAGTAATTCTCAATCGGCTGTCAAGCACATATCGCACGGCTGAGCAGGCAGTGATCGCGGGGTTGAGTAGGCACAGATCATGCGGCTGAGGCGAGCATCGCATGGCTCAGTAAATACTGATAGCGAAGCTAATTAGGTGTTGATCAAGTTGTTTATAGGAGCTTGTCAAGCGGCTGACAGGTGCTGATCGCGCCGCTTCAATAGGCGCTGATGGAGGGGGTGATTAGGCGCTGATCAAGCGTCTGACACTCTCTGATCAAGCGGCCGACAGACTATGATCACCCGGCAGAGTAGGGGCTGTTTCTCGGCTAAGTAGGCATTGATGGCGCAGCTGAGAAGGCACTGATCAAGCGGCTGGCAGCGCTGTTTAAGCGGCTTACAGGTGCTGATCAAGCAGCTGACAGGTGCTGATCAACTGGCTGACAGTTGCTAATGAAGCGGCTGACAGGTGTTGATCAACATGGTGACAGGTGCTAATCAAGCAGCTGATAGGTGCTGATAAAGCTGCTGACAGATGCTGATCAAGCTGCTGACAGGTGCTGATCATGCGGCTGATAGGCGCTGATCAAGGGTCTGACAGGCGCTGATCAACTGGCTGATAGGTACTATTCAAGTGGCTGATAGGCCCTGATCAAGCTTCTGACAGGTGCTTGTCAAGCGGCTGAGAGGCACTTATCGCGCGGCTGTGTAGGCGCTTTTCAATCAGCTGAGTGGGCACTGGTCAAGTCACTGAAAGGCACTGGTGAAGTGGTTGACCAGGCGCTGAATGACCAGCAGAGCAGGAAATGATCAAGCGGCTGACAGGCCTTAATCAACCGGCTGAGGGTCACTGATCACGTGGCTGAGTAGGATCTGATCACAAAGCAAAGTGGTCGCTGTTCAAGCAGTTGACAGGTGCTGATATAGTGGCTGACAGGTGCTGATAAAGAGGCAGACAGGTACTGATCAACCGGTTGAGTAGGCGATGATCGTGCAGCTGATAAGGCTATGATCAAGCGGCTTACAGGCGCTGATCCAGTGGCTTACAGGTGATGATCAACTGGATGAGACGTGCTGATCAATTGGCTGACAGGTGCTAACAAAGCAGCTGATAGGCGCTGATCAAGCTGCTGACAGGTGCTGATCAACTGGCTGAGTAGGCGCTGATCAGGCAGCTGATTACGCGATGACAAAGCGGCTAACAGGCACTGATCAAGCGGCTTAGAGGTGATGATAAATGGTTGACAGTTGCTGATCAAGCGGTTGAGAGTCATTCATCAAGTGGCTGTCAGGCACAGATCACATGGCTGAGTAGGCACAGATCAAGAGGCTGAGGGGATGATCGCGCGGCTGAGTAAATGATCATCACGTGTCTGATTAGCTGCTGATCAAGAGGCTGACACGCGTTTATCAAGCTGCTGACAGGTGCTGATCAACTGGCTGACAGTTGCTAATGAAGCGGCTAACAGGTGCTGATCAACTGGCTGAGAAGTGTTAATTAAGCAGCTAATACACCCTGATCAAGCTGCTGAATGGTGCTGATCAAGCGGCTGACAGGTGCTGATCCAGTGGCTTACACGTGGTGATCAGGTGGCTGAGAGGTGCTGATCAACTGGCTGACAGTTACTTCTCAAGCAGCTGAGTAGGTGCTGATCGTGCAGCTGATAAGGCGATGATCAAGCGGCTAACTTGCGCTGATCCAGTGTCTTACAGGTTCTGATCAACTGGCTGAGAGTTGCTGATCAACTGGCTGACAGGTGCTAATCAAGCAGCTGACAGGCACTGATCGGGTGGCTGAGTAGGCGCTGATTGCAGGTCTCAGTAGGTACAGATCAACTGGCTGAGAGATGCAATTCGCACGGCTGAGTAGGCACTCTTCAACCTGCTGACAGGTTCTGATCCAGCGGATGACCAACTCTGATAAAGAGGCTGACACACTATGATCACGCGGCTGTGTAGGGGCTGATTCGCGGCTGAGTAGGCGCTGATCCCGCAGCTGAGAAGGCAATGATCAAGCAGCTGACAGGCACTGATGAAGCGGCTGGCAGGCGCTGTTTAAGCGGCTTACAGGTGCTGATCAAGCAGCTGACAGGTGCTGATCAACTAGCTGACAGGTGGTAATCAAGCGGCTGACAGTTGCTGATCAACTGGCTGACAGTTGCTAATGAAGGGGCTGTCAGGTGTTGATCAACATGCTGACAGGTGCTAATCAAGCAGCTGATAGGTGCTGATAAAGCTGCTGAAAGGTCCTGATCAAGCGGCTGACAGGTGTCGATCAACTGGATGACAGTTACTATTCAACTGGTAGATTGGCCCTGATCAAGCTTCTGATAGGTGCTTGTCAAGCGGCTGAGAGGCACTTATCGCGCAGCTGTGTAGGCGCTTTTCAATCAGCTGAGTGGGCACTGGTCAAGTGGCTGACAGGCACTGATGAAGTGGTTGACCAGGCCGCCTGAGGGTCACTGATCCTGTGGCTGAGTAGGCTCTGATTACGCAGATAAGTGGGCACTGATCAAGATGTTGAGAGTTGCTGATATATTGGCTGACAGGTGCTGATCAAGTGGCTGACAGGTACTTCTCTAGAGGCTGACACGCGTTTATGAAGCGGCTGACAGGTGCTGATCAAGTGGCTGACAGGTGCTAATCCAGCGGCTGACAGTGGCTGATCAACTGGCTGAGAGTTTCTAATGAAGCGGCTGACAGGTGTTGATCAACTTGCTGACAGGTGCTAATCAAGCAGCTGACAGGTGCTGATAAAGTGGCTGACAGGTGCTGATAAAGTCGTTGACAGATGTTGATCTAGCGGCTAATAATCTCTGATCAAGGGACTGACAGGTGCTGTTAAATCTTTCACAGATGCTCATCTGGCGGCTGATAATCGCTGATCAAGCGGCTGACAGTAATTCTCAATCGGCTGTCAGGCACATATCGCACGGCTGAGTAGGCAGTGATCGCGGGGTTGAGTAGGCACAGATCATGCGGCTGAGGCGAGCATCGCATGGCTCAGTAAATACTGATAGCGAAGCTAATTAGGTGTTGATCAAGTGGTGTATAGGAGCTTGTCAAGCGGCTGACAGGTGCTGATCACGCTGCTGAATAGGCGCTGATCGAGGGGGTGATTAGGCGCTGATCAAGCGTCTGACAGTCTCTGATCAAGCGGCCGACAGACTATGATCACCCGGCAGTGTAGGGGCTGTTTCTCGGCTAAGTAGGAATTGATGGCGCAGCTGAGAAGGCACTGATCAAGCGGCTGGCAGCACTGTTTAAGCGGCTTACAGGTGCTGATCAAGCAGCTGACAGGTGCTGATCAACTGGCTGACAGTTGCTAATGAAGCGGCTGACAGGTGTTGATCAACATGCTGACAGGTGCTAATCAAGCAGCTGATAGGTGCTGATAAAGCTGCTGACAGATGCTGATCAAGCTGCTGACAGGTGCTGATTAAGCGGCTGACAGGTGCTAATCAACTGGCTGACAGGTGCTAATCAAGCAGCTGATAGGCGCTGATCAAGCGGCTCTCAGGTGCTGATCAACTGGCTGAGAAGTGTTAATTAAGCAGCTGATAGGCGCTGATCAAGCGTCTGAAAGGTGCTGATAAAGTAGTTGACAGATGCTGATCTAGCAGTTGATGATCGCTGATCTAGCAGCTGATTATCACTGATCAAGCGAGTGACAGTACTTCTCAATCGGATGTCAGGCACATATCGCACGGCTGAGTAGGCACTGATCGCGGGGCTGAGTAGGCACAGATCATGCAGCTGAGGCCATGATCGCATGGCTCAGGAAATACTGAGAGTGAAGCTAATAAGGTGTTGATCAAGTGGTGTATAAGTTCTTGTCAAGCGCCTGACAGGTGCTGATCGCCCTGCTCAATAGGCGCTGATGGAGGGGGTGATTAGGCGCTGATCAAGCGCCTGACAGTCTCTGCTCAAGCGGCTGGCAGACTATGATCACGCGTCTGTGTAGGGGCTGATTCGCGGCTGAGTAGGCGCTGATAGCCCAGCTGAGAAGGCAATGATCAAGCAGCTGACGGGCACTGATGAAGCCGGTTATATGTGCTGATCAAGCAGCTGACAGGTGCTGATCAACTGGCTGAGAGGTGCTAATGAAGCGGCTGACAGGTGTTGATCAACATGCTGACAGGTGCTAATCAAGCAGCTGATAGGTGCTGATCAAGCGGCTGACAGGTGCTGATCAACTGGCTGACAGGTGCTGATCAACTGGCTGACAGATTCTGATCAAGCGGCTGAGTAGGCGCTGATCGCGCAGCTGATTAGGCAATGATAAAGTGGCTGACAGGCGCTGATCAAGTGGCTGACAGGTGCTGATCAAGTCGTTGACAGATCTTGATCTAGCGGCTGATAATCGCTGATCAAGCAGCTGACAGGCACTGATCAAGCGGCTGAAAGGTGCTGATAAAGTCGTTAATAGATGCTGATCTAGCGGCTGATAATCGCTGATCAAGCGACTGACAGTACTTCTCAATCGGCTTTCAGGCACATATCGCATGGCTGAGTAGACATTGATCGCGGGGCTGAGTAGGCACAGATCATGCGGCTGAGGCGATGATCGCATGGCTCAGTAAATACTGATAGCGAAGCTAATTAGGTGTTGATCAAGTGGTGTATAGGAGCTTGTCAAGCGGCTGACAGGTGCTGATCACGCCGCTGAATATGCGCTGATCGAGGGGGTGATTAGGCGCTGATCAAGTGTCTGACAGTCTCTGATCAAGCGGCTTACAGACTATGATCACGCGGCTGTTTAGGGGCTGATTCGCAGATGAGTAGGCATTGATCCCGCAGCTGAGAAGGCAATGATCAAGAGGCTGTCAGGTGCTGTTTAAGCGGCTTTCAGGTGCTGATCAAGCAGCTGACAGGTGCTGATCAACTGGCTGACAGTGGCTAATGAAGCGGCTGACAGCCGCTGATCAACTGGCTGACAGTTGCTAATGAAGCAGCTGAAAGGTTTTGATCAACATGCTGACAGGTGCTGATTAAGCGGCTGACAGGTGCTGATAAAGCTGCTGACAGGTGCTGATCAAGCTGCTGACAGGTGTTTAACAAGCATCTAACAATTGCTGATCAACTGGCTGACAGGGGCTAATCAAGCGGCTGATAGGCGCTGATCAAGGGGCTGACAGGTGCTGATAAACTGGCTGACAGGGGCTAATCAAGCGGCTGATAGGCACTCATCAAGCAGCTGGCAGGTGCTGATCAAGTGGCTGATAGGCCCTGATCAAACTTCTGACAGGTGCTTGTCAAGCGGCTGAGAGGCACTTATCGCGCGGCTGTGTAGGCGCTTTTCAATCAGCTGATTGGGCACTGGTCAAGTGGCTGACAGGCACTGATGAAGTGGTTGACCAGGCGCTGAATGACCAGCAGAGCAGGAAATGATCAAGCGGCTGACAGGCGCTGATGAACCGGCTGAGGGTCACGGATCACGTGGCTGAGTAGGAACTGATCACGCAGCAAAGTGGTCGCTGATCAAGCAGTTGACAGGTGCTGATAGAGTGGCTGACAGGTGCTGATAAAGTGGCTGACAGGTACTGATCAAGCCGTTGAGTAGGCGCTGATTGCGCAGCTGATTAGGCGATGATAAAGCGGCTGACAGGCGCTGATGAAGTGGCTGACAGGTGCTGATAAAGTCGTTGACAGATGTTGATCTAGCGGCTAATAATCGCTGATCAAGGGGCTGACAGGTGCTGTTAAATCTTTGACAGATGCTGATCTGGCGGCTGATAATCGCTGATCAAGCGGCTGACAGTAATTCTCAATCGGCTGTCAGGCACATATCGCACGGCTGAGTAGGCAGTGATCGCGGGGTTGAGTAGGCACAGATCATGCGGCTGAGGCGAGCATCGCATGGCTCAGTAAATACTGATAGCGAAGCTAATTAGGTGTTGATCAAGTGGTGTATAGGAGCTTGTCAAGCGGCTGACAGGTGCTGATCACGCTGCTGAATAGGCGCTGATCGAGGGGGTGATTAGGCGCTGATCAAGCGTCTGACAGTCTCTGATCAAGCGGCCGACAGACTATGATCACCCGGCAGTGTAGGGGCTGTTTCTCGGCTAAGTAGGCATTGATGGCGCAGCTGAGAAGGCACTGATCAAGCGGCTGGCAGCACTGTTTAAGCGGCTTACAGGTGCTGATCAAGCAGCTGACAGGTGCTGATCAACTGGCTGACAGTTGCTAATGAAGCGGCTGACAGGTGTTGATCAACATGCTGACAGGTGCTAATCAAGCAGCTGATAGGTGCTGATAAAGCTGCTGACAGATGCTGATCAAGCTGCTGACAGGTGCTGATTAAGCGGCTGACAGGTGCTAATCAACTGGCTGACAGGTGCTAATCAAGCAGCTGATAGGCGCTGATCAAGCGGCTCTCAGGTGCTGATCAACTGGCTGAGAAGTGTTAATTAAGCAGCTGATAGGCGCTGATCAAGCGTCTGAAAGGTGCTGATAAAGTAGTTGACAGATGCTGATCTAGCGGTTGATGATCGCTGATCTAGCGGCTGATTATCACTGATCAAGCGAGTGACAGTACTTCTCAATCGGATGTCAGGCACATATCGCACGGCTGAGTAGGCACTGATCGCGGGGCTGAGTAGGCACAGATCATGCAGCTGAGGCCATGATCGCATGGCTCAGGAAATACTGAGAGTGAAGCTAATAAGGTGTTGATCAAGTGGTGTATAAGTTCTTGTCAAGCGCCTGACAGGTGCTGATCGCCCTGCTCAATAGGCGCTGATGGAGGGGGTGATTAGGCGCTGATCAAGCGCCTGACAGTCTCTGCTCAAGCGGCTGGCAGACTATGATCACGCGTCTGTGTAGGGGCTGATTCGCGGCTGAGTAGGCGCTGATAGCCCAGCTGAGAAGGCAATGATCAAGCAGCTGACGGGCACTGATGAAGCCGGTTACATGTGCTGATCAAGCAGCTGACAGGTGCTGATCAACTGGCTGAGAGGTGCTAATGAAGCGGCTGACAGGTGTTGATCAACATGCTGACAGGTGCTAATCAAGCAGCTGATAGGTGCTGATAAAGCTGCTGACAGGTGCTGATCAAGCGGCTGACAGGTGCTGATCAACTGGCTGACAGATTCTGATCAAGCGGCTGAGTAGGCGCTGATCGCGCAGCTGATTAGGCAATGATAAAGTGGCTGACAGGCGCTGATCAAGTGGCTGACAGGTGCTGATCAAGTCGTTGACAGATCTTGATCTAGCGGCTGATAATCGCTGATCAAGCAGCTGACAGGCGCTGATCAAGCGGCTGAAAGGTGCTGATAAAGTCGTTAATAGATGCTGATCTAGCGGCTGATAATCGCTGATCAAGCGACTGACAGACTATGATCACCCGGCAGTGTAGGGGCTGTTTCTCGGCTAAGTAGGCATTGTTGGCACAGATGAGAAGGCACTGATCAAGCGGCTGGCAGCGCTGTTTAAGCGGCTTACAGGTGCTGATCAACTGGCTGACAGTTGCTAATGAAGCAGCTGACAGGTGTTGATCAACATGCTGACAGGTGCTAATCAAGCAGCTGATAGGTGCTGATAAAGCTGCTGACAGATGCTGATCAAGCTGCTGACAGATGCTGATCATGCGGCTGATAGACGCTGATCAAGGTTCTGACAGGCGCTGATCAACTGGCTGATAGGTACTATTCAAGTGGCTGATAGGCCCTGATCAAGCTTCTGACAGGTGCTTGTCAAGCGGCTGAGAGGCACTTATCGTGCGGCTCTGTAGGCGCTTTTCAATCAGCTGAGTGGGCACTGGTCAAGTCACTGAAAGGCACTGGTGAAGTGGTTGACCAGGCGCTGAATGACCAGCAGAGCAGGAAATGATCAAGCGGCTGACAGGCCTTGATCAACCGGCTGAGGGTCACTGATCACATGGCTGAGTAGGATCTGATCACGCAGCAAAGTGGTCGCTTTTCAAGCAGTTGACAGGTGCTGATATAGTGGCTGACAGGTGCTGATAAAGAGGCAGACAGGTACTGATCAACCGGTTGAGTAGGCGATGATCGTGCAGCTTATAAGGCAATGATCAAGCGGCTTACAGGCGCTGATCCAGTGGCTTACAGGTGATGATCAACTGGATGAGACGTGCTGATCAATTGGCTGACAGGTGCTAACAAAGCAGCTGATAGGCGCTGATCAAGCTGCTGACAGGTGCTGATCAACTGGCTGACTGGTACTGATCAAGCGGCTGAGTAGGCGCTGATCAGGCAGCTGATTAGGCGATGACAAAGCGGCTAACAGGCGCTGATCAAGCGGCTTAGAGGTGATGATAAATGGTTGACAGTTGCTGATCAAGCGGTTGAGAGTCATTGATCAAGTGGCTGTCAGGCACAGATCACATGGCTGAGTAGGCACAGATCAAGAGGCTGAGGGGATGATCGCGCGGCTGAGTAAATGATAATCGTGTGTCTGATTAGCTGCTGATCAAGAGGCTGACACGCGTTTATCAAGCTGCTGACAGTTGCTGATCAACTGGCTGACAGTTGCTAATGAAGCGGCTAACAGGTGCTGATCAACTGGCTGAGAAGTGTTAATTAAGCAGCTAATACGCCCTGATCAAGCTGCTGAATGGTGCTGATCAAGCGGTTGACAGGTGCTGATCAACTGGCTGACAGGTGTTAATCAAGCAGCTGATACGCACTGATCAACCTGCTGACAGGTCCTGATCAACCGGATGACAGGTGCTGATCAACTGGCTGACAGGTGCTAATCAAGTGGCTGATAGGCCCTGATCAGTCTGCTGACAGGTGCTGATCAACTGGCTGACAGGTACTGATCAAGCTGCTGACACGCGTTTATCAAGCGGCCGACAGGTGCTGATCAAGTGGCTGACATGTACTTCTCAAGAGGCTGACAGACACTGATCGGGCAGCTGAGTAGGCGCTGATCGTGGGGCTCAGTAGGAGCAGATCAACTGGCTGAGAGATGCTATTTGTGCGGCTGAATAGGCACTTTTCAACCGGCTGACAGGTGCTGATCAAGCAGCTGACAGACACTGATCTCGCGGCTGATTAAGCACTGATAGTGCAGCTCAGTAAATGTTGATCAAGCGGTTTACAGGTGCTTGTAAAGCGGCTGACAGGCGCTTATCACTTGGCTGCGTAGGCGCTTTTCAATCTGCTGAGTGGGTAGTGGTCAAGCGGCTGACTGACACTGATCCAGTGGTTGACCAGGCGCTGAATGACCAGCAGAGCAGGAAATGATCAAGCGCCTGACAGGAGAAGATCAACCGGCTGAGCGTCACTGACCGCATGGCTGAGTCGGCTCTGTTCATGCAGCAAAGTGGGCGCTGATCTAGCGGTTGGCAGGTGATGATCAATAGACTGACAGGTGTTAATCAAGCAGCTGATACGCACTGATCAACCTGCTGACAGGTGCTGATCAAGCGGATGACAGTTGCTGATCAACTGGCTGACAGGTGCTAATGAAGCGACCCTCAGATGCTGATCAATTGGCTGACAGGTGCTAATCAAGTGGCTGGTAGGCCCTGATCAATCTGCTGACAGGTGCTGATCAACTGGCTGACAGGTGCTGATCAAGCAGCTAATACTCGCTGCTCAAGCTGCTGACAGGTGCTGATCATCTGGCTGACAGGTGCTAATCAAGCGGTTGATAGGTGCTGATTGCGCAGCTGACAATGCAATGATCAAGCAGCTGACAGGCACTGATCAATCGGTAGGCAGGTGCTGATCAACTGGCTGACAAGTGCTAATCAAGTAGCTGACAGGCGATGATCAAGCTGCTGACAGGTTCTGATCAAGAGGCTGACAGGTGCTGATCAACTGGCTCACAGTTGTTAATGAAGCGGCTGACAGGTGCTAATCAACTGGCTGACAAGTGCTAATCAAGCGGCTGATAGGCGCTGATAAAGTGGCTAAATGGTGCTGATCAACTGGCTGAGAAGTGTTAATTAAGCAGCTGATAGGCGCTGATCAAGCTGCTGAAAGGTGCTGATCAAGCGCCTGAGAGGTGCTGATCCAATGGCTAACAGATGGAGATCAACTGGCTGAGAGGTGCTGATCAACTGGCTGACAGGTACTTCTCAAGCGGCTGACAGGCACTGATTGGTTGGCTGAGTAGGTGCTGTTTGAGGGGCTCAGTAGGCGCAGATCAACTGGATGAGAGATGCAATTCGCGCGGCTAAGTAGGCACTCTTCAACCTGCTGACAGTGCTGATCAAGCGGATAACCTACTCTGATAAAGAGGCTGACAGACTATGATCACTCGGCTGTGTAGGGGCTGATTCGCGGCTGAGTAGGCGCTGATCCCGCAGCTGAGAAGGCAATGATCAAGCAGCTGACAGGCACTGATGAAGCGGCTGGCAGGCGGTGTTTAAGCGTCTTAGAGTTGATGATCCAGCAGCTGACAGGTGCTGATCAACTGGCTGACAGATGCTAATCCTGCGGCTCACAGTTGCTGATCAACGGGCTGACAGTTGCTAAAAAAGCGGTTGACAGGTGTTGGTCAACATGCTGACAGGTGCTAATGAAGCAGGTGATAGGCGCTGATCAAGCTGCTGACAGGTGCTGAATAAGGGGCTGACAGGTGCTGATCAACTGGCTGACAGGTTCTGATCAAGCGGCTGAGTAGGTGCTGATCGTGCAGCTGATAAGGCGATGATCAAGCGGCTAACAGGCGCTGATCCAGTGGCTTACACCCGCTGATCAACTGGCTGACAGGTGCTAATCAAGCAGCTGATAGGCGCTGATCAAGCTTCTGACAGGTGCTGATCAACTGGCTGACTGGTACTGATCAAGCGGCTGAGTAGGCGCTGATCATGAAGCTGATTAGGCGATGATAAAGTGGCTCACAGGCGATGATAAAGTGGCTGACAGGTGCTGATAAAGTGGTTGACAGGAGCTGATCAAGCAGCTGATAGTCATTGATCAAGTGGCTGTCTGGAGCAGATTGCATGGCTGAGTAGGCACAGATCAAGAGGCTGAGGCGATGATCACGCAGCTGAGTAAATGATCATCGCATGGCTGATTAGGTGCTGATCAAGAGGCTGACACACGTTTATCAAGCTGCTGAAAGGTCCTGATCAAGCGGCTGACAGGTGCCGATCAACTGGCTGACAGGTACTATTCAAGTGGCTGATAGGCCCTGATCAAGCTTCTGACAGGTGCTTGTCAAGAGGCTGAGAGGCCCTTATCACATGGCTGCGTAGGCCCTTTTCAATCAGCTGAGTGGGCACTGGTCAAGTGGCTGACAGGCACTGCTGAAGTGGTTGATCAGGCGCTGAATGACCACCAGAGCAGGAAATGATCAAGCGGCTGACAGGCGCTGATCAACCGGCTGAGGGTCACTGATCACGTGGCTGAGTAGGATCTGATCACGCAGCAAAGTGGTCGCTGATCAAGCAGTTGACAGGTGCTGATATAGAGGCTGACAGTTGCTGATAAAGTGGCTGACAGGCGCTGATCAAGCGGCTGACAGGTGCTGATAGTCGTTGACAGATGTTGATCTAGCAGCTGATAATCACTGATCAAGAGGCTGACAGGGGCTGATCAAGCGGCTGACAGGTGCTGGTCAACTGGTGACAGGTGCTAATCAAGCGGATGATAGGCGCTCAGTAAGCGGCTGACAGGTGCTGATCAAGCGGCTGATAGGCGCTGATCAAGCGGCTGAAAGGTGCTGATCAAGCAGCTGACAGGTGCTGATCCATTGGCTTACAGGTGGTGATCAACTGGCTGAGAGGTGCTGATCAACAGGCAGACAGTTACTTCTCAAGCGGCTGACAGGCACTGATCGGGCGGCTGAGTAGGTGCTGATTGTGGGGCTCAGTAGGCGCAGATCAACTGGCTGAGTTATGCAATTCGCGCGGCTGAGTAGGCACTCTTCAACCTGCTGACAGTTGCTGATCAAGCGGATGAGCGACTCTGATAAAGAGGCTGACAGACTATGATCACGCGGCTGTGTGGGGGCTGATTCGCGGCTGAGTAGGCGCTGATCGGGCAGCTGAGAAGGCAATGATCAAGCAGATGACAGGCACTGATGAAGCGGCTGGCAGGCGCTGTTTAAGCGGCTTACAGGTGCTGATCAAGCAGCTGACAGGTGCTGATCAACTGGCTGAGAAGTGTTAATTAAGCAGCTGATAGGTGCTGATCAAGCTGCTGAAAGTTGCTGATCAAGCGGCTGACAGGTGCTGATCCAGTGGCTTACAGGTGCTGATCAACTGGCTGACAGGTACTTCTCAAGCGGCTGACAGGCACGGACCGGGGGGCTGAGTAGGCGTTCATTGCGGGGCTCAGTAGGCGCAGATCAACTGGCTGAAAGATGCTATTCGAGCGGCTGAGTAGGCACTCTTCAACCTGCAGACAGTAGCTGATCAAGCGGATGACTGACTCTGATAAAGAGGCTGACAGACTATGATCACGTGGCTGTGGAGGGGCTGATTCGCAGCTGAGTAGGCCCTGATCGCACAGCTGAGAAGGCAATTATCCAGCAGCTGACAGGCACTGATGAAGCGGCTGGCAGGTGCTGTTTAATCGGCTTACAGGTGCTGATCAAGCAGCTGACAGGTGCTGGTCAACTGGCTGACAGGTGCTAATCAAGCGGCTGACAGTTGCTGATCAACTGGCTGACAGTTGCTAATGAAGCGGCTGACAGGTGTTGATCAAAATGCTGACAGGTGCTAATCAAGGAGCTGATAGGTGCTGATAAAGCTGCTGACAGGTGCTTCTCAAGCAGTTGACAGGTTCTGATACAGTGGCTAACAGGTGCTGATAATGTGGCTGACAGTTAATGATCAAGCTGCTTCTAGGGGCTGCCCTAGCGCCTGACAGTTGCTGATAAAGTGGCTGACAGGTGCAAATGAAGTGGCTGACAGGTGCTGAACAACTGGCTGACAGGTGCTGATCAAGTGGCTGATAGGCCCTGATCAAGTCGCTGACAGATGCTTCTCAAGAGGCTGACAGGCGCTTATCGCGTGGATGCGTATGCGTTTATCAATCAGCTGAGTGGGCACTGGTCAGGGGGCTGACAGGCACTGATCTAGTGGTTGTCCAGGCGCTGAATGACCATCAGAGCAGGAAATGATCAAGCCGCTGACAGGCGCTGATCAGCCGCCTGTGGCTCACTGATACTGTGGCTGAGTAGGCTCTGATTACGCAGCTAAGCGGGCACTGATCAAGCTGTTGAGAGTTGCTGATATATTGGCTGACAGGTGCTGATCTAGTGTCTGACAGGTACTGATCAAGCTGCTCACAGGTGATTTTCAGGCGGCTGACGTGCTTATCGCGCGGCTGCATTGGCGCTTTTCAATCGGCTGAGTGGGCAGTGGTCAAGCAGCTGACAGGCACTAATCAAGCGGCTGGCAGGGGCTGATAAAGTCGTTGACAGGTGCTGATCAAGCGACTGATAGTCGCTGATTAAGTGGCTGACAGTACTTCTCAAGTGTCTGTCAGGCACACCTCGCACGGCTGAGTAGGCGCTGATCGCGGGGCTGAGTAGACACAGATCAAGCGGCTGAGGCGATGATCGTGCGGCTGAGTAAATAATGATCGCTTGGCTGATTAGGTGCTGGTCCAGTGGCTGCCAGGTACTTCTCAAGCGGCTGACAGGCACTGATCAAGTGGATGACCAGGAGCTGAATGACCAGCAGAGCAGGAAATGATCAAGCGGCTGACTGGTGCTGATCAACTGCCTGACAGGTTCTGACAAAGCGGCTGAGTAGGCGCTGATCGTGCAGCTGATAAGGCGATGATCAAGCAGCTGATAGTCGTTGATCAAGTGGCTGTCAGGCACAGATCGCATGGCTGAGTAGGCGCTGGTCATGGGGCTGAGTAGGCACAGATCAAGAGGCTGAGGCGATGATCGCGCGGCTGAGTAAATGATCATCGTGTGACTGATTAGGTGCTGATCAAGAGGATGACAGGTACTTGTCAAGCGGCTGACAAGCACTGATCAGGCGGCTGTGTAGGCACTGACTGCAGGGCTCAGTAGGCACAGATCAACTGGCTGAAAGATGCTATTCACGTGGTTCAGTCTTTGCTTTTCAATCGGCTGAGTGGAAAGTGGTCAAGCGCTGATCAAGCTGCTGACAGGTGTTAATCAAGCGGCTGACAGTTGCTGATCAACTGGCTGACAGTTGCTAATGAAGCGGCTGACAGGTGTTGATCAACATGCTGACAGGTGCTAATCAAGCGGCTGATAGGCGCACATCAAGCTGCTAACAGTTGCTGATCAATTGGCTGACAGTTACTTGTCAAGCGGCTGACAAGCACTGATCGGGCGGCTGTGTAGGCACTGACTGTGGGGCTCAGTAGGCACAGATCAACTGGCTGAAAGATGGTATTCACGCGGTTGAGTCTTTGCTTTTCAATCGGCTGAGTGGAAAGTGGTCAAGCGCTGATCAAGCTGCTGACAGGTGCATAACAAGCGGCTGACAATCGCTGATCCAGTGGCTGACAGGGGTTAATCAAGCAGCTGATAGGTGCTGATAAAGCTGCTGACAGGTGCTGATCAAGCGGTTGACAGGTTCTGATACAGCGGCTAACAGGTGCTGATAATGTGGCTGACAGTTAATGATCAAACTGCTTATAGGGGCTGGCCTAGCGCCTGACAGTTGCTGATAAAGTGGCTGACAGGTGCAAATGAAGTGGCTGACAGGTGCTGATCAACTGGCTGATAGGCCCTGATCAAGCTGCTGACAGGTGCTGATTAAGCGGCTGACAGGTGCTGATCAACTGGTTGACAGGTGCTAATCAAGCGGCTGATAGGCGCTGATCAAGCCGCTAACAGGTGCTGATCAACTGGCTGAGAAGTGTTAATTAAGCAGCTGAGAGGTGCTGATCAAGCTGCTGAAAGTTGCTGATCAAGCGGCTGACAGGTGCTGATCCAGTGGCTTATAGGTGCTTATCAACTGGCTTAGAGGTGCTGATCAACTGGCTGACAGGTACTTCTCAAGCGGCTGACAGGCACGCACCGGGCGGCTGAGTAGGCGTTCATTGCGGGGCTCAGTAGGCGCAGATCAACTGGGTGAGAGATGCAATTCGCGCGACTGAGTAGGCACTCTGCAACCTACAGACAGTTGTTGATCAAGCGGATGACTGACTCTGATAAAGAGGCTGACAGACTATGATCACGTGGCTGTGGAGGGGCTGATTCGCGGCTGAGTAGGCGCTGATCGCGCAGCTGAGAAGGCAATGATCCAGCAGCTGACAGGCACTGATGAAGCGGCTGGCAGGTGCTGTTTAATCGGCTTACAGGTGCTGATCAAGCGGCTGACAGGAGCTGATCAACTGGCTGACAGGTGCTAATCAAGCAGCTGATAGGTGCTGATAAAGCAGCTGACAGGTGCTGATCAAGCTGCTGACAGGTGCTGATTAAGCAGCTGACAGATGCTAATCAACAGGCTAGACAGGTGCTAATCAAGCGGCTGATAGGCGCTGATCAACAGGCTGACAAGTCCTGGTCAAGCGGCTGAGTAGGCGCTGATCGTGCAGCTGGTAAGGCGATGATCAAGTGGCTAACAGGCGCTGATCCAGTGGATTACAGGTTCTGATCAACTGGCTGACAGCTCCTGATCAACTGGCTGACAGGTGCTAATCAAGCAGCTTATAGGCGCTGATCAAGGTGCTGACAGGTGCTGATCAACTGGCTGACTGGTACTGATCATGCGGCTGAGTTGGTGCTGATCATGCAGCTGATTATGTGATGATAAAGCGGCTAACAGGCGCTGATCAAGCGGCTGACAGGTGATGATAAAGTGGTTGACAGGTGCTGATCAAGCGGCTGATAGTCGTTGATCACGTGGCTCTCAGGCACAGATCGCATGGCTGAGTAGGCGCTGGTCGTGGGGCTGAGTAGGCACAGATCAAGTGGCTGAGGTGATGTTCACTCGGCTGAGTAAATGATCATAGCCTGGCTGATTAGGTGCTGATCAAGAGGCTGACACGCGTTTATCAAGCTGCTGACAGGTGCTGATCAAGTGGCTGGCAGGTGCTGATAAAGAGGCTGATAGGCGCTGATCAAGGGGCTGACAGGTGCTGATCAACTGGCTGACAGGTATTTCTCAAGCGGCTGACAGACACGGATCGGGCGGCTGAATAGGCGCTGATTGCGGGGCTCAGTATGCACAGACCAACTGGCCGAAAGATGCTCTTCACGTGGCTCAGTCCGTGCTTTTCAATCGGCTGAGTGGAAAGTGGTCAAGCGCTGATCAAGCTGCTGACAGGTGCTTAACAAGCGGCTGACAATTGCTGATCAACTGGCTGACAGGGGCTAATCAAGGCACTGATAGGCACTGATCTAGCGGCTGACAGGTGCTGATCAACCGGCTGAGGGTCACTGATCACGTGGCTGAGTAGGATCTGATCATGCAGCAAAGTGGTCGCTGATCAAGCAGTTGACAGGTGCTGATATAGTGGCTGACAAGTGCTGATAAAGTGGCTGACAGGTACTGATCAAGCGGTTGAGTAGGCGCTGATCGCACAGCTGATTAGGCGATGATAAAGCGGCTGACAGGTGCTGATTAAGCGGCTGACAGGTGCTGATAAAGTCGTTGACAGATGTTGATCTAGCAGCTGATAATCGCTGATCAAGAGGCTGACAGCGCTGATTAAGTGGCTGAAAGGTGCTGATAAAGTAGTTGGCAGATGCTGATCTAGCGGCTGATGATCGCTGATCGAGCGGCTGACAGTACTTCGCATTCGGCTGTCAGGCACATATTGCACGACTGATTAGGCCCTGATCGCGGGGCTCAGTAGGCAAAGATCATGCGGCTGAGGTGATGATCACATGGCTCAGTAAATACTGATAGTGAATCTAATTAGGTGTTGATCAAGTGGTTTAGACGTGCTTCTCAAGCAGCTGACAGGTGCTGATTGTGCCGCTAAATAGGCGCTGATCGAGGGGGTGATTAGGCGCTGATCAAGAGTCTGACAGTCTCTGATCAAGCGGCAGGCAGACTATGATCACTAGGCTGTGTAGGGGCTGATTCACGGCTCTGTAGGCATTGATCGCGCAGCTGAGAAGGCACTGATCAAGCGGGTGAAAGGCACTGATGAAGCGGCTGGCAGGCGCTGTTTAAGCGGCTTACAGGTGCTGATCAAGCAGCTGACAGGTGTTGATCAACTGTCTGACAAGTGCTAATCCAGCGGCTGACAGTGGCTAATCAACTGGCTGAGAGTTGCTAATGAAGTGGCTGAAGGTGTTGATCAACATGCTGACAGGTGCTAATCAAGCAGCTGATAGGTGTTGATAAGGCTGCTGACAGTTGCTGATCAAGCTGCTGACATGTGCTGATTAAGCGGCTGACAGGTGCTAATCACATGTATGACAGGTGCTAATCACGTGGCTGATAGGCGCTGATCAAGCGGCTAACAGGTGCTGATCAACTGGCTGAGAAGTGTTAATTAAGCAGCTGATAGGCGCTGATCAAGCTGTGGAAGCGTGCTGATCAAGTGGCTGACAAGTGCTGATCCAGTGGCTTACAGGTGGTGATCAACTGGTTAAGAGGTGCTGATCAACTGGCTGACAGGTACTTCTCAATCGGCTGACAGGCACTGATTGGGCGGCTGAGTAGGCACTGATTGCGGGGCTCAGTAGGAGGAGATCAACTGGCTGAGAGATGCAATTCTCGCGGCTGGGTAGGCACTCTTCAACCTGCTGACAGGTGCTGATCAAGCGGATGACCGACTCTGATAAAGAGGCTGACAGACTCTGACCACGCGACTGTAGAGGGGCTGATTCGAGGCTGAGTAGGCGCTGACCGCGCAGCTGAGAAGGCAATGATCAAACAGCTGGCAGTCACTGATGAAGCCGCAGGCAGGCGCTGTTTAAGCAGCTGACAGGTGTTGGTCAACTGGCTGACAGGTGCTAATCCAGCGGCTGACAGTTGCTTATCAACTGGCTGACAGTTGCTAATGAAGCGGCTGACAGGTGATGATCAACATGCTGACAGGTGCTAATCAATCAGCTGATAGGTGCTGATAAAGCTGCGGACAGGTGCTGATCAAGAGGCTGACAGGTGCCGATCAACTGGCTGACAGGTTCTGATCAAGAGGCTGAGTAGGCGCTGATTGTGCAGCTGATAAGGTGATGATCAAGCGGCTAACAGGCGCGGATCCAGTGGCTTACAGGTGTTGATCAACGGGCTGAGAGGTGCTGATCAACTGGCTAACAGGTCCTAATCAAGCAGCTGATAGGCGCTGATCAAGCTGCTTACAGGTGCTGATCAACTGGCTGACTGCTACTGATCAAGCGCCTGAGTAGGCACTGATCATGCAGCTGATTAAGCAATGATAAAGCGGCTAACATGCGCTGATGAAGCGGCTGACAGGCACAGATGAAGTGTTTGACCAGGCGCTGAATGACCAGCAGAGCAGGAAATGATCAATCGGCTGACAGACGCTGATCAACAGGCTGAGGGTCACGGATCACGTGGCTGAGTAGGATCTGATCACGCAGCAAAGTGGTCGCTGATGAAGTAGTTGACAGGTGCTGATAAAGTGTCTGACAGGTACTGATCAAGCGGTTGAGAAGGCGCTGATCGCACAGCTGATTAGGCGATGATAAAGTGGCTGACAGGCGCTGATCAAGCTGCTGACAGGTGCTGATAGTCGTTGACAGATGTTGATCTAGCGGATGATAATCACTGATCAAGTGGCTGACAGGCGCTGATCAAGCGGCTGACAGGTGCTGATAGTCGTTGACAGATGTTGATCTAGCGGCTGATAATCACTGATCAAGCAGCTGACAGGCGCTGATCAAGCGGCTGACAGGTGCTGGTCAACTGCTGACAGGTGCTAATCAAGCGGCTGATAGGCGCTCATCAAGCGGCTCACAGGTGCTGATCAAGCAGCTGATAGGCGCTGATCAAGCGTCTGAAAGGTGCTGATCAAGCGGCTGACAGGTGCTGATCCAATGATTTACAGGTGCTGATCAACTGGCTGACAGTTGCTAATGAAGCGGCTGACAGCCGCTGATCATCTGGCTGACACTTGCTAATGAAGTGGCTGACAGGTGTTGATCAACATGCTGACAGGTGCTAATCAAGCAGCTGATAGGTGCTGATAAAGCTCCTGACAGGTGCTGATTAGTGGGCTGACAGGTGCTGATCAACTGGCTGAGAGGTGCTGATAAACTGGCTGAAAGGTGCTATTCAAGCAGCTGATAGGCGCTGATCAAGCGGCTAACAGGTGCTGATCAACTGGCTGAGAAGTGTTAATTAAGCAGCTGATAGGTGCTGATCAACTGCTGAAAGTTGCTTATCAAGCGGCTGACAGGTGCTGATCCAGTGGCTTACAGGTGCTGATCAACTGGCTTAGAGGTGCTTATCTACTGGCTGACAGGTACTTCTCAAGCGGCTGACAGGCACGGACTGGGCAGCTGAGTTGGCGTTCATTGCGGGGCTCAGTAGGCGCAGATCAACTGGGTGAGAGATGCAATTCGCGCGGCTGAGTAGGCACTCTTCAACCTGCAGACAGTTGCTGATCAAGCGGATGACTGACTCTGATAAAGAGGCTGACAGACTATGATCACGTGGCTGTGGAGGGCCTGATTCGCGGCTGAGTAGGCTCTGATTGAGCAGCTGAGAAGGCAATGATCCAGCAGCGGACAGGCACTGATGAAGCGGCTGGCAGGTGCTGTTAAATCGGCTTACAGGTGCTGATCAAGCAGCTGACAGGTGCTGATCAACTGGCTGAAAGGTGCTAATCAAGCGGCTGACAGTTTCTGATCAACTGGCTGACAGTTGCTAATGAAGCGGCTGACAGGTGTTGATCAACATGCTGACAGGTGCTAATCAAGCAGCTGATAGGTGCTGATAAAGCTGCTGACAGGTGCTGATCAAGCGGTTGACAGGTTCTGATACAGCGGCTAACAGGTGCTGATAATGTGGCTGACAGTTAATGATCAAGATGCTTATAGGGGCTGCCCTAGCGCCTGACAGTTGCTGATAAAGTGGCTGACAGGTGCAAATGAAGTGGCTGAGAGGTGCTGATCAACTGGCTGACAGGTACTGATCAAGTGGCTGATAGGCCCTGATCAAGTTGATGACAGATGCTTCTGAAGTGGCTGACAGGCGCTTATCGCGTGGATGCGTATGCGTTTATCAATCAGCTGAGTGGGCACTGGTCAAGGGGACTGACAGGCACTGATCTAGTGGTTTTCCAGGCGCTGAATAACCATCAGAGCAGGAAATGATCAAGCCGCTGACAGGCGCTGATCAGCCGCCTGAGGGTCACTGATCCTGTGGCTGAGTAGGCTCTGATTACGCAGCTAAGCGGGCACTGATCAAGCTGTTGAGAGTTGCTGATATATTGGCTGACAGGTGCTGATCAAGTGGCTGACAGGTACTTCTCTAGAGGCTGACACGCGTTTATCAAGCGGCTGACAGGTGCTGATCAACTGACTGACAGGTGCTAATCAAGCGGCTGACAGCCCCTGATCAACTGGCTGACAGTTGCTAATGAAGCGGCTGACAGGTGTTGATCAACATGCTGTCAGGTGCTAATCAAGCAGCTGATAGGTGCTGATAAAGCTGCTGAAAGGTCCTGATCAAGCGGCTGACAGGTGCCGATCACCTGGCTGACAGGTACTATTCAAGTGGCTGATAGGCCCTGATCAAGCTTCTGAAAGTTGCTTGTCAAGCGGCTGAGAGGCACTTATTGCGTGGCTGCATAGGCACTTTTCAATCAGCTGAGTGAGCACTGGTCAAGTGGCTGACAGGCACTGATGAAGTGGTTGACCAGGCGCTGAATGACCAGCAGAGCAGGAAATGATCAAGCGGCTGACAGGCGCTGATCAACCGGCTGAGAGTCACTGATCACGTGGCTGAGTAGGCTCTGATTACGCAGCTAAGCGGGCACAGATCAAGCTGTTGAGAGTTGCTGATATATTGGGCGACAGGTGCTGATAAAGTGGCTGACAGGTACTGATCAAGCTGCTGACACACGTTTAACAAGCGGCTGACAGGTGCTGATCAAGTGGCTGACAGTACTTCTCAAGTGTCTGTCAGGCGCACATCGCACGGCTGAGTAGGCGCTGATCGCGGGGCTGAGTAGACACAGATCAAGCGGCTGAGGCGATGATCGTGCGGCTGAGTAAATGATGATCACGTGGCTGATTAGGTGCTGGTCAAGAGGCTGACATGCGTTTATCAAGCTGCTGACAGGTGCTGATCAACTGGCTGAATGGTACTGATCAAGCAGCTGAGTAGGCGCTGAACATGCAGCTGGTTAGACGATGATAAATTGTCTAACAGGCGCTGATCAAGCGGCTGATAGGTGCTCATCAAGCGGCTGACAGTTGCTGATCAAGCGGCTGATAGGCACTCTTCAACCTGCTGACAGGTGCTGATCAACTGGCTGGCAGGTGCTAATCCAGCGGCTTACAGTGGCTAATCAACTGGCTGAGAGATGCTAATGAAGCAGCTGACAGGTGTTGATCAACATGCTGACAGGTGCTAATCAAGCAGATGATAGGTGCTGATAAAGCTGCTGACAGGTGCTGATCAAGCTGTTGTCAGGGCTAATCAACTGGCTGACAGGTGCTAATCAAGCAGCTGATAGGCGATGATCAAGCGGCTAACAGGTGCTGAACAACTGGCTGAGAAGTGTTAATTAAGCAGATGATAGGCACTGATCAAGCTGCTGAAAGGTGCTGATCAAGGGACGGACAGGTGCTGATCCAGTGGCTTACAGGTGGTGATCAACTGGCTGAGAGGTGCTGATCCACTGGCTGACAGGTACTGCTCAAGTGGCTGACAAGCACTGATCGGGTGGCTGTGTAGGTACTGACTGCGGGGCTCAGTAGGCACAGATCAACTGGCCAAAAGATGCTATTCACGCGGCTGAGTCGGTGCTTTTCAATCGGCTGAGTGGAAAGTGGTCAAGCGCTGATAAAGCTGCTGACAGGTGCTTAACAAGCGGCTGACAATTGCTGATCAACTGGCTGACAGGGGCTAATCTAGCCACTGATAGGCGCTGATCAAGCGGCTGAGAGCTGCTGGTCAAGTGGCTGACAGGTGCTAATCAAGCGGCTGATAGGCGCTCATCAAGCGGATGACAGGTGCTGATCAAGCGGCTGATAGGCCCTGATCAAGCTTCTGACAGGTGCTTGTCAAGCGGCTGAGAGGCACTTATCGCGCGGCTGTGTAGGTGCTTTTCAATCAGCTGAGTGGGCACTGGTCAAGTGGCTGACAGGCACTGATGAAGTGGTTGACCAGGCACTGAATGACCAGCAGAGCAGGAAATGATCAAGCGGCTGACAGGCGCTGATCAACCGGCTGAGGTTCACTGATCACGTGGCTGAGTAGGATCTGCTAATGCAGCAAAGTGGTCGCTGATCAAGCAGTTGACAGGTGCTGATATAGTGGCTGACAGGTGCTGATAAAGTGGCTGACAGGTACTGATGAAGCAGTTGAGTAGACACTGATCACGCAGCTGATTAGGAGATGATAAATTGGCTGACAGGCCTGATCCAGCGGCTAACAGGTGCTTATCAACTTGCTGAGAAGTGTTAATTTAGCAGCTGATAGTCACTGATCAAGCTGCTGAAAAGTGCTGATCAAGCGGCTCAGAGGTGCTGATCAACTGGCTGACAGGTACTTCTCAAGCGGCTGACAGGCACTGATCGGGCGGCTTTGTAGGCGCTGATTGAGTGGCTCAGTAGGGGCAGACCAACTGGCTGAGAGATGCAATTCGCGCGGCTGAGTAGGCACTCTTCAACCTACTGACAGGTGCTGATCAAGCGGATGACCGACTCTGATAAAGAGGCTGACAGACTTTGATCACGCGGCTCTGTAGGGTCTGATTCTCGGCTGAGTAGGCTCTGATCGCGCAGCTGAGAAGGCAATGATCAAGCAGCTGACAGGCACTGATGAAGCAGTTGGCAGGAGCTGTTTAAGAAGTTTACAGGTGGTGGTCAAGCAGCTGACATGTGCTGATCAACTGGCTGACAGGTTCTGATCAAGAGGCTGAGTAGGCGCTGATCGTGCAGCTGATCAGGCGATGATCAAGCGGCTAACAGGCGCTGACCCAGTGGCTTACTGGTGCTGATCAACTGGCTGAGAGGTGCTGGTCATCTGGCTGAGAGGTGCTTATCAACTGGCTGACAGTTGCTAATGAAGTGGCTGACAGACACTGATCAACTGGCTGACAGTTGCTAATGAAACGGATGAAAGGTGTTGATCAACATGCTGACAGGTGCTAATCAAGCAGCTGATAGGTGCTGATAAAGCTGCTGACAGGTGCTGATCAAGCGGTTGACAGGTTCTGATACAGCGGCCAACAGGTGCTGATAATGTGGCTGACAGTTAATGATCAAGCTGCTTATAGGGACTGCCCTAGCGCCTGACAGTTGCTGATAAAGTGGCTGACAGGTGCAAATGAAGTGGCTGACAGATGCTGATCAACTGGCTGACAGGTACTTATCAAGTGGCTGATAGGCCCTGATCAAGTTGCTGACAGATGCTTCTCAAGTGGCTGACAGGCGCTTATCGCGTGGATGCGTATGCGTTTATCAATCAGCTGAGTGGGCACTGGTCAAGGGGCTGACAGGCACTGATCTAGTGGTTGTCCAGGCGCTGAATGACCATCAGAGCAGGAAATGATCAAGCCGCTGACAGGCGCTGATCAGCCGCCTGTGGGTGTGTGATCCTGTGGCTGAGTAGGCTCTGATTATGCAGCTAAGCGGGCACTGATCAAGCTGTTGAGAGTTGCTGATATATTGGCTGACAGGTGCTGATAAAGCGGCTGACAGGTGCTGATAAAGTCGTTGACAGATGTTGATCTAGAGGCTGATAATCGCTGATCAAGCGGCTGACAGTACCTCTCAATCGGCTGTCAGGCACATATCGCACGGCTGAGTAGGCGCTGGTCATGGGGCTGAGTAGGCACAGATCAAGAGGCTGAGGCAATGATCACGCGGCTGAGTAAATGACCATCGCGTGGCTGATTAGGTGCTGATCAAGAGGCTGACACGCATTTATCAAGCTGCTGACAGGTGCTGATCAAGTGGCTGACAGGTACTTGTCATGCGGCTGACAAGCACTGATCGGGCGGCTGTGTAGGCACTGACTGCGGGGCTCAGTAGGCACAGATCAACTGGCTGAAAGATGCTATTCGCGCGGCTGAGTCGGTGCTTTTCAATCGGCTGAGTGGAAAGTGGTCAAGCGCTGATCAAGCTACTGACAAGTGCTTAACAAGCGGCTGACAATTGCTGATCAACTAGCTGACAGGGGTAATCAAGCCACTGATAGGCGCTGATCAAGCGGCTGACAGGTGCTGGTCAACTGGCTGGCAGTTGCTAATCTAGCGGCTGATAGGTGCTCATCAAGCGGCTGACAGGTGCTGATCAAGTGGCTGATAGGCGCTGATCAAGCTTCTGACAGGTGCTTGTCAAGCGGCTGAGAGGCACTTATCGCGCGGCTGCGGAGGCGCTATACAATCAGCTCTGTGGGCAGTGGTCAAGTGGCTGACAGGCATTGATGAAGTGGTTGACCAGGCGCTGAATGACCAGCAGAGCAGAAAATGATCAAGCGGCTGACAGGCGCTGATCAACCGGCTGAGGGTCACTGATCATGTGGCTGAGTAGGATCGATCACGCAGCAAAGTGGTCGCTGATCAAGCTGCTGACAGGTGCTGATATAGTGGCTGACAGGTGGTGATATAGTGGCTGACAGGTACTCATCAAGCGGTTGAGTAGGCGCTGATCGTGCAGCTGATTAGGCGATGATAAAGCGGCTGACAGGCGCTGATCAAGCGGCTGATAGGTGCTGATAAAGTCGTTGACAGATGTTGATCTAGAGGCTGATAATCACTGATCAAGCGGCTGAAATTACTTCTCAATCGGCTGTCAGGTACATATCGCACAGCTGAGTAGGCACTGATCGAGGGGCTGAGTAGGCACAGATCATGCGGCTGAGGCGATGATCGCATGGCTCAGTAAATACTGATAGCGAAGCTAATTAGGTGTTGATCAAGTGGTGTATAGGCCCTTGTCAAGCGGCTCACAGGTGCTGATCGCGCCGCTCAATAGGCGCTGATGGAGAGGGTGATTAGGCGCTGATCAAGCGTATGACAGCCTCTGATCAAGCGGCTGACAGGCTATGATCAAGCGGCTGTGTAGGGTGTGATTCACGGCTGAGTAGGCATTGATCGCGCAGCTGAGAAGGCACTGATCAAGCGGCTGGCAGCCCTTGTTTAAGCGGCTTACAGGTGATGATCAAGCAGCTGACAGGTGCCGATCAACTGGCTGACAGTTGCTAATGAAGCGGCTGACAGGTGTTGAACAACATGCTGACAGGTGCTAATCAAGCAGCTGATAGGTGCTGATAAGGCTGCTGACAGGTGCTGATCAAGCAGCTGATAGGTGCCGATCAACTGGCTGACAGGTTCTGATCAAGAGTCTGAGTAGGCGCTGATCGTGCAGCTGATAAGGCGACGATCAAGCAGCTGACAGGTGCTGGTCAACTGCTGACAGGTGCTAATCAAGCGGAAGATAGACGCTCATCACGCGGCTGACAGATGCTGATCAAGCGGCTGATAGGCGCTGATCAAGCGCCTGAAACGTGATGATCAAGCGGCTGACAGGTGCTGAATCAGTGGCTTACAGGTGGTGATAAACTGGCTGAGAGGTCCTGATCAACTGGCTGACATGTACTTCTCAAGCGGCTGACAGGAACTGATCGCGCGGCTGAGTAGGCGCTGATTGCGGGCCTCAGTAGGCGCAGATCAACTGGCTGAGTGATGCAATTCGCGCGGCTGAGTAGGCACTCTTCAACCCGCTGACAGGTGCTGATCAAGCGGATGATCGACTCTGATAAAGAGGCTGACACACTATGATCACGCGGCTGTGGAGGGGCTGATTCGCGGCTAAGTAGGCGCTGATTGCGGAGCTGAGAAGGCAATGATCAACAGCTGACAGGCACTGATGAAGCGGCTGGCAGGCGCTGTTTAAGCGGCTTACAGGTGCTGATCAAGCAGCTGACAGATGCTGATCAACTGGCTGACAGGTGCTAATCCAGCAGCTGACAGTTGTTGATTAACAGGCTGACAGGTGCTAATGAAGCAGCTGATAGGTTCTGATAAAGCTGCTAAAAGTACCTGATCAAACGGCTGACAGGTACTATTCAAGTGGCTGATAGTCCCTGATCAAGCTTCTGACAGTTGCTTGTCAAGCGGCTGAGAGGCATCTATCGCGCGGCTGCGTAGGCGCTTTTCAATCAGCTGAGTGGGCACTTGTCAAGGGGCTGACAGGCCCTGATCTAGTTGTTGACGGGCACTGAATGTCCATCAGAGCAGGAAATGATCAAGCCGCTGACCGGCGCTGATCAGCCGGCTGAGGTTCACTGATCCTGTGGCTGAATAGGTTCTGATTACGCAGCTAAGCGGGCACTGATCAAGCTGTTGAGAGTTGCTGATATATTGGCTGACAGGTTCTGATAAAGTGGCTGACAGGTACTGATCAAGCTGCTGACATGCGTTTATCAAGCGGCTGACAGGTGCTGATCAAGTGGCTGACAGGTACTTCTCAAGAGGCTGACAGTCACTGATTGGGCGGCTGAGTAGGCGCTGATCGTGGGGCTCAATAGGAGCAGATCAAGGGGCTGAGAGATGCAATTTGCGCGGCTGAATAGGCACTGTTCAACCGGCTGACAGGTGCTGATCAAGCAGCTGACAGACACTGATCTCGCGGCTGATTAAGCACTGATAGCACAGCTCAGTAAGTGTTGATCAAGGGGTTTACAGGTGCTTGTAAAGCGGCTGACAGGCGCTTATCGCTCGGCTGCGTAGGCGCTTTTCAATCTGCTGAGTGGGCAGTGGTCAAGCGGCTGACTGACACTGATCCAGTGGTTGACCAGGCGCTGAATGACCAGCAGAGCAGGAAATGATCAAGCGCCTGACAGGAGAAGATCAACCGGCTGAGCGTCACTGACCGCGTGGCTGAGTAGGCTCTGATCATGCAGCAAAGTGGGCGCTGATCAAGCGGTTAACAGGTGATGATCAATACACTGACAGGTGTTAATCAAGCAGCTGATACGCACTGATCAACCTGCTGACAGGTGCTGATCAAGCGGATGACAGGTGCTGATCAACTGGCTGACAGGTGCTAATCAAGTGGCTGATAGGCCCTGATCAATCTGCTGACAGGTGCTGATCAACTGGCTGACAGGTGCTGATCATGCAGCTGATACTCGCTGCTCAAGCTGCTGACAGGTGCTGATCATCTGGCTGACAGGTGCTAATCAAGCAGCTGATAGGCGATGATCAAGGTGCTGACAGGTGCTGATCAACTGGCTGACAGGTGCTAAACAAGCAGCTGACAGGTGCTGATTGCACAGCTGAGAATGCAATTATCAAGCAGCTGACAGGCAATGATCTTTCGGTAGGCAGGTGCTGATCAACTGGCTGACAAGTGCTAATCAAGTAGCTGATAGGCGATGATCAAGGTGCTGACAGGTGCTGATCAACTGGCTGACAGGTGCTAAACAAGCAGCTGATAGGTGCTGATTGCGCAGCTGAGAATGCAATGATCAAGCAGCTGACAGGCACTGATCAATCGGTAGGCAGGTGCTGATCAACTGGCTGACAAGTGCTAATCAAGTAGCTGATAGGCGATGATCAAGCTGCTGACATGTTCTGATCAAGAGGCTGACAGGTGCTGATCAACTGGCTGACAGGTGCTAAGCACACGGCTGATAGGCGATGATCAAGGGGCTCACAGGTGCTGTTCAACTGGCTGACAGGTGCTAATGAAGCGGCTGACAGGTGCTGATCAATTGGCTGACAGGTGCTGATCAACTAGCTGACAGGTGCTAATCTAGTGGCTAATAGGCCCTGATCAAGCTGCTGACAGGTGATTTTCAGGCGGCTGACTGGTGCGTATCGCGCGGCTGCATTGGCGCTTTTCAATCGGCTGAGTGGGCAGTGGTCAAGCAGCTGACAGGCGCTAATCAAGCGGCTGACAGGTCCTGATAAAGTCGTTGACAGGTGCTGATCAAGCGACTGATAGTCGCTGATAAAGTGGCTGACAGTACTTCTCAAGTGTCTGTCAGGCGCACATCGCACGGCTGAATAGGCGCTGATCGCGGCGCTGAGTAGACACAGATCAAGTGGCTGAGGTGATGATCGTGCGGCTGAGTAAATGATGAGAGCGTGGCAGATTAGGCGCTGGTCACGAGGCTGACACGCGTTTATCAAGCTGCTAACAGGAGCTGATCAACTGGCTGACTGGTGTTAATCAAGCAGCTGATAGGCGCTGATCAAGCGGCTAACAGGTGCTGATCAACTGGCTGAGAAGTGTTAATTAAGCAGCTGATAGGTGCGTATCAAGCTGCTGAAAGTTGCTGATCAAGCGGCTGACAGGTGCTGATCCAGTGGCTTACAGGTGCTGATCAACTGGCTTAGAGGTGCTTATCAACTGGCTGACAGGTACTTCTCAAGCGGCTGACAGGCACGGACTGGGCGGCTGAGTAGGCGTTCATTGCGGGGCTCAGTAGGCGCAGATCAACTGGGTGAGAGATGCAATTCGCGCGGCTGAGTAGGCACTCTTCAACCTGCAGACAGTTGCTGATCAAGCGGATGACTGACTCTGATAAAGAGGCTGACAGACTATGATCACGTGGCTGTGGAGGGCCTGATTCGCGGCTGAGTAGGCTCTGATCGAGCAGCTGAGAAGGCAATGATCCAGCAGCGGACAGGCACTGATGAAGCGGCTGGCAGGTGCTGTTAAATCGGCTTACAGGTGCTGATCAAGCAGCTAACAGGTGCTGATCAACTGGCTGACAGGTGCTAATCAAGCGACTGACAGTTTCTGATCAACGGGCTGACAGTTGCTGATGAAGCGGCTGACAGGTGTTGATCAACATGCTGACAGGTGCTAATCAAGCGGCTGACAGGTGCTGATAAAGTCGTTGACAGGTGCTGATCAAGCGACTGATAGTCGCTGATAAAGTGGCTGACAGTACTTCTCAAGTGTCGGTCAGGCGCACCTCGCACGGCTGAGTAGGCGCTTATCCCGGGGCTGAGTAGACACAGATCAAGCGGCTGAGGCGATGATCGTGCGGCTGAGTAAATAATGATCGCTTGGCTGATTAGGTGCTGGTCAAGTGGCTGCCAGGTACTTCTCAAGCGGCTGACTGGCACTGATCAAGTGGATGACCAGGAGCTGAATGACCAGCAGAGCAGGAAATGATCAAGTGGCTGACTCGTGCTGATCAACTGCCTGACAGGTTCTGATCAAGCGGCTGAGTAGGCGCTGATCGTGAAGCTGATAAGGCGATGATCAAGCGGCTGATAGTCGTTGATCAAGTGGCTGTCAGGCACAGATCGCATGGCTGAGTAGGCGCTGGTCATGGGGCTGAGTAGGCACAGATCAAGAGGCTGAGGCGATGATCGCGCGGCTGAGTAAATGATCATCGTGTGGCTGATTAGGTGCTGATCAAGAGGCTGACAGGTACTTGTCAAGCGGCTGACAAGCACTGATCAGGCGGCTGTGTAGGCACTAACTGCGGGGCTCAGTAGGCACAGATCAACTGGCTGAAAGATGCTATTCGCGTGGCTGAGTCGGGGCTTTTCAATCGGCTGTGGAAAGTGGTCAAGCGCTGATCAAGCTGCTGACAGGTGCTTAACAAGCAGCTGACAATTGCTGATCAACTGGCTGACAGTGGCTAATCAAGCCACTGATAGGCGCTGATCAAGCGGCTGACAGGTGCTGGTCAACTGGCTGACAGGTGCTAATCAAGCGGCTGATAGGTGCACATCAAGCTGCTGACAGGTGCTGATCAAGTGGCTGACAGGTACTTGTCAAGCGGCTGACAAGCACTGATCGGGCGGCTGTGTAGGCACTGACTGCGGGGCTCAGTAGGCACAGATCAACTGGCTGAAAGATGCTATTCAGGCGGTTGAGTCTTTGCTTTTCAATCGGCTGAGTGGAAAGTGGTTAAGCGCTGATCAAGCTGCTGACAGGGGCTAATCAATCAGCTGATAGGTGCTGATAAAGCTGCTGACAGGTGCTGATCAAGCGGTTGACAGGTTCTGATACAGCGGCTAACACGTGCTGATAATGTGGCTGACAGTTAATGATCAAGCTGCTTATAGGGGCTGCCCTAGCGCCTGACAGTTGCTGATAAAGTGGCTGACAGGTGCAAATGAAGTGGCTGAGAGGTGCTGATCAACTGGCTGACAGGTACTGATCAAGTTGCTGACAGATGCTTCTCAAGTGGCTGACAGGCGCTTATCGCGTGGATGCGTATGCGTTTATCAATCAGCTGAGTGGGCACTGGTCAAGGGGCTGACAGGCACTGATCTAGTGGTTGTCCAGGCGCTGAATGACCATCAGAGCAGGAAATGATCAAGCGGCTGACAGGCGCTGATCAGCCCGCTGAGGGTCACTGATCCTGTGGCTGAGTAGGCTCTGATTACGCAGCTAAGCGGGCACTGATCAAGCTGTTGAGATTTGCTGATATATTGGCTGACAGGTGCTGATCAAGTGGCTGACAGGTACTTCTCTAGAGGCTGACACGCGTTTATCAAGCGGCTGACAGGTGCTGATCAAGTGGCTGAGTAGGCGCTGATCAGGCTGCTGTTTAGGCGATGATAAAGCGGCTAACAGGCGCTGATCAATCGGCTGACAGGTGATGATAAAGTGGTTGACAGGTGCTGATCTAGCGGCTGATAATCGCTGATCAAGCGGCTGATAGGTGCTCATCAAGCAGCTGACAGATGCTAATCAAGCGGCTGATAGGCGCTGATCAAGGCGCTGACAGGTGCTGATCAACTGGCTGATAGGTACTATTCAAGTGGCTGATAGGCCCTGATCAAGCTTCTGACAGGTGCTTGTCAAGCGGCTGAGAGGCACTTAACGCGCAGCTGCGTAGGCGCTTTTCAATCAGCTGAGTGACCACTGGTCAAGTGGCTGACAGGCACTGATGAAGTGGTTGACCAGGCGCTGAATGACCAGCAGAGCAGGAAATGATCAAGTGGCTGACAGGCGCTGATCAAGTGGCTGACAGGTGCTGATAAAGTCGTTGACAGATGTTGATCTAGCTGCTGATAATCGCTGATCATGCGGCTGACAGGCGCTGATCAAGCGGCTGAAATGTGCTGATAAAGTCGTTGACAGATGCTGATCTAGCGGCTGATAATCGCTGATCAATCGGCTGACAGTACTTCGCAATCGGCTGTCAGGCACATATCGCACGGCTGGGTAGGCACTGATTCCGGGGCTGAGAAGGCACTGATCAAACGGCTGGCAGGCGCTGTTTAAGTGGCTTACAGGTGCTGATCAAGTAACTGACAGGTGCTGATCAACTGGCTGACAGTTGCTAATGAAGCGGCTAACAGGTGTTGATCAACATGGTGATGACAGGTGCAAATCAAGCAGCTGATATGTGCTGAACAAGCTGCTGACAGGTGCTGATCAAGCTGCTGACAGGTGCTGATTAAGCGGCTGACAGGTGCTAATCAACTGGCTAGACAGGTGCTAAATAAGCGGCTGATAGGCGCTGATCAAGCGGCTCACAGGTGCTGATCAACTGGCTGAGAAGTGTTAATTAAGCAGCTGATAGGTGCTGATCAAGATGCTGAACGGTGCTGATGAAGCGGCTGACAGGTGCTGATCCAGTGGCTTACAGGTGCTGATCAACTGGCTGACAGGTACTTCTCAAGCAGCTGACAGGCACTGATTGGGCGGCTGAGTGAGCGCTGATTGCAGGGCTCAGTAGGCGCAGATCAACTGGCTGAGAGATGCAATTCACACGGCTGAGGAGGCACTCTTCATCCTGCTGACAGGTGCTGATCAGGTGGATGACCGACTCTGATAAAGAGGCCGACAGACTATGATCACGTGGCTGTGTAGGGGCTGATTCGCGGCTGAGTTGGCGCTGATCGCGCAGCTAAGAAGGCAATGATCAAGCAGCTGACAGGCACTGATGGGGCGGCTGGCAGGCGCTGTTTAAGCGGCTTACAGGTGCTGATAAAATCGTTGACAGATGTTGATCTAGCGGCTGATAATCGCTGATCAAGCAGCTGACAGGCACTGATCAAGCGGCTGAAAAGTGCTGATAAAGTCGTTGACAGATGCTGATCTAGCGGCTGATAATCGCTGATCAAGCGGCTGAGAGTACTTCTCAATCTGCTGTCAGGCACATATCGCACGGCTGACTAGGCACTGATCAAACGTCTGGCAGGCGCTGTTTAAGCGGCTTACAGGTGCTGATCAAGCAGCTAACAGGTGCTAATGAAGCGGCTGACAGGTGTTGATCAACATGCTGACAGGTGCTAATCAAGCAGCTGATAGGTGCTGATCAAGCTGCTGACAGGTGCTGATCAAGCAGATGACAGGTGATGATCAACTGGCTGACAGGTTCTGATCAAACGGCTGAGTAGGTGCTGATCCTGCAGCTGATAATGCGATGATCAAGCGGCTAACAAGCGCTGATCCAGTGGCTTACACGCGCAGATCAACTGGCTGACAGGTGCTGATCAACTGGCTGACAGGTGCTAATCAAGCAGCTGATAGGCGCTGATAAAGCTGCTGACAGGTGCTGATCAAGCGGTTGACAGGTTCTGATACAGCGGCGGACAGGTGCTGATAATGTGGCTGACAGTTAATGATCAAGCTGCTTATAGGGGCTGCCCTAGCGCCTGACCGTTGCTGATAAAGTGGCTGACAGGTGCAAATGAAGTGGCTGACAGGTGCTGATCAACTGGCTGTCAGGTACTGATCAAGTGGCTGATAGGCCCTGATCAAGTTGCTGACAGATGCTTCTCAAGTGGCTGACAGGCGCTTATCGCGTGGATGCGTATGCGTTTATCAATCAGCTGAGTGGGCACTGGTCAAGGGGCTGACAGGCACTGATCTAGTGGTTGTCCAGGCGCTGAATGACCATCAGAGCAGGAAATGATCAAGCCGCTGACAGGCGCTGATCAGCCGGCTGAGGGTCACTGATCCTGTGGCTGAGTAGGCTCTGATTACTCAGCTAAGCGGGCACTGATCAAGCGGTTGAGAGTTGCTGATATATTGGCTGACAGGTGCTGATCAAGTGGCTGACAGGTACTTCTCAAGAGGCTGACAGTAACTGATCGGGCGGCTGAGTAGGCGCTGATCGTGGGGCTCAGTAGGAGCAGATCAACTGGCTGAGAGATGCTATTTGCGCGGCTGAATAGGCACTGTTCAACCGGCTGACAGGTGCTGATCAAGCAGATGACAGACAATGATCTCGCGGCTGATTAAGCACTGATAGCACAGCTCAGTAAGTGTTGATAAAGCGGTTTACAGGTGCTTGTAAAGCGGCTGACAGGCGCTTACCCCTCGGCTGCCTAGGCGCATTTCAATCTGCTGAGTGGGCAGTGGTCAAGCGGCTGACTGACACTGATCCAGTGGTTGACCAGGCGCTGAATGACCAGCAGAGCAGGAAATGATCAAGCGCCTGACAGGAGAAGATCAACCGGCTGAGCGTCACTGACCGCGTGGCTGAGTAGGCTCTGTTCATGCAGCAAAGTGGGTGCTGATCTAGCGGTTGACAGTTGATGATCAATAGACTGACAGGTGTTAATCGAGCAGCTGATACGCACTGATCAACCTGCTGACAGGTGCTGATCAACCGGATGACATGTGCTGCTCAACTGGCTGACAGGTGCTAATGAAGCGACTCTCAGGTGCTGATCAACTGGCTGACAGGTGCTAATCAAGTGGCTGGTAGGCCCTGATCAATCTGCTGACAGGTGCTGATCAACTGGCTGACAGGTGCTGATCAAGCAGCTGATACTCGCTGCTCAAGCTGCCGACAGGTGTTGATCATCTGGCTGACAGGTGCTAATCAAGCAGCTGATAGGTGCTGATTGCGCAGATGAGAATGCAATGATCAAGCAGCTGACAGGCACTGATCAATCGGTAGGCAGGTGCTGATCAACTGGCTGACAAGTGCTAATCAAGTAGCTGATAGGCAATGATCAAGCTGCTGACAGGTTCTGATCAAGAGGCTGACAGGTGCTAATCACACGGCTGATAGGCGATGATCAAGGTGCTGACAGGTGCTGTTCAACTGGCTGACAGGTGCTGATCAATTGGCTGACAGGTGCTGATCAACTAGCTGACAGGTGCTAATCAAGTGGCTAATAGGCCCTGATCAAGCTGCTGACAGGTGATTTTCAGGCGGCTGACTGGTGCTTATCGCGCAGCTGCATTGGTGCTTTTCAATCGGCTGAGTGGGCAGTGGTCAAGCAGCTGACAGGCACTAATCAAGCGGCTGACAGGTGCTGATAAAGTCGTTGACAGGTGCTGATCAAGCGACTGATAGTCGCTGATAAAGTGGCTGACAGTACTTCTCAAGTGTCTGTCAGGCGCACATCGCACGGCTGAGTAGGCACTGATCGCGGGGCTGAGTAGACACAGATCAAGCGGCTGAGGCGATGATCGTGCAGCTGAGTAAATGATGATCGCGTGGCTGATTAGGTGCTGGTCAAGTGGCTGCCAGGTACTTCTCAAGCGGCTGACAGGCACTGATCAAGTGGATGACCAGGAGCTGAATGACCAGCAGAGCAGGAAATGATCAAGCGGCTGACTGGTGCTGATCAACTGCCTGACAGGTTCTGATCAAGCGGCTGAGTAGGCGCTGATCGTGCAGCTGATAAGCCCATGATCAAGCGGCTGATAGTCGTTGATCAAGTGGCTGTCAGGCACAGATCGCATGGCTGAGTAGGCGCTGGTCATGGGGCTGTGTAGGCAGAGATCAAGAGGCTGAGGCGATGATTGCGCGGCTGAGTAAATGATCATCGTTTGGCTGATTAGGTGCTGATCAAGAGGCTGACAGGTACTTGTCAAGCGGCTGACAAGCACTGATCAGGCGGCTGTGTAGGCACTGACTGCGGGGCTCAGTAGGCACAGATCAACTGGCTGAAAGATGCTATTCATGCGGCTGAGTCAGTGCTTTTCAATCGGCTGAGTGGAAAGTGGTCAAGCGCTGATCAAGCTGCTGACAGGTGCTTAACAAGCGGCTGACAATTGCTGATCAACTGGCTGACAGGGGCTAATCAAGCCACTGATAGGCGCTGATCAAGCAGCTGACAGGTGCTGGTCAACTGGCTGACAGGTGCTAATCAAGCGGCTGATAGGCGCACATCAAGCTGCTGACAGGTGCTGATCAAGTGGCTGACAGGTACTTTTCAAGCGGCTGACAAGCACTGATCTGGGGGCTGTGTAGGCACTGACAGCGGGGCTCAGTAGGCACAGATCAACTGGCTTAAAGATGCTATTCACGCGGTTGTGTCTTTGCTTTTCAATCGGCTGAGTGAAAATTGTTCAAGCGCTGATCATGCTGCTGACAGGTGCATAACAAGCGGCTGACAATCGCTGATGAAGTGGCTGACAGGGGCTAATCAAGCAGCTGATAGGTGCTGATAAAGCTGCTGACAGGTGCTGATCAAGCGGTTGACAGGTTCTGATACAGCGGCTAACAGGTGCTGATAATGTGGCTGACAGTTAATGATCAAGCTGCTTATAGGGGCTTCCCTAGCGCCTGACAGTTGCTGATAATGTGGCTGACAGGTGCAAATGAAGTGGCTGACAGGTGCTGATTAACTGGCTGACAGGTACTGATCAAGTGGCTGATAGGCCCTGATCCAGCTGCTGACAGGTGCTGATTAAGCGGCTGACAGGGGCTAATCAACTGGCTGACAGGTGCTAATCAAGCAGCTGATAGGCGCTGATTAAGCGGCTAACAGGTGCTGATCAACTGGCTGAGAAGTGTTAATTAAGCAGCTGTTAGGTGCTGATCAAGCTGCTGAAAGTTGCTGATCAAGCGGCTGACAGGTGCTGATCCAGTGGCTTACAGGTGCTGATCAACTGGCTTAGAGGTGCTGATCAACTGGCTGACAGGTACTTCTCAAGCGGCTGACAGCACGGACCGGGCGGCTGAGTAGGCGTTCATTGTGGGGCTCAGTAGGCGCAGATCAACTGGGTGAGAGATGCAATTCGCGCGGCTGAGTAGGCACTCTTCAACCTGCAGACAGTTGCTGATCAAACGGATGACTGACTCTGATAAAGAGGCTGACAGACTATGAACACGTGGCTGTGGAGGGGCTGATTCGCGGCTGAGTAGGCGCTGATCGCGCAGCTGAAAAGGCAATGATCCAACAGCTGACAGGCACTGATGAAGCGGCTGGCA
The DNA here is from genome assembly GCF_029407905.1 of Bubalus kerabau. NCBI lineage: Eukaryota > Metazoa > Chordata > Mammalia > Artiodactyla > Bovidae > Bubalus > Bubalus kerabau. The sequence goes on from NW_026577879.1 coordinate 5,054,728, forward strand.
GGTGCTGTTTAATCGGCTTACAGGTGCTGATCAAGCAGCTGACAGGTGCTCATCAACTGGCTGACAGGTGTTAATCAAGCGGCTGACAGTTGCTGATCAACTGGCTGACAGTTGCTAATGAAGCGGCTGCCAGGTGTTGATCAACATGCTGACAGGTGCTAATCAAGCAGCTGATAGGTGCTGATAAAGCTGCTGACAGGTGCTGATCAAGCGGTTGACAGGTTCTGATACAGCGGCTAACACGTGCTGATAATGTGGCTGACAGTTCATGATCAAGCTGCTTATAGGGGCTGCCCTAGCGCCTGACACTTGCTGATAAAGTGGCTGACAGGTGCAAATGAAGTGGCTGACAGGTGCTGATCAACTGGCTGACAGGTACTGATCAAGTGGCTGATAGGCCCTGATCAAGTTGCTGACAGATGCTTCTCAAGTGGCTGACAGGCGCTTATCGCGTGGATGCGTATGCGTTTATCAATCAACTGAGTGGGCACTGGTCAAGGGGCTGACAGGCACTGATCTAGTGGTTGTCCAGGCGCTGAATGACCATCAGAGCAGGAAATGATCAAGCGGCTGACAGGCGCTGATCAGCCGCCTGAGGGTCACTGATCCTGTGGCTGAGTAGGCTCTGATTACGCAGATAAGCGGGCACTGATCAAGATGTTGAGAGTTGCTGATATATTGGCTGACAGGTGCTGATCAAGTGGCTGACAGGTACTTCTCTAGAGGCTGACACGTGTTTATGAAGCGGCTGACAGGTGCTGATCAAGTGGCTGACAGGTGCTAATCCAGCGGCTGACAGTGGCTGATCAACTGGCTGAGAGTTTCTAATGAAGCGGCTGACAGGTGTTGATCAACTTGCTGACAGGTGCTAATCAAGCAGCTGATAGGTGCTGATAAAGATGCTGACAGGTGCGGATCAAGCTGCTGACAGGTGCTGATTAAGCAGCTGACAGGTGCTCATCAACTGGCTGACAGGTGCTAATCAAGCGGCTGATAGGCGCTGATCAAGCGGCTCACAGGTGCTGATCAACTGGCTGAGAAGTGTTAATTAAGCAGCTGATAGGCGCTGATCAAGCTGCTGATAGGTGCTGATCAAGCGGCTGACAGGTACTTCTCAAGCGGCTGACAGGCACGGACCGGGCGGCTGAGTAGGCGCTGATTCCTGGGCTCAGTACGTGCACATCAACTGGCTGAGAGATGCAATTCGCGCGGCTGAGTAGGCAGTCTTCAACTTGCTGACAGGTGCTGATCAAGCAGATCACCGACTCTGATAAAGAGGCTGACAGACTATGATCACGCGGCTGTGGAGGGGCTGATTCGCGGCTGAGTAGGCGCTGATCGCGCAGCTGAGAAGGCAATGATCAAGCACGTGACAGGCACTGATGAAGCGGCTGGCAGGCACTGTTTAAGCGGCTTACAGGTGCTGATCAAGCAGCTGACAGGTGCTGATCAACTGGCTGACAGTTGCTAATGAAGCGGCTGACAGGTGTTGATCAAGGGGTTGACAGGTTCTGATACAGCGGCTAACACGTGCTGATAATGTGGCTGACAGTTAATGATCAATCTGCTTATAGGGGCTGCCCTAGCGCCTGACAGTTGCTGATAAAGTGGCTGACAGGTGCAAATGAAGTGGCTGACAGGTGCTGATCAACTGGCTGACAGGTGCTGATCAAGCTGCTGACAGGTGCTGATCAACTGTCTGACTGGTACTGATCAAGGGGCTGAGTAGGTGCTAATCATGCAGCTGAGGAGGCGATGATAAAGCGGCTGACACGCGCTGATCAAGCGGGTGAGAGGTGCTGATAAAGTCGTTTACAGATGCTGATCTAGCGGCTGATAATAACTGATCAAGCGTCTTACAGTACTTCGCAATCAGCTGTCAGGCACGTATCGCACGACTGCATAGGCACTGATCACGGGGCTGAGTAGGCACAGATAATGTGCTTGAGGCAATGATCACATGGCTCAGTAAATACTGACAGCGAAGCTAATTAGGTATTGATCAAGTGGTTTATAGGTGCTTGTCAAGCGGCTGACAGGTGCTGATCGCGCCGCGCAATAGGTGCTGATCGAGGGGGTGATTAGGCGCTGATCAAGCATCTGACAGTCTCTGATCAAGCGGCTGACAGACTATTATCACACGGCTGTGTAGGGGCTGATCAAGCAGCTGACAAGGGCTGAGCAACTGGCTGGCAGTTTCCAATGAAGCGGCTGACAGGTGTTGATCAACCTGCTGACAGGTGCTAATCAAGCAGATGATAGGTGCTGATAAACCTGCTGACAGGTGCTGATCAAGCTGCTGTCAGGTGCTGATTAAGCGGCTAATAGATGCTGTTCAAGCGGATAACAGGTGCTGATTAACTGGCTGAGAAGTGTTAATTAAGAAGCGGATAGGCGTTGATCAAGCGTTTGAAAGGTGCTGATCAAGCGGCTGACAGGTACTTCTCAAGCGGCTGACAGGCACTGATCAGGCGGCTGAGTAGGCGCTGATTGCGGGGCTCAGTAGGCGCAGATCAACTGGCTGAGAGATGCAATTCGCGCGGCTGAGTAGGCACTCTTCAACCTGCTGACAGGTGCTGATCAAGCGGATGACCGACTCTGATAAAGAGGCTGACAGACTATGATCACGCGGCTGTGTAGGGGCTGATTCGCGGCTGAGTAGGCGCTCATCGTGCAGCTGAGGAGGCAATGATCATGCAGCTGACAGGCATTGATGAAGCGGTTGGCAGGTGCTGTTTAAGCGGCTTACAGGTGCTGATCAAGCAGCTGACAGGTGCTGATCAACTGGCTGACAGGTGCTAATCCAGCAATTGACAGTTGTTTATCAACTGGCTGACAGGTGCTAATCCAGCGGCTGACAGTTGTTGATCCACTGGCTGACAGTTGCTAATGAAGCGGCTGAGAGGTGTTGATCAACATGCTGACAGGTGCCAATCAAGCAGCTGATAGGTGCTGATAAAGCTTCTGACAGGTGCTTATCAAGCAGCTGACAGGTGCCGATCAACTGGCTGACAGGTGCTAATGAAGCGACTCTCAGGTGCTGATCAACTGGCTGACAGGTGCTAATCAAGTGGCTGATAGGCCTGATCAATCTGCTGACAGGTGCTGATCAACTGGCTGACACGTGCTGATCAAGCAGCTGATACTCGCTGCTCAAGCTGCTGACAGGTGCTGATCATCTTGCTTACAGGTGCTAATCAAGCGGCTGATAGGCGATGATCAAGGTGCTGACAGGTGCTGATCAACTGGCTGACAGGTGCTAAACAAGCAGCTGATAGGTGCTGATTGTGCAGCTGAGAATGCAATGATCCAGCAGCTGACAGGCACTGATCAATCGGTAGGCAGGTGCTGATCAACTGGCTGACAAGTGCTAATCAAGTAGCTGATAGGAGATGATCAAGCTGCTGACAGGCTCTGATCAAGAGGCTGACAGGTGCTAATCACACGGCTGATAGGCGATAATCAAGGTGCTGACAGGTGCTGTTCAACCTGCTGACAGGTGCTGATCAATTGGCTGACAGGTGCTGATCAACTAGCTGACAGGTGCTAATCAAGTGGCTTATAGGCCCTGATCAAGCTGCTGACAGGTGATTTTCAGGCGGCTGACTGGTGCTTATCGCGCGGCTGCATTGGCGCTTTTCAATCGGCTGAGTGTGCAGTGGTCAAGCAGCTGACAGGCGTTGATCAAGTGGCTGACAGGTGCTGATGAAGTCGTTGACAGATCTTGATCTAGCGGCTGATAATCGCTGATCAAGCAGCTGACAGGCGCTGATCAAGTGGCTGAAAGGTGCTGATAAAGTCGTTAATAGATGCTGATTTAGCGGCTGATAATCGCTGATCAAGCCACTGACAGTACTTCTCAATCGGCTTTCAGGCACATATCGCATGGCTGAGTAGACATTGATCGCGGGGCTGAGTAGGCACAGATCATGCGGCTGAGGCGATGATCGCATGGCTCAGTAAATACTGATAGCAAAGCTAATTAGGTGTTGATCAAGTGGTGTATAGGAGCTTGTCAAGCGGCTGACAGGTGCTGATCACGCCGCTGAATATGCGCTGATCGAGGGGGTGATTAGGCGCTGATCAAGTGTCTGACAGTCTCTGATCAAGCGGCTTACAGACTATGATCAAGCGGCTGTTTAGGGGCTGATTCGCAGATGAGTAGGCATTGATCCCGCAGCTGAGAAGGCAATGATCAAGAGGCTGTCAGGTGCTGTATAAGCGGCTTTCAGGTGCTGATCAGGCAGCTGACAGGTGCTGATCAACTGGCTGACAGTGGCTAATGAAGCGGCTGACAGCCGCTGATCAACTGGCTGACAGTTGCTAATGAAGCGGCTGAAAGGTTTTGATCAACATGCTGACAGGTGCTGATTAAGCGGCTGACAGGTGCTGATAAAGCTGCTGACAGGTGCTGATCAAGCTGCTGACAGGTGTTTAACAAGCATCTAACAATTGCTGATCAACTGGCTGACAGGGGCTAATCAAGCCACTGATAGGCGCTTATCAAGCGGCTGACAGGTGCTGGTCAACTGGCTGACAGGTGCTAATCAAGCGGCTGATAGGCACTCATCAAGCGGCTGACAGGTGCTGATCAAGCGGCTGATAGGCGCTGATCAAGGGGCTGACAGGTGCTGATCAACTGGCTGACAGGTGCTAATCAAGCGGCTGATAGGCACTCATCAAGCAGCTGGCAGGTGCTGATCAAGTGGCTGATAGGCCCTGATCAAACTTCTGACAGGTGCTGGTCAAGCGGCTGAGAGGCACTTATCGCGCGGCTGTGTAGGCGCTTTTCAATCAGCTGATTGGGCACTGGTCAAGTGGCTGACAGGCACTGATGAAGTGGTTGACCAGGCGCTGAATGACCAGCAGAGCAGGAAATGATCAAGCGGCTGACAGGCGCTGATCAACCGGCTGAGGGTCACGGATCACGTGGCTGAGTAGGAACTGATCACGCAGCAAAGTGGTCGCTGATCAAGCAGTTGACAGGTGCTGATAGAGTGGCTGACAGGTGCTGATAAAGTGGCTGACAGGTACTGATCAAGCCGTTGAGTAGGCGCTGATCGCGCAGCTGATTAGGCGATGATAAAGCGGCTGACAGGCGCTGATGAAGTGGCTGACAGGTGCTGATAAAGTCGTTGACAGATGTTGATCTAGCGGCTAATAATCGCTGATCAAGGGGCTGACAGGTGCTGTTAAATCTTTGACAGATGCTGATCTGGCGGCTGATAATCGCTGATCAAGCGGCTGACAGTAATTCTCAATCGGCTGTCAGGCACATATCGCGCGGCTGAGTAGGCAGTGATCGCGGGGTTGAGTAGGCACAGATCATGCGGCTGAGGCGAGCATCGCATGGCTCAGTAAATACTGATAGCGAAGCTAATTAGGTGTTGATCAAGTGGTGTATAGGAGCTTGTCAAGCGGCTGACAGGTGCTGATCACGCTGCTGAATAGGCGCTGATCGAGGGGGTGATTAGGCGCTGATCAAGCGTCTGACAGTCTCTGATCAAGCGGCCGACAGACTATGATCACCCGGCAGTGTAGGGGCTGTTTCTCGGCTAAGTAGGCATTGATGGCGCAGCTGAGAAGGCACTGATCAAGCGGCTGGCAGCACTATTTAAGCGGCTTACAGGTGCTGATCAAGCAGCTGACAGGTGCTGATCAACTGGCTGACAGTTGCTAATGAAGTGGCTGACAGGTGTTGATCAACATGCTGACAGGTGCTAATCAAGCAGCTGATAGGTGCTGATAAAGCTGCTGACAGATGCTGATCAAGCTGCTGACAGGTGCTGATTAAGCGGCTGACAGGTGCTAATCAACTGGCTGACAGGTGCTAATCAAGCAGCTGATAGGCGCTGATCAAGCGGCTCTCAGGTGCTGATCAACTGGCTGAGAAGTGTTAATTAAGCAGCTGATAGGCGCTGATCAAGCGTCTGAAAGGTGCTGATAAAGTAGTTGACAGATGCTGATCTAGCGGTTGATGATCGCTGATCTAGCGGCTGATTATCACTGATCAAGCGAGTGACAGTACTTCTCAATCGGATGTCAGGCACATATCGCACGGCTGAGTAGGCACTGATCGCGGGGCTGAGTAGGCACAGATCATGCAGCTGAGGCCATGATCGCATGGCTCAGGAAATACTGAGAGTGAAGCTAATAAGGTGTTGATCAAGTGGTGTATAAGTTCTTGTCAAGCGCCTGACAGGTGCTGATCGCCCTGCTCAATAGGCGCTGATGGAGGGGGTGATTAGGCGCTGATCAAGCGCCTGACAGTCTCTGCTCAAGCGGCTGGCAGACTATGATCACGCGTCTGTGTAGGGGCTGATTCGCGGCTGAGTAGGCGCTGATAGCCCAGCTGAGAAGGCAATGATCAAGCAGCTGACGGGCACTGATGAAGCCGGTTACATGTGCTGATCAAGCAGCTGACAGGTGCTGATCAACTGGCTGAGAGGTGCTAATGAAGCGGCTGACAGGTGTTGATCAACATGCTGACAGGTGCTAATCAAGCAGCTGATAGGTGCTGATAAAGCTGCTGACAGGTGCTGATCAAGCGGCTGACAGGTGCTGATCAACTGGCTGACAGATTCTGATCAAGCGGCTGAGTAGGCGCTGATCGCGCAGCTGATTAGGCAATGATAAAGTGGCTGACAGGCGCTGATCAAGTGGCTGACAGGTGCTGATCAAGTCGTTGACAGATCTTGATCTAGCGGCTGATAATCGCTGATCAAGCAGCTGACAGGCGCTGATCAAGCGGCTGAAAGGTGCTGATAAAGTCGTTAATAGATGCTGATCTAGCGGCTGATAATCGCTGATCAAGCGACTGACAGTACTTCTCAATCGGCTTTCAGGCACATATCGCATGGCTGAGTAGACATTGATCGCGGGGCTGAGTAGGCACAGATCATGCGGCTGAGGCGATGATCGCATGGCTCAGTAAATACTGATAGCAAAGCTAATTAGGTGTTGATCAAGTGGTGTATAGGAGCTTGTCAAGCGGCTTACAGGTGCTGATGACGCCGCTGAATATGCGCTGATCGAGGGGGTGATTAGGCGCTGATCAAGTGTCTGACAGTCTCTGATCAAGCGGCTTACAGACTATGATCACGCGGCTGTTTAGGGGCTGATTCGCAGATGAGTAGGCATTGATCCCGCAGCTGAGAAGGCAATGATCAAGAGGCTGTCAGGTGCTGTATAAGCGGCTTTCAGGTGCTGATCAAGCAGCTGACAGGTGCTGATCAACTGGCTGACAGTGGCTAATGAAGCGGCTGACAGCCGCTGATCAACTGGCTGACAGTGGCTAATGAAGCGGCTGAAAGATTTTGATCAACATGCTGACAGGTGCTGATTAAGCGGCTGACAGGTGCTGATAAAGCTGCTGACAGGTGCTGATCAAGCTGCTGACAGGTGTTTAACAAGCATCTAACAATTGCTGATCAACTGGCTGACAGGGGCTAATCAAGCGGCTGATAGGCGCTGATCAAGGGGCTGACAGGTGCTGATCAACTGGCTGACAGGTGCTAATCAAGCGGCTGATAGGCACTCATCAAGCAGCTGGCAGGTGCTGATCAAGTGGCTGATAGGCCCTGATCAAACTTCTGACAGGTGCTTGTCAAGCGGCTGAGAGGCACTTATCGCGCGGCTGTGTAGGCGCTTTTCAATGAGCTGATTGGGCACTGGTCAAGTGGCTGACAGGCACTGATGAAGTGGTTGACCAGGCGCTGAATGACCAGCAGAGCAGGAAATGATCAAGCGGCTGACAGGCGCTGATCAACCGGCTGAGGGTCACGGATCACGTGGCTGAGTAGGAACTGATCACGCAGCAAAGTGGTCGCTGATCAAGCAGTTGACAGGTGCTGATAGAGTGGCTGACAGGTGCTGATAAAGTGGCTGACAGGTACTGATCAAGCCGTTGAGTAGGCGCTGATCGCGCAGCTGATTAGGCGATGATAAAGCAGCTGACAGGCGCTGATGAAGTGGCTGACAGGTGCTGATAAAGTCGTTGACAGATGTTGATCTAGCGGCTAATAATCGCTGATCAAGGGGCTGACAGGTGCTGTTAAATCTTTGACAGATGCTGATCTGGCGGCTGATAATCGCTGATCAAGCGGCTGACAGTAATTCTCAATCGGCTGTCAGGCACATATCGCACGGCTGAGTAGGCAGTGATCGCGGGGTTGAGTAGGCACAGATCATGCGGCTGAGGCGAGCATCGCATGGCTCAGTAAATACTGATAGCGAAGCTAATTAGGTGTTGATCAAGTGGTGTATAGGAGCTTGTCAAGCGGCTGACAGGTGCTGATCACGCTGCTGAATAGGCGCTGATCGAGGGGGTGATTAGGCGCTGATCAAGCGTCTGACAGTCTCTGATCAAGCGGCCGACAGACTATGATCACCCGGCAGTGTAGGGGCTGTTTCTCGGCTAAGTAGGCATTGATGGCGCAGCTGAGAAGGCACTGATCAAGCGGCTGGCAGCACTGTTTAAGCGGCTTACAGGTGCTGATCAAGCAGCTGACAGGTGCTGATCAACTGGCTGACAGTTGCTAATGAAGCGGCTGACAGGTGTTGATCAACATGCTGACAGGTGCTAATCAAGCAGCTGATAGGTGCTGATAAAGCTGCTGACAGATGCTGATCAAGCTGCTGACAGGTGCTGATTAAGCGGCTGACAGGTGCTCATCAACTGGCTGACAGGTGCTAATCAAGCAGCTGATAGGCGCTGATCAAGCGGCTCTCAGGTGCTGATCAACTGGCTGAGAAGTGTTAATTAAGCAGCTGATAGGCGCTGATCAAGCGTCTGAAAGGTGCTGATAAAGTAGTTGACAGATGCTGATCTAGCGGTTGATGATCGCTGATCTAGCAGCTGATTATCACTGATCAAGCGAGTGACAGTACTTCTCAATCGGATGTCAGGCACATATCGCACGGCTGAGTAGGCACTGATCGCGGGGCTGAGTAGGCACAGATCATGCAGCTGAGGCCATAATCGCATGGCTCAGGAAATACTGAGAGTGAAGCTAATAAGGTGTTGATCAAGTGGTGTATAAGTTCTTGTCAAGCGCCTGACAGGTGCTGATCGCCCTGCTCAATAGGCGCTGATGGAGGGGGTGATTAGGCGCTGATCAAGCGCCTGAGAGTCTCTGCTCAAGCGGCTGGCAGACTATGATCACGCGTCTGTGTAGGGGCTGATTCGCGGCTGAGTAGGCGCTGATAGCCCAGCTGAGAAGGCAATGATCAAGCAGCTGACGGGCACTGATGAAGCCGGTTACATGTGCTGATCAAGCAGCTGACAGGTGCTGATCAACTGGCTGAGAGGTGCTAATGAAGCGGCTGACAGGTGTTGATCAACATGCTGACAGGTGCTAATCAAGCAGCTGATAGGTGCTGATAAAGCTGCTGACAGGTGCTGATCAAGCGGCTGACAGGTGCTGATCAACTGGCTGACAGATTCTGATCAAGCGGCTGAGTAGGCGCTGATCGCGCAGCTGATTAGGCAATGATAAAGTGGCTGACAGGCGCTGATCAAGTGGCTGACAGGTGCTGATCAAGTCGTTGACAGATCTTGATCTAGCGGCTGATAATCGCTGATCAAGCAGCTGACAGGCGCTGATCAAGCGGCTGAAAGGTGCTGATAAAGTCGTTAATAGATGCTGATCTAGCGGCTGATAATCGCTGATCAAGCGACTGACAGTACTTCTCAATCGGCTTTCAGGCACATATCACATGGCTGAGTAGACATTGATCGCGGGGCTGAGTAGGCACAGATCATGCGGCTGAGGCGATGATCGCATGGTTCAGTAAATACTGATAGCGAAGCTAATTAGGTGTTGATCAAGTGGTGTATAGGAGCTTGTCAAGCGGCTGACAGGTGCTGATCACGCCGCTGAATATGCGCTGATCGAGGGGGTGATTAGGCGCTGATCAAGTGTCTGACAGTCTCTGATCAAGCGGCTTACAGACTATGATCACGCGGCTGTTTAGGGGCTGATTCGCAGATGAGTAGGCATTGATCCCGCAGCTGAGAAGGCAATGATCAAGAGGCTGTCAGGTGCAGTTTAAGCGGCTTTCAGGTGCTGATCAAGCAGCTGACAGGTGCTGATCAACTGGCTGACAGTTGCTAATGAAGCGGCTGACAGCCGCTGATCAACTGGCTGACAGTTGCTAATGAAGCGGCTGAAAGGTTTTGATCAACATGCTGACAGGTGCTGATTAAGCGGCTGACAGGTGCTGATAAAGCTGCTGACAGGTGCTGATCAAGCTGCTGACAGGTGTTTAACAAGCATCTAACAATTGCTGATCAACTGGCTGACAGGGGCTAATGAAGCCACTGATAGGCACTTATCAAGCGGCTGACAGGTGCTGGTCAACTGGCTGACAGGTGCTAATCAAGCGGCTGATAGACACTCATCAAGCGGCTGACAGGTGCTGATCAAGCGGCTGATAGTCGCTGATCAAGGGTCTGACAGGTGCTGATCCACTGGCTGACAGGTGCTAAACAAGCAGCTGATAGGTGCTGATTGTGCAGCTGAGAATGCAATGATCAAGCAGCTGACAGGCACTGATCAATCGGTAGGCAGGTGCTGATCAACTGGCTGACAAGTGCTAATCAAGTAGCTGATAGGAGATGACCAAGCTGCTGACAGGCTCTGATCAAGAGGCTGACAGGTGCTAATCACACGGCTGATATGCGATAATCAAGGTGCTGACAGGTGCTGTTCAACTGGCTGACAGGTGCTGATCAATTGGCTGACAGGTGCTGATCAACTAGCTGACAGGTGCTAATCAAGTGGCTTATAGGCCCTGATCAAGCTGCTGACAGGTGATTTTCAGGCGGCTGACTGGTGCTTATCGCGCGGCTGCATTGGCGCTTTTCAATCGGCTGAGTGGGCAGTGGTCAAGCAGCTGACAGGCGCTAATCAAGCGGCTGACAGGGGCTGATAAAGTCGTTGACAGGTGCTGATCAAGCGACTGATAGTCGCTGATAAAGTGGCTGACAGTACTTCTCAAGTGTCTGTCAGGCGCACCTCGCACGGCTGAGTAGGCGCTGATCGCGGGGCTGAGTAGACACAGATCAAGCGGCTGAGGCGATGATCGTGCGGCTGAGTAAATGATGATAGCGTGGCTGATTATGTGCTGGTCAAGTGGCTGCCAGGTACTTCTCAAGCGGCTGACAGGCACTGATCAAGTGGATGACCAGGAGCTGAATGACCAGCAGAGCAGGAAATGATCAAGCGGCTGACTGGTGCTGATCAACTGCCTGACAGGTTCTGATCAAGCGGCTGAGTAGGCGCTGATCGTGCAGCTGATAAGGCGATGATCAAGCGGCTGATAGTCGTTGATCAAGTGGCTGTCAGGCACAGATCGCAAAGCTGAGTAGGCGCTGGTCATGGGGCTGAGTAGGCACAGATCAAGAGGCTGAGGCGATGATCGCGCGGCTGAGTAAATGATCATCGTGTGGCTGATTAGGTGCTGATCAAGAGGCTGACAGGTACTTGTCAAGCTGCTGACAAGCACTGATCAGGCGGCTGTGTAGGCACTGACTGCGGGGCTCAGTAGGCACAGATCAACTGGCTGAAAGATGCTATTCGCGCGGGTGAGTCGGTGCTTTTCAATCGGCTGAGTGGAAAGTGGTCAAGCGCTGATCAAGCTGCTGACAGGTGTTAATCAAGCGGCTGACAGTTGCTGATCAACTGGCTGACAGTTGCTAATGAAGCGGCTGAGAGTTGTTGATCAACATGCTGACAGGTGCTAATCAAGCGGCTGATAGGCGCACATCAAGCTGCTAACAGGTGCTGATCAATTGGCTGACAGGTACTTGTCAAGCGGCTGAAAGCACTGATCGGGCGGCTGTGTAGGCACTGACTGTGGGGCTCAGTAGGCACAGATCAACTGGCTGAAAGATGGTGTTCACGCGGTTGAGTCTTTGCTTTTCAATCGGCTGAGTGGAAAGTGGTCAAGCGCTGATCAAGCTGCTGACAGGTGCATAACAAGCGGCTGACAATCGCTGATCCAGTGGCTGACAGGGGTTAATCAAGCAGCTGATAGGTGCTGATAAAGCTGCTGACAGGTGCTAATCAAGCGGTTGACAGGTTCTGATACAGCGGCTAACAGGTGCTGATAATATGGCTGACAGTTCATGATCAACCTGCTTATAGGGGCTGCCCTAGCGCCTGACAGTTGCTGATAAAGTGGCTGACAGGTGCAAATGAAGTGGCTGACAGGTGCTGATCAACTGGCTGATAGGCCCTGATCAAGCTGCTGACAGGTGCTGATTAAGAGGCTGACAGGTGCTGATCAACTGGCTGACAGGTGCTAATCAAGTGGCTGATAGGCGCTGATCAAGCCGCTAACAGGTGCTGATCAACTGGCTGAGAAGTGTTAATTAAGCAGCTGAGAGGTGCTGATCAAGCTGCTGAAAGTTGCTGATCAAGCGGCTGACAGGTGCTGATCCAGTGGCTTATAGGTGCTGATCAACTGGCTTAGAGGTGCTGATCAACTGGCTGACAGGTACTTCTCAAGCGGCTGACAGGCACGCACCGGGCGGCTGAGTAGGCGTTCAGTGCGGGGCTCAGTAGGCGCAGATCAACTGGGTGAGAGATGCAATTCGCGCGGCTGAGTAGGCACTCTGCAACCTACAGACAGTTGTTGATCAAGTGGATGACTGACTCTGATAAAGAGGCTGACAGACTATGATCACGTGGCTGTGGAGGGGCTGATTCGCGGCTGAGAAGGTGCTGATCGCGCAGCTGAGAAGGCAATGATCCAGCAGCTGACAGGCAATGATGAAGCGGCTGGCAGGTACTGTTTAATTGGCTGACAGGTGCTGATTAAGCAGCTGACAGATGCTAATCAACTGGCTAGACAGGTGCTAATCAAGCGGCTGATAGGCGCTGATCAACAGGCTGACAAGTCCTGGTCAAGCGGCTGAGTAGGCTCTGATCGTGCAGCTGGTAAGGCGATGATCAAGTGGCTAACAGGCGCTGATCCAGTGGATTACAGGTTCTGATCAACTGGCTGACAGCTGCTGATCAACTGGCTGACAGGTGCTAATCAAGCAGCTTATAGGCTCTGATCAAGGTGCTGACAGGTGCTGATCAACTGGCTGACTGGTACTGATCAAGCGGCTGAGTTGGCGCTGATCATGCAGCTGATTATGTGATGATAAAGCGGCTAACAGGCGCTGATCAAGCGGCTGACAGGTGCTGATCAACTGGCTGACAGGTGCTAATAAAGCGGCTGACAGTTTCTGATCAACTGGCTGACAGTTGCTAATGAAGCGGCTGACAGGTGTTGATCAACATGCTGACAGGTGCTAATCAAGCAGCTGATAGGGGCTGATAAAGCTGCTGACAGGTGCTGATCAAGCGGTTGACAGGTGCTGATACAGCGGCTAACAGGTGCTGATAATGTGGCTGACAGTTAATGATCAAGCTGATTATAGGGGCTGCCCTAGCGCCTGACAGTTGCTGATAAAGTGGCTGACAGGTGCAAATGAAGTGGCTGAGAGGTGCTGATCAACTGGCTGACAGGTACTGATCAAGTGGCTGATAGGCCCTTATCAAGTTGCTGACAGATGCTTCTGAAGTGGCTGACAGGCGCTTATCACGTGGATGCGTATGCGTTTATCAATCAGCTGAGTGGGCACTGGTCAAGGGGACTGACAGGCACTGATCTAGTGGTTTTCCAGGCGCTGAATGACCATCAGAGCAGGAAATGATCAAGCCGCTGACAGGCGCTGATCAGCGGCCTGAGGGTCACTGATCCTGTGGCTGAGTAGGCTCTGATTACGCAGCTAAGCGGGCACTGATCAAGCTGTTGAGAGTTGCTGATATATTGGCTGACAGGTGCTGATCAAGTGGCTGACAGGTACTTCTCTAGAGGCTGACACGCGTTTATCAAGCGGCTGACAGGTGCTGGTCAACTGACTGACAGGTGCTAATCAAGCGGCTGACAGCCCCTGATCAACTGGCTGACAGTTGCTAATGAAGCGGCTGACAGGTGTTGATCAACATGCTCTCAGGTGCTAATCAAGCAGCTGATAGGTGCTGATAAAGCTGCTGAAAGGTCCTGATCAAGCGGCTGACAGGTGCCGATCACCTGGCTGACAGGTACTATTCAAGTGGCTGATAGGCCCTGATCAAGCTCCTGAAAGGTGCTTGTCAAGCGGCTGAGAGGCACTTATTGCGTGGCTGCATAGGCACTTTTCAATCAGCTGTGTGAGCACTGGTCAAGTGGCTGACAGGCACTGATGAAGTGGTTGACCAGGCGCTGAATGACCAGCAGAGCAGGAAATGATCAAGCGGCTGACAGGCGCTGATCAACCGGCTGAGAGTCACTGATCACGTGGCTGAGTAGGCTCTGATTACGCAGCTAAGCGGGCACAGATCAAGCTGTTGAGAGTTGCTGATATATTGGGCGACAGGTGCTGATAAAGTGGCTGACAGGTACTGATCAAGCTGCTGACACACGTTTAACAAGCGGCTGACAGGTGCTGATCAAGTGGTTGACAGTACTTCTCAAGTGTCTGTCAGGCGCACATCGCACGGCTGAGTAGGCGCTGATCGCGGGGCTGAGTAGACCCAGATCAAGCGGCTGAGGCGATGATCATGCGGCTGAGTAAATGATGATCACGTGGCTGATTAGGTGCTGGTCAAGAGGCTGACATGCGTTTATCAAGCTGCTGACAGGTGCTGATCAACTGGCTGAATGGTACTGATCAAGCGGCTGAGTAGGCGCTGAACATGCAGCTGGTTAGACGATGATAAAGTGTCTAACAGGCGCTGATCAAGCGGCTGATAGGTGCTCATCAAGCGGCTGACAGTTGCTGATCAATGGCTGATAGGCGCTCATCAAGCGGCTGACAGGTGCTGATCAACTGGCTGGCAGGTGCTAATCCAGCGGCTTACAGTGGCTAATCAACTGGCTGAGAGATGCTAATGAAGCAGCTGACAGGTGTTGATCAACATGCTGACAGGTGCTAATCAAGCAGATGATAGGTGCTGATAAAGCTGCTGACAGGTGCTGATCAAGCTGTTGTCAGGGCTAATCAACTGGCTGACAGGTGCTAATCCAGCAGCTGATAGGCGATGATCAAGCGGCTAACAGGTGCTGAACAACTGGCTGAGAAGTGTTAATTAAGCAGATGATAGGCACTGATCAAGCTGCTGAAAGGTGCTGATCAAGGGACTGACAGGTGCTGATCCAGTGGCTTACAGGTGGTGATCAACTGGCTGAGAGGTGCTGATCCACTGGCTGACAGGTACTGCTCAAGTGGCTGACAAGCACTGATCGGGTGGCTGTGTAGGTACTGACTGCGGGGCTCAGTAGGCACAGATCAACTGGCCAAAAGATGCTATTCACGCGGCTGAGTCGGTGCTTTTCAATCGGCTGAGTGGAAAGTGGTCATGCGCTGATAAAGCTGCTGACAGGTGCTTAACAAGCGGCTGACAATTGCTGATCAACTGGCTGACAGGGGCTAATCTAGCCACTGATAGGCGCTGATCAAGCGGATGACAGGTGCTGATCAAGCGGCTGATAGGCCCTGATCAAGCTTCTGACAGGTGCTTGTCAAGCGGCTGAGAGGCACTTATCGCGCGGCTGTGTAGGCGCTTTTCAATCAGCTGAGTGGGCACTGGTCAAGTGGCTGACAGGCACTGATGAAGTGGTTGACCAGGCACTGAATGACCAGCAGAGCAGGAAATGATCAAGCGGCTGACAGGCGCTGATCAACCGGCTGAGGTTCACTGATCACGTGGCTGAGTAGGATCTGCTAATGCAGCAAAGTGGTCGCTGATCAAGCAGTTGACAGGTGCTGATATAGTGGCTGACAGGTGCTGATAAAGTGGCTGACAGGTACTGATGAAGCGGTTGAGTAGACACTGATCACGCAGCTGATTAGGA
Organism: Bubalus kerabau; assembly: GCF_029407905.1. Classification (NCBI taxonomy): domain Eukaryota; kingdom Metazoa; phylum Chordata; class Mammalia; order Artiodactyla; family Bovidae; genus Bubalus; species Bubalus kerabau. The sequence goes on from NW_026577879.1 coordinate 5,070,622, forward strand.
GATGATAAATTGGCTGACAGGCCTGATCCAGCGGCTAACAGGTGCTTATCAACTTGCTGAGAAGTGTTAATTTAGCAGCTGATAGTCACTGATCAAGCTGCTGAAAAGTGCTGATCAAGCGGCTCAGAGGTGCTGATCAACTGGCTGACAGGTACTTCTCAAGCGGCTGACAGGCACTGATCGGGCGGCTTTGTAGGCGCTGATTGAGTGGCTCAGTAGGGGCAGACCAACTGGCTGAGAGATGCAATTCGCGCGGCTGAGTAGGCACTCTTCAACCTACTGACAGGTGCTGATCAAGCGGATGACCGACTCTGATAAAGAGGCTGACAGACTATGATCACGCGGCTGTGGAGGGGCTGATTCACGGCTGAGTAGGCTCTGATCGCGCAGCTGAGAAGGCAATGATCAAGCAGCTGACAGGCACTGATGAAGCAGTTGGCAGGAGCTGTTTAAGAAGTTTACAGGTGGTGGTCAAGCAGCTGACATGTGCTGATCAACTGGCTGACAGGTTCTGATCAAGAGGCTGAGTAGGCGCTGATCGTGCAGCTGATCAGGCGATGATCAAGCGGCTAACAGGCGCTGACCCAGTGGCTTACAGGTGCTGATCAACTGGCTGAGAGGTGCTGGTCATCTGGCTGAGAGGTGCTTATCAACTGGCTGACAGTTGCTAATGAAGTGGCTGACAGACACTGATCAACTGGCTGACAGTTGCTAATGAAACGGATGACAGGTGTTGATCAACATGCTGACAGGTGCTAATCAAGCAGCTGATAGGTGCTGATAAAGCTGCTGACAGGTGCTGATCAAGCGGTTGACAGGTTCTGATACAGCGGCCAACAGGTGCTGATAATGTGGCTGACAGTTAATGATCAAGCTGCTTATAGGGGCTGCCCTAGCGCCTGACAGTTGCTGATAAAGTGGCTGACAGGTGCAAATGAAGTGGCTGACAGATGCTGATCAACTGGCTGACAGGTACTTATCAAGTTGCTGACAGATGCTTCTCAAGTCGCTGACAGGCGCTTATCACGTGGATGCGTATGCGTTTATCAATCAGCTGAGTGGGCACTGGTCAAGGGGCTGACAGGCACTGATCTAGTGGTTGTCCAGGCGCTGAATGACCATCAGAGCAGGAAATGATCAAGCCGCTGACAGGCGCTGATCAGCCGCCTGAGGGTCACTGATCCTGTGGCTGAGTAGGCTCTGATTACGCAGATAAGCCGGCACTGATCAAGCTGTTGAGAGTTGCTGATATATTGGCTGACAGGTGCTGATAAAGCGGCTGACAGGTGCTGATAAAGTCGTTGACAGATGTTGATCTAGAGGCTGATAATCGCTGATCAAGCGGCTGACAGTACCTCTCAATCGGCTGTCAGGCACATATCGCACGGCTGAGTAGGCGCTGGTCGTGGGGCTGAGTAGGCACAGATCAAGAGGCTGAGGCAATGATCACGCGGCTGAGTAAATGACCATCGCGTGGCTGATTAGGTGCTGATCAAGAGGCTGACACGCATTTATCAAGCTGCTGACAGGTGCTGATCAAGTGGCTGACAGGTACTTGTCAAGCGGCTGACAAGCACTGATCGGGCGGCTGTGTAGGCACTGACTGCGGGGCTCAGTAGGCACAGATCAACTGGCTGAAAGATGCTATTCGCGCGGCTGAGTCGGTGCTTTTCAATCGGCTGAGTGGAAAGTGGTCAAGTGCTGATCAAGCTACTGACAAGTGCTTAACAAGCGGCTGACAATTGCTGATCAACTGGCTGACAGGGGTAATCAAGCCACTGATAGGCGCTGATCAAGCGGCTGACAGGTGCTGGTCAACTGGCTGGCAGTTGCTAATCTAGCGGCTGATAGGTGCTCATCAAGCGGCTGACAGGTGCTGATCAAGTGGCTGATAGGCGCTGATCAAGGAGCTGACAGGTGCTGATCAACTGGGTGATAGGTACTATTCAAGTGGCTGATAGGCCCTGATCAAGCTTCTGACAGGTGCTTGTCAAGCGGCTGAGAGGCACTTATCGCGCGGCTGCGGAGGCGCTATACAATCAGCTCTGTGGGCAGTGGTCAAGTGGCTGACAGGCATTGATGAAGTGGTTGACCAGGCGCTGAATGACCAGCAGAGCAGAAAATGATCAAGCGGCTGACAGGCGCTGATCAACCGGCTGAGGGTCACTGATCATGTGGCTGAGTAGGCTCGATCACGCAGCAAAGTGGTCGCTGATCAAGCTGCTGACAGGTGCTGATATAGTGGCTGACAGGTGGTGATATAGTGGCTGACAGGTACTCATCAAGCGGTTGAGTAGGCGCTGATCGTGCAGCTGATTAGGCGATGATAAAGCGGCTGACAGGCGCTGATCAAGCGGCTGATAGGTGCTGATAAAGTCGTTGACAGATGTTGATCTAGAGGCTGATAATCACTGATCAAGCGGCTGAAATTACTTCTCAATCGGCTGTCAGGTACATATCGCACAGCTGAGTAGGCACTGATCGAGGGGCTGAGTAGGCACAGATCATGCGGCTGAGGCGATGATCGCATGGCTCAGTAAATACTGATAGCGAAGCTAATTAGGTGTTGATCAAGTGGTGTATAGGCCCTTGTCAAGCGGCTCACAGGTGCTGATCGCGCCGCTCAATAGGCGCTGATGGAGAGGGTGATTAGGCGCTGATCAAGCGTATGACAGCCTCTGATCAAGCGGCTGACAGACTATGATCAAGCGGCTGTGTAGGGTGTGATTCACGGCTGAGTAGGCATTGATCGCGCAGCTGAGAAGGCACTGATCAAGCGGCTGGCAGCCCTTGTTTAAGCGGCTTACAGGTGATGATCAAGCAGCTGACAGGTGCCGATCAACTGGCTGACAGTTGCTAATGAAGCGGCTGACAGGTGTTGAACAACATGCTGACAGGTGCTAATCAAGCAGCTGATAGGTGCTTATAAGGCTGCTGACAGGTGCTGATCAAGCAGGTGATAGGTGCCGATCAACTGGCTGACAGGTTCTGATCAAGAGTCTGAGTAGGCGCTGATCCTGCGACTGATAAGGCGATGATCAAGCAGCTGACAGGTGCTGGTCAACTGCTGACAGGTGCTAATCAAGCGGAAGATAGACGCTCATCACGCGGCTGACAGATGCTGATCAAGCGGCTGATAGGCGCTGATCAAGCGCCTGAAACGTGATGATCAAGCGGCTGACAGGTGCTGAATCAGTGGCTTACAGGTGGTGATAAACTGGCTGAGAGGTCCTGATCAACTGGCTGACATGTACTTCTCAAGCGGCTGACAGGCACTGATCGCGCGGCTGAGTAGGCGCTGATTGCGGGCCTCAGTAGGCGCAGATCAACTGGCTGAGTGATGCAATTCGCGCGGCTATGTAGGCACTCTTCAACCCGCTGACAGGTGCTGATCAAGCGGATGGCCGACTCTGATAAAGAGGCTGACACACTATGATCACGCGGCTGTGTAGGGGCTGATTCGCGGCTGAGTAGGCGCTGATCGCGCAGCTGAGAAGGCAATGATCCAGCAGCTGAAAGGAACTGATGAAGCGGCTGGCAGGTGCTGTTTAATCGGCTTACAGGTCCTCATAAAGAGGCTGACAGGTGCTGATCAACTAGCTGACAGGTGGTAATCAAGCGGCTGACAGTTGCTGATCAACTGGCTGACAGTTGCTAATGAAGGGGCTGTCAGGTGTTGATGAACATGCTGACAGGTGCTAATCAAGCAGCTGATAGGTGCTGATAAAGCTGCTGAAAGGTCCTGATCAAGCGGCTGACAGGTGTCGATCAACTGGATGACAGGTACTATTCAACTGGTAGATTGGCCCTGATCAAGCTTCTGACAGGTGCTTGTCAAGCGGCTGAGAGGCACTTATCGCGCAGCTGTGTAGGCGCTTTTCAATCAGCTGAGTGGGCACTGGTCAAGTGGCTGACAGGCACTGATGAAGTGGTTGACCAGGCATTGAATGACCAACAGAGCAGGAAATGATCAAGCGGCTGACAGGCGCTGATCAACCGGCTGAGAGTCACTGATCACGTGGCTGAGTAGGATCTGATCACGCAGCAAACTGGTCGCTGATCAAGCAGTTGACAGGTGCTGATATAGTGGCTGACAGGTGCTGATAAAGTGGCTGACAGGTACTGATCAAGCGGTTGAGTAGGCGCTGATCACGCAGCTGATTAGGCGATGATAAAGCGGCTGACAGGTGATGATAAAGTGGTTGACAGGTGCTGATCAAGCGGCTAATAGTCGTTGATCAAGTGGCTGTCAGGCACAGATCGCATGACTCAGTAGGCGCTGGTCGTGGCGCTGAGTAGGCACAGATCAAGAGGCTGAGGCGATGATCACGCGGCTAAGTAAATGATCATCGCTTGGCAGATTAGGTGCTGATCAAGAGGCTGACAGGCGTTTATCAAGCTGCTGACAGGTGCTGATCAAGCAGCTGACAGGTGCTGATAAAGCTGCTGACATGTGCTGATCAAGCAGCTGACAGGTGCTGATCCAGCAGCTGATAGGTGCTGATAAACCTGCTGACAGGTGCTGATCAAGCGGCTTACAGGTGCTGATCAACTGGCTGAGAGCTTCTGATCAAGCAGCTGAGTAGGTGCTGATCGTGCATCTGATAAGGCGATGATCAAGCGGCTAACAGGCGCTGATCCAGTGGCTTACAGGTGCTGATCAACTGGCTGAGAGGTGCTGATCAACTGGCTGTCAGGTGCTAATCAAGCGGCTGACAGTTGCTGATCAACTGGCTGACAGTTGCTAATGAAGCGGCTGACAGGTGTTGATCAACATGCTGACAGGTGCTAATCAAGCAGCTGATAGGTGCTGATAAAGCTGCTGACAGTTGCTGATCAAGCGGCTGACAGTGTTTATCAACTGGTTGACAGGTTCTGATCAAGAGGCTGAGTAGGTGCTGATCTTGCAGCTGGTAAGGCGATGATCAAGCGGCTAATAGACGCTGATCCAGTGGCTTACCGGTTCTGATCAACTGACTGAGATGTGCTGATAAACTGGCTGACAAGTGCTAATCAAGCAGCTTATAGGCGCTGATCAAGGTGCTGACAGGTGCTGATCAACTGGCTGAATGGTACAGATCAAGCGACTGAGTAGGCGCTGATCATGCAGCTGATTATGTGATGATAAAGCGGCTAACAGGCGCTGATCAAGCGGCTGACAGGTGATGATAAAGTGGTTGACAGGTGCTGATCAAGCGGCTGTGAGTCATTGATCAAGTGGCTGTCAGGCACAGATCGCATGGCTGAGTAGGCGCTGGTCATGGGGCTGAGTAGGCACAGATCAAGAGGCTGAGGCGATGATCGCGCGGCTGAGTAAATGATCATCGTGTGGCTGATTAGGTGCTGATCAAGAGGCTGACAGGTACTTGTAAAGCGGCTGACAAGCACTGATCAGGCGGCTGTGTAGGCACTGACTGCGGGGCTCAGTAGGCACAGATCAACAGGCTGAAAGATGCTATTCGCGCGGCTGAGTCAGTGCTTTTCAATCGGCTGAGTGGAAAGTGGTCAAGCGCTGATCAAGCTGCTGACAGGTGCTTTACAAGCGGCTGACAATTGCTGATCAACTGGCTGACAGGGGCTAATCAAGCGGCTGATAGGCGCACATCAAGCTGCTGACAGGTGCTGATCAAGTGGCTGACAGGTACTTGTCAAGCGGCTGACAAGCACTGATCGGGCGGCTGTGTAGGCACTGACTGCGGGGCTCAGTAGGCACAGATCAACTGGCTGAAAGATGCTATTCACGCGGTTGAGTCTTTGATTTTCAATCAGCTGAGTGGAAAGTGGTCAAGCGCTGATAAAGCTGCTGACAGGTGCATAACAAGCGGCTGACAGGTGCTGATAAAGTCGTGGACAGGTGCTGATCAAGCGACTGATAGTCGCTGATCAAGTGGCTGACAGTACTTCTCAAGTGTCTGTAAGGCGCACATCGCATGGCTGAGTAGGCGCTGATTGCAAGTCTTAGTAGACACAGATCAAGCGGCTTAGGCGTTGATCGTGCGGCTGAGTAAATGATGATCGGGTGGCTGATTAGGTGCTGGTCAAGTGGCTGCCAGGTACTTCTCAAGCGGCTGACCGGCACTGATCAAGTGGATGACCAGGAGCTGAATGACCAGCAGAGCAGGAAATGATCAAGCGGCTGACTGGTGCTGATCAACTGCCTGACAGGTTCTGACCAAGCGGCTGAGTAGGCAGTGATCGTGCAGCTGATAAGGCGATGATCAAGCGGCTGATAGTCGTTGATCAAGTGGCTGTCAGGCACAGATCGCATGGCTGAGTAGGCGCTGGTCATGGGGCTGAGTAGGCACAGATCAAGAGGCTGAGGCGATGATCGCGCGGCTGAGTAAATGATCATCGTGTGGCTGATTAGGTGCTGATCAAGAGGCTGACAGGTACTTGTCAAGCGGCTGACAAGCACTGATCAGGCGGCTGTGTAGGCACTGACTGCGGGGCTCAGTAGGCACAGATCAACAGGCTGAAAGATGCTATTCGCGCGGCTGAGTCGGTGCTTTTCAATCGGCTGAGTGGAAAGTGGTCAAGCGCTGATCAAGCTGCTGACAGGTGCTTTACAAGCGGCTGACAATTGCTGATCAACTGGCTGACAGGGGCTAATCAAGCCACTGATAGGCACTGATCAAGCGGCTGACAGGTGCTGGTCAACTGGCTGACAGGTGCTAATCAATCGGCTGATAGGCGCACATCAAGCTGCTGACAGGTGCTGATCAAGTGGCTGACAGGTACTTGTCAAGCGGCTGACAAGCACTGATCGGGCGGCTGTGTAGGCACTGACTGCGGGGCTCAGTAGGCACAGATCAACTGGATGAAAGATGCTATTCACGCGGTTGAGCCTTTGTTTTTCAATCGGCTGAGTGGAAAGTGGTCAAGCGCTGATCAAGCTGCTGACAGGTGCATAACAAGCGGCTGACAATTGCTGATCAAGTGGCTGACAGGGGCTAATCAAGCAGCTGATAGGTGCTGATAAAGTTGCTGACAGGTGCTGATCCAGCGGTTGACAGGTTCTGATACAGCGGCTAACAGTTGCTGATAATGTGGCTGAGAGTTAATGATCAAGCTGCTTATAGGGGCTGCCCTAGCGCCTGACAGTTGCTGATAAAGTGGCTGACAGGTGCAAATGAAGTGGCTGACAGGTGCTGATTAACTGGCTCATAGGTACTGATCAAGTGGCTGATAGGCCCTGATCAAGCTGCTGACAGGTGCTGATTAAGCGGCTGACAGGTGCTAATCAACTGGCTGACAGGTGTTAATCAAGCAGCTGATAGGCGCTGATCAATCGGCTAACAGGTGCTGATCAACTGGTTGAGAAGTGTTAATTTAGCAGCTGATAGTTGCTGATCAAGCTGCGGAAAGTTGCTGATCAAGCGGCTGACAGGTCCTGATCCAGTGGCTTACAGGTGCTGATCAACTGGCTTAGAGGTGCTGATCAACTGGCTGACAGGTACTTCTCAAGCGGCTGACAGGCACGGACCGGGCGGCTAAGTAGGCGTTCATTGCGGGGCTCAGTAGGCGCAGATCAACTGGGTGAGAGATGCAATTCGCGCGGCTGAGTAGGCACTCTTCAACCTGCAGACAGTTGCTGATCAAGCGGATGACTGACTCTGATAAAGAGGCTGACAGACTATGATCACGTGGCTGTGGAGGGGCTGATTCGCGGCTGAGTAGGCGCTGATCGCGTAGCTGAGAAGGCAATGATCCAACAGCTGACAGGCACTGATGAAGCGGCTGGCAGGTGCTGTTTAATCGGCTTACAGGTGCTGATCAAGCAGCTGACAGGTGCTGATCAACTGGCTGACAGGTGCTAATCAAGCGGCTGACAGTTGCTGATCAACTGGCTGACAGTTGCTAATGAAGCAGCTGCCAGGTGTTGATCAACATGCTGACAGGTGCTAATCAAGCAGCTGATAGGTGCTGATAAACTGCTGACAGGTGCTGATCAAGCGGTTGACAGGTTCTGATACAGCGGCTAACAGGTGCTGATAATGTGGCTGACAGTTAATGATCAAGCTGCTTATAGGGGCTGCCCTAGCGCCTGACAGTTGCTGATAAAGTGGCTGACAGGTGCAAATGAAGTGGCTGACAGGTGCTGAAGAACTGGCTGACAAGTACTGATCAAGTGGCTGATAGGCCCTGATCAAGTTGCTGACAGATGCTTCTCAAGTGGCTGACAGGCGCTTATCGCGTGGATGCGTATGCGTTTATCAATCAGCTGAGTGGGCACTGGTCAAGGGGCTGACAGGCACTGATCTAGTGGTTGTCCAGGCACTGAATGACCATCAGAGCAGGAAATGATCAAGCCGCTGACAGGCGCTGATCAGCCGCCTGAGGGTCACTGATCCTGTGGCTGAGTAGGCTCTGATTACGCAGCTAAGTGGGCACTGATCAAGCTGTTGAGAGTTGCTGATATATTGGCTGACAGGTGCTGATCAAGTGGCTGACAGGTACTTCTCTAGAGGCTGACACGCGTTTATCAAGCGGCTGACAGGTGCTGATCAAGTGGCTGACAGGTGCTAATCCAGCGGCTGACACTGGCTGATCAACTGGCTGAGAGTTGCTAATGAAGCGGCTTACAGGTGTTGATCAACATGCTGACAGGTGCTTATCAAGCAGCTGATAGGTTCTGATAAAGATGCTGATAGGTGCTGATCAAGCGGCTGACAGGTTCTTCTCAAGCGGCTGACAGGCATGGACCGGGCGGCTGAGTAGGCGCTGATTGCTGGGCTCAGTACGTGCACATCAACTGGCTGAGAGATGCAATTCGCGCGGCTGAGTAGGCACTCTTAAACTTGCTGACAGGTACTGATCAAGCAGATCACCGACTCTGATAAAGAGGCTAACAGACTATGATCACGCGGCTGTGGAGGGGCTGATTCACGGCTGAGTAGGCGCTGATCGTGCAGCTGAGAAGGCAATGATCAAGCACGTGACAGGCACTGATGAAGCGGCTGGCAGGCACTGTTTAAGCGGCTTACAGGTGCTGATAAAGCAGCAGACAGGTGCTGATCAACTGGCTGACAGTGGCTAATGAAGCTGCTGACAGGTGTTGATCAACATGCTGACAGGTGCTAATCAAGCAGCTGATAAGTGCTGGTAAAGCTACTGACAGGTGCTGATCAAGTGGCTGATAGGTGCCGATCAACTGACTGACAGGTTCTGATCAAGCAGCTGAGTTGTCGCTGATCGTGCACCTGCTAAGGCGATGATCAAGCGGCTAACAGGCTCTGATCCAGTGGCTTACAGGTGCTGATCAACTGGCTGAGAGGTGCAGATCAACTGGCTGACAGGTGCTAATCAAGCAGTTGATAGGCGCTGATCAAGCTGCTGACATGTGTTGATCAACTGGCTGACTGGTACTGATCAAGCGGCTGAGTAGGCGCTGATCAGTCTGCTGTTTAGGCGATGATAAAGCGGCTAACAGGCGCTGATCAATCGGCTGACAGGTGATGATAAACTGATTGACAGGTGCTGATCTAGCGGCTGATAATCGCTGATCAAGCGGCTGACAGGTGCTGGTCAAGTTGCTGAGAGGTGCTAATCAAGCGGCTGATAGGCGCTCATCAAGCAGCTGACAGATGCTAATCAAGCGGCTGATAGGCGCTGATCAAGGCGCTGACAGGTGCTGATCAACTGGCTGATAGGTACTATTCAAGTGGCTGATAGGCCCTGATCAAGCTTCTGACAGGTGCTTGTCAAGCGGCTAAGAGGCACTTAATGCGCAGCTGCGTAGGCGCTTTTCAATCAGCTGAGTGGCCACTGCTCAAGTGGCTGACAGGCACTGATGAAGTGGTTGACCAGGCGCTGAATGACCAGCAGAGCAGGAAATGATCAAGTGGCTGACAGGTGCTGATCAAGTGGCTGACAGGTGCTGATAAAGTCGTTGACAGATGTTGATCTAGCTGCTGATAATTGCTGATCATGCGGCTGACAGGCGCTGATCAAGCGGCTGAAATGTGCTGATAAAGTCGTTGACAGATGCAGATCTAGAGGCTGATAATCGCTGATCAATCGGCTGACAGTACTTCGCAATCGGCTGTCAGGCACATATCGCACGGCTGGGTAGGCACTGATTCCGGGGCTGAGAAGGCACTGATCAAACGGCTGGCAGGCGCTGTTTAAGTGGCTTACAGGTGCTGATCAAGTAACTGACAGGTGCTGATCAACTGGCTGACAGTTGCTAATGAAGCGGCTAACAGGTGTTGATCAACATGGTGATGACAGGTGCAAATCAAGCAGCTGATATGTGCTGATCAAGCTGCTGACAGGTGCTGATCAAGCTGCTGACAGGTGCTGATTAAGCGGCCGACAGGTGCTAATCAACTGGCTAGACAGGTGCTAAATAAGCGGCTGATAGGCGCTGATCAAGCGGCTCACAGGTGCTGATCAACTGGCTGAGAAGTGTTAATTAAGCAGCTGATAGGTGCTGATCAAGATGCTGAACGGTGCTGATGAAGAGGCTGACAGGTGCTGATCCAGTGGCTTACAGGTGCTGATCAACTGGCTGACAGGTACTTCTCAAGCAGCTGACAGGCACTGATTGGGCGGCTGAGTGAGCGCTGATTGCAGGGCTCAGTAGGCGCAGATCAACTGGCTGAGAGATGCAATTCGCACGGCTGAGGAGGCACTCTTCATCCTGCTGACAGGTGCTGATCAGGTGGATGACCGACTCTGATAAAGAGGCCGACAGACTATGATCACGTGGCTGTGTAGGGGCTGATTCGCGGCTGAGTTGGCGCTGATCGCGCAGCTAAGAAGGCAATGATCAAGCAGCTGACAGGCACTTATGAAGCGGCTAGCAGGCGCTGTTTAAGCGGCTTACAGGTGCTGATAAAGTCGTTGACAGATGTTGATCTAGCGGCTGATAATCGCTGATCAAGCAGCTGACAGGCACTGATCAAGCGGCTGAAAAGTGCTGATAAAGTCGTTGACAGATGCTGATCTAGCGGCTGATAATCGCTGATCAAGCGGCTGAGAGTACTTCTCAATCTGCTGTCAGGCATATATCGCACGGCTGACTAGGCACTGATCAAACGGCTGGCAGGCGCTGTTTAAGCGGCTTACAGGTGCTGATCAAGCAGCTGACAGGTGCTGATCAACTGGCTGACAGGTGCTAATGAAGCGGCTGACAGGTGTTGATCAACATGCTGACAGGTGCTAATCAAGCAGCTGATAGGTGCTGATCAAGCTGCTGACAGGTGCTGATCAAGCGGATGACAGGTGCTGATCAACTGGCTGACAGGTTCTGATCAAACGGCTGAGGAGGTGCTCATCCTGCAGCTGATAATGCGATGATCAAGCGGCTAACAGGCGCTAACCCAGTGGCTTACACGTGCAGATAAACTGGCTGACAGGTGCTGATCAACGGCTGACAGGTGCTAATCAAGCAGCTGATAGGCGCTGATCAAGCTGCTGACAAGTGCTGATCAACTGGCTGACTGGTACTGATCAAGCAGCTGAGTAGGCGCTGATCATGCAGCTGATTAGCCGATGAGAATGTGGGTAACAGTCGCTGATCAAGCGGCTGACAGGTGATGATCAAGGGGCTGTCAGGTGCTGATCAAGCGGCTGATAGGCGCTGATTAAGGGGCTGACAGGTGCTGATCAACTGGCTGACAGGTACTTCTCAAGCGGCTGCCAGACACTGATCCGGCGTCTGAGTAGGCACTGATTGCGGGGCTCAGTAGGCACAGATCAACTGGACGAAAGATGCTATTCGCGCGGCTGAGTCAGTGCTTTTCAATCGGCTGAGCGGAAAGTGGTCAGGCGCTGATCAAGCTGCTGACAGGTGCTTAACAATCGGCTGACAGGTGCTGGTCAACTGGCTGACAGGGGCTAATCAAGCCACTGATAGGGGCTGATCAAGCGGCTGACAGGTGCTGATCAACTGGCTGACAGGGGCTAATCAAGCCACTGATAGGCACTGATCAAGCAGCTGACAGGTGCTGATCAAGCGACTGATAGGCGCTCATCAATCGGCTGACAGGTGCTGATCAAGCAGCTGATAGGCGCTGATCAAGGGGCTGACAGGTGCTGATCAACTGGCTGACAGATGCTAATCCAGCGGCTGACAAGCACTCATCGGGCGGCTGTGTAGGCACTGACTGCGGGGATCAGTAAGCACAGATCAACTGGCTGAAAGATGCTATTCACGCGGCTGAGTTGGTGCTTTTCATTCGGCTGAGTGGAAAGTGGTCAAGCACTGATAAAGCTGCTGACAGGTGTTAACAAGTGGATGACAATTGCTGATCAACTGGCTGACAGGTGCTAATCAAGCAGCTGATAGGCGCTGATAAAGCTGCTGACAGGTGCTGATCAACTGGATGACTGGTACTGATCAAGCAGCTGAATAAGCACTGATCATGCAGCTGATTAGGCGCTGATCAAGCCGCTGACAGGTGCTAGTCAACTGGCTGAAAGGTGCTAATCAAGCGGCTGATAGGCGCTCATCAATCGGCTGACAGGTGCTGATCAAGCGGCTGATAGGCGCTGATCAAGGAGCTGACAGGTGCTGATCAAGTGGCTGATATGTACTATTCAAGTGGCTGATAGGCCCTGATCAAGCTTCTGACAGGTGCTTGTCAAGCGGCTGAGAGGCACTTATCGCGTGGCTGCGTAGGCGCTTTTCAATCAGCTGAGTGGGCACTGGTCAAGTGGCTGACAGGCACTGAAGAAGTGGTTGACCAGGCGCTGAATGACCAGCAGAGCAGGAAATGATCAAGCGGCTGACAGGCGCGGATCAACCGGCTGAGGGTCACTGATCACGTGGCTGAGTAGGATCTGATCACGCAGAAAATTGGTCGCTGATTAAGCAGTTGACATTTGCTGATATAGTGGCTGACAGGTGATGATAAAGTGGCTGACAGGTACTGATCAAGCAGCTGACAGGCACTGATTGGGCGGCTGAGTGAGCGCTGATTGCAGGGCTCAGTAGGCGCAGATCAACTGGTTGAGAGATGCAATTCGCACGGCTGAGGAGGCACTCTTCATCCTGCTGACAGGTGCTGATCAGGTGGATGACCGACTCTGATAAAGAGGCCGACAGACTATGATCACGTGGCTGTGTAGGGGCTGATTCGCGGCTGAGTTGGCGCTGATCGCGCAGCTAAGAAGGCAATGATCAAGCAGCTGACAGGCACTTATGAAGCGGCTAGCAGGCGCTGTTTAAGCGGCTTACAGGTGCTGATAAAGTCGTTGACAGATGCTGATCTAGCGGCTGATAATCGCTGATCAAGCGGCTGAGAGTACTTCTCAATCTGCTGTCAGGCATATATCGCACGGCTGACTAGGCACTGATCAAACGGCTGGCAGGCGCTGTTTAAGCGGCTTACAGGTGCTGATCAAGCAGCTGACAGGTGCTGATCAATTGGCTGACAGGTGCTAATGAAGCGGCTGACAGGTGTTGATCAACATGCTGACAGGTGCTAATCAAGCAGCTGATAGGTGCTGATCAAGCTGCTGACAGGTGCTGATCAAGCGGATGACAGGTGCTGATCAACTGGCTGACAGGTTCTGATCAAACGGCTGAGGAGGTGCTCATCCTGCAGCTGATAATGCGATGATCAAGCGGCTAACAGGCGCTAACCCAGTGGCTTACACGTGCAGATAAACTGGCTGACAGGTGCTGATCAACGGCTGACAGGTGCTAATCAAGCAGCTGATAGGCGCTGATCAAGCTGCTGACAAGTGCTGATCAACTGGCTGACTGGTACTGATCAAGCAGCTGAGTAGGCGCTGATCATGCAGCTGATTAGCCGATGAGAATGTGGGTAACAGTCGCTGATCAAGCGGCTGACAGGTGATGATCAAGGGGCTGTCAGGTGCTGATCAAGCGGCTGATAGGCGCTGATTAAGGGGCTGACAGGTGCTGATCAACTGGCTGACAGGTACTTCTCAAGCGGCTGCCAGACACTGATCCGGCGTCTGAGTAGGCACTGATTGCGGGGCTCAGTAGGCACAGATCAACTGGACGAAAGATGCTATTCGCGCGGCTGAGTCAGTGCTTTTCAATCGGCTGAGCGGAAAGTGGTCAGGCGCTGATCAAGCTGCTGACAGGTGCTTAACAATCGGCTGACAGGTGCTGGTCAACTGGCTGACAGGGGCTAATCAAGCCACTGATAGGGGCTGATCAAGCGGCTGACAGGTGCTGATCAACTGGCTGACAGGGGCTAATCAAGCCACTGATAGGCACTGATCAAGCAGCTGACAGGTGCTGATCAAGCGACTGATAGGCGCTCATCAATCGGCTGACAGGTGCTGATCAAGCAGCTGATAGGCGCTGATCAAGGGGCTGACAGGTGCTGATCAACTGGCTGACAGATGCTAATCCAGCGGCTGACAAGCACTCATCGGGCGGCTGTGTAGGCACTGACTGCGGGGATCAGTAAGCACAGATCAACTGGCTGAAAGATGCTATTCACGCGGCTGAGTTGGTGCTTTTCATTCGGCTGAGTGGAAAGTGGTCAAGCACTGATAAAGCTGCTGACAGGTGTTAACAAGTGGATGACAATTGCTGATCAACTGGCTGACAGGTGCTAATCAAGCAGCTGATAGGCGCTGATAAAGCTGCTGACAGGTGCTGATCAACTGGATGACTGGTACTGATCAAGCAGCTGAATAAGCACTGATCATGCAGCTGATTAGGCGCTGATCAAGCCGCTGACAGGTGCTAGTCAACTGGCTGAAAGGTGCTAATCAAGCGGCTGATAGGCGCTCATCAATCGGCTGACAGGTGCTGATCAAGCGGCTGATAGGCGCTGATCAAGGAGCTGACAGGTGCTGATCAAGTGGCTGATATGTACTATTCAAGTGGCTGATAGGCCCTGATCAAGCTTCTGACAGGTGCTTGTCAAGCGGCTGAGAGGCACTTATCGCGTGGCTGCGTAGGCGCTTTTCAATCAGCTGAGTGGGCACTGGTCAAGTGGCTGACAGGCACTGAAGAAGTGGTTGACCAGGCGCTGAATGACCAGCAGAGCAGGAAATGATCAAGCGGCTGACAGGCGCGGATCAACCGGCTGAGGGTCACTGATCACGTGGCTGAGTAGGATCTGATCACGCAGAAAATTGGTCGCTGATTAAGCAGTTGACATTTGCTGATATAGTGGCTGACAGGTGATGATAAAGTGGCTGACAGGTACTGATCAAGCGGTTGAGTAGGCGCTGTTCGCGCAGCTGATTAGGCGATGATAAAGCGGCTGACAGGCGCTGATCAAACGGCTGACAGGTGCTGATAAAGTCTTTGACAGATGTTTATCTAGCGGTTGATAATCGCTGATCAAGCGGCTGATAGGCGCTGATCAAGCGGCTGACAGGTGCTGGTCAACTGGCTGACAGGTGCTAATCAAGCGGCTGATAGGCGCACATCAAGCTGCTGACAGGTGCTGATCAAGTGGCTGACAGGTACTTGTCAAGCGGCTGACAAGCACTGATCGGGCGGCTGTGTAGGCACTGACTGCGGGGCTCAGTAGGCACAGATCAACTGGCTGAAAGATGCTGTTCACGCGGTTGAGTCTTTGCTTTTCAATCAGCTGAGTGGAAAGTGGTCAAGCGCTGATCAAGCTGCTGACAGGTGCATAACAAGCGGCTGACAATTGCTGATCAAGTGGCTGACAGGGGCTAATCAAGCAGCTGATAGGTGCTGATAAAGCTGCTGACAGGTGCTGATCAAGCGGTTGACAGGTTCTGATACTGCGGCTAACACGTGCCGATAATGTGGCTGACAGTTAATGATCAAGCTGCTTATAGGGGCTGCCCTAGCGCCTGACAGTTGCTGATAAAGTGGCTGACAGGTGCAAATGAAGTGGCTGACAGGTGCTGATCAACTGGCTGACAGGTACTGATCAAGTGGCTGATAGGCCCTGATCAAGTTGCTGACAGATGCTTCTCAAGTGGCTGACCGGCGCTTATCGCGTGGATGCGTAAGCGTTTATCAATCAGCTGTGTGGGCACTGGTCAAGGGGCTGACAGGCACTGATCTAGTGGTTGTCCAGGCGCTGAATGACCATCAGAGCAGGAAATGGTCAAGCGCCTGACAGAAGAAGATCAACCGGCTGAGCGTCACTGACCGCGTGGCTGAGTAGGCTCTGATCTTGCAGCAAAGTGGGTGCTGATCACGCGGTTGACAGGTGATGATCAATAGACTGACAGGTGATAATCAAGCAGCTGATACGCACTGATCAACCTGCTGACAGGTGCTGATCAAGCGGATGACAGGTGCTGATCAACTGGCTGACAGGTGCTAATGAAGCGACTCTCAGGTGCTGATCAACTGGCTGACAGGTGCTAATCAAGTGGCTGATAGGCCCTGATCAATCTGCTGACAGGTGCTGATCAAGCAGCTGATACTCGCTGCTCAAGGTGCTGACAGGTGCTGATCATCTGGCTGACAGGTTCTAATCAAGCGGCTGATAGGCGATGATCAAGGTGCTGACAGGTGCTGTTCAACTGGCTGAAAGGTGCCAAACAGGCAGCTCATAAGCGCTGATTGCGCAGCTGAGAATGCAATGTTCAAGCAGCTGACAGACACTGATCAATCTGTAGGCAGGTACTGATCAACTGGCTGACAAGTGCTAATCAAGTAGCTGATAGGCGATGATCAAGCTGCTGACAGGTTCTGATCAAGAGGCTGACAGGTGCTGATCAACTGGCTGACAGGTGCTCATCACAGGACTGATAGGAGATGATCAAGGTGCTGACAGGTGCTGTTCAACTGGCTGACAGGTGCTAATGAAGTGGCTGACAGGTGCTGATCAACTAGCTGACAGGTGCTAATCAAGTGGCTAATAGGCCCTGATCAAGCTGCTGACAGGTGATTTTCAGGCGGCTGACTGGTGCTTATCGCGCGGCTGCATTGGTCCTTATCAATCGGCTGAATGGTCAGTGGTCAAGCAGCTGACAGGCGCAAATCAAGCGGCTGACAGGTGCTGATAAAGTCGTTGACAGGTGCTGATCAAGCGACTGATAGTCGCTGATAAAGTGGCTGACAGGACTTCTCAAGTGTCTGTCAGGAGCACATCGCATGGCTGAGAAAGCGCTGGTCATGGGGCTGAGTAGGCACAGATCAAGAGGCTGAGGCGCTGATCGTGCGGCTGAGTAAATGATGATCGCGTGGCTGATTAGGTGCTGGTCAAGTGGCTGCCAGGTACTTCTCAAGCGGCTGACAGGCACTGATCAAGTGGATGACCAGGAGCTGAATGACCAGCAGAGCAGGAAATGATCAAGCGGCTGACTGGTGCTGATCAACTGCCTGACAGGTTCTGACCAAGCGGCTGAGTAGGCAGTGATCGTGCAGCTGATAAGGCGATGATCAAGCGGCTGATAGTCGTTGATCAAGTGGCTGTCAGGCACAGATCGCATGGCTGAGTAGGCGCTGGTCATGGGGCTGAGTAGGCACAGATCAAGAGGCTGAGGCGATGATCGCGCGGCTGAGTAAATGATCATCGTGTGGCTGATTAGGTGCTGATCAAGAGGCTGACAGGTACTTGTCAAGCGGCTGACAAGCACTGATCGGGCGGCTGTGTAGGCACTGACTGCGGGGCTCAGTAGGCACAGATCAACAGGCTGAAAGATGCTATTCGCGCGGCTGAGTCGGTGCTTTTCAATCGGCTGAGTGGAAAGTGGTCAAGCGCTGATCAAGCTGCTGACAGGTGCCTTACAAGCGGCTGACAATTGCTGATCAACTGGCTGACAGGGGCTAATCAAGCCACTGATAGGCGCTGATCAAGCGGCTGACAGGTGCTGGTCAACTGGCTGACAGGTGCTAATCAATCGGCTGATAGGCGCACATCAAGCTGCTGACAGGTGCTGATCAAGTGGCTGACAGGTACTTGTCAAGCGGCTGACAAGCACTGATCGGGCGGCTGTGTAGGCACTGACTGCGGGGCTCAGTAGTCACAGATCAACTGGATGAAAGATGCTATTCACGCGGTTGAGCCTTTGTTTTTCAATCGGCTGAGTGGAAAGTGGTCAAGCGCTGATCAAGCTTCTGACAGGTGCATAACAAGCGGCTGACAATTGCTGATCAAGTGGCTGACAGGGGCTAATCAAGCAGCTTATAGGTGCTGATAAAGCTGCTGACGGGTGCTGATCCAGCGGTTGACAGGTTCTGATACAGCGGCTAACAGTTGCTGATAATGTGGCTGAGAGTTAATGATCAAGCTGCTTATAGGGGCTGCCCTAGCGCCTGACAGTTGCTGATAAAGTGGCTGACAGGTGCAAATGAAGTGGCTGACAGGTGCTGATTAACTGGCTCATAGGTACTGATCAAGTGGCTGATAGGCCCTGATCAAGCTGCTGACAGGTGCTGATTAAGCGGCTGACACGTGCTAAACAACTGGCTGACAGGTGTTAATCAAGCAGCTGATAGGCGCTGATCAATCGGCTAACAGGTGCTGATCAACTGGTTGAGAAGTGTTAATTAAGCAGCTGATAGGTGCTGATCAAGCTGCGGAAAGTTGCTGATCAAGCGGCTGACAGGTCCTGATCCAGTGGCTTACAGGTGCTGATCAACTGGCTTAGAGGTGCTGATCAACTGGCTGACAGGTACTTCTCAAGCGGCTGACAGGCATGGACCGGGCGGCTAAGTAGGCGTTCATTGCGGGGCTCAGTAGGCGCAGATCAACTGGGTGAGAGATGCAATTCGCGCGGCTGAGTAGGCACTCTTCAACCTGCAGACAGTTGCTGATCAAGCGGATGACTGACTCTGATAAAGAGGCTGACAGACTATGATCACGTGGCTGTGGAGGGGCTGATTCGCGGCTGAGTAGGCGCTGATCGCGCAGCTGAGAAGGCAATGATCCAACAGCTGACAGGCACTGATGAAGCGGCTGGCAGGTGCTGTTTAATCGGCTTACAGGTGCTGATCAAGCAGCTGACAGGTGCTGATCAACTGGCTGACAGGTGCTAATCAAGCGGCGGACAGTTGCTGATCAACTGGCTGACAGTTGCTAAAGAAGCAGCTGCCAGGTGTTGATCAACATGCTTACAGGTGCTAATCAAGCAGCTGATAGGTGCTGATAAACTGCTGACAGGTGCTGATCAAGCGGTTGACAGGTTCTGATACAGCGGCTAACAGGTGCTGATAATGTGGCTGACAGTTAATGATCAAGCTGCTTATAGGGGCTGCCCTAGCGCCTGACAGTTGCTGATAAAGTGGCTGACTGGTGCAAATGAAGTGGCTGACAGGTGCTGAACAACTGGCTGACAGGTACTGATCAAGTGGCTGATAGGCCCTGATCAAGTTGCTGACAGATGCTTCTCAAGTGGCTGACAGGCGCTTATCGCGTGGATGCGTATGCGTTTATCAATCAGCTGAGTGGGCACTGGTCAAGGGGCTGACAGGCACTGATCTAATGGTTGTCCAGGCACTGAATGACCATCAGAGCAGGAAATGATCAAGCCGCTGACAGGCGCTGATCAGCCGCCTGAGGGTCACTGATCCTGTGGCTGAGTAGGCTCTGATTACGCAGCTAAGCGGGCACTGATCAAGATGTTGAGAGTTGCTGATATATTGGCTGACAGGTGCTGATCAAGTGGCTGACAGGTACTTCTCTAGAGGCTGACACGCGTTTATCAAGCGGCTGACAGGTGCTGATCAAGTTGCTGACAGGTGCTAATCCAGCAGCTGACACTGGCTGATCAACTGGCTGAGAGTTGCTAATGAAGCGGCTTACAGGTGTTGATCAACATGCTGACAGGTGCTTATCAAGCAGCTGATAGGTTCTGATAAAGATGCTGATAGGTGCTGATCAAGCGGCTGACAGGTTCTTCTCAAGCGGCTGACAGGCATGGACCGGGCGGCTGAGTAGGCGCTGATTGCTGGGCTCAGTACGTGCACATCAACTGGCTGAGAGATGCAATTCGCGCGGCTGAGTAGGCACTCTTAAACTTGCTGACAGGTGCTGATCAAGCAGATCACCGACTCTGATAAAGAGGCTAACAGACTATGATCACGCGGCTGTGGAGGGGCTGATTCACGGCTGAGTAGGCGCTGATCGTGCAGCTGAGAAGGCAATGATCAAGCACGTGACAGGCACTGATGAAGCGGCTGGCAGGCACTGTTTAAGCGGCTTACAGGTGCTGATAAAGCAGCAGACAGGTGCTGATCAACTGGCTGACAGTGGCTAATGAAGCTGCTGACAGGTGTTGATCAACATGCTGACAGGTGCTAATCAAGCAGCTGATAAGTGCTGGTAAAGCTACTGACAGGTGCTGATCAAGCGGCTGATAGGTGCCGATCAACTGACTGACAGGTTCTGATCAAGCAGCTGAGTTGTCGCTGATCGTGCACCTGCTAAGGCGATGATCAAGCGGCTAACAGGCTCTGATCCAGTGGCTTACAGGTGCTGATCAACTGGCTGAGAGGTGCAGATCAACTGGCTGACAGGTGCTAATCAAGCAGTTGATAGGCGCTGATCAAGCTGCTGACATGTGTTGATCAACTGGCTGACTGGTACTGATCAAGCGGCTGAGTAGGCGCTGATCAGGCTGCTGTTTAGGCGATGATAAAGCGGCTAACAGGCGCTGATCAATCGGCTGACAGGTGATGATAAAGTGGTTGCCAGGTGCTGATCTAGCGGCTGATAATCGCTGATCAAGCGGCTGACAGGTGCTGGTCAAGTTGCTGAGAGGTGCTAATCAAGCGGCTGATAGGCGCTCATCAAGCAGCTGACAGATGCTAATCAAGCGGCTGATAGGCGCTGATCAAGGCGCTGACAGGTGCTGATCAACTGGCTGATAGGTACTATTCAAGTGGCTGATAGGCCCTGATCAAGCTTCTGACAGGTGCTTGTCAAGCGGCTAAGAGGCACTTAATGCGCAGCTGCGTAGGCGCTTTTCAATCAGCTGAGTGGCCACTGCTCAAGTGGCTGACAGGCACTGATGAAGTGGTTGACCAGGCGCTGAATGACCAGCAGAGCAGGAAATGATCAAGTGGCTGACAGGTGCTGATCAAGTGGCTGACAGGTGCTGATAAAGTCGTTGACAGATGTTGATCTAGCTGCTGATAATTGCTGATCATGCGGCTGACAGGCGCTGATCAAGCGGCTGAAATGTGCTGATAAAGTCGTTGACAGATGCTGATCTAGCGGCTGATAATCGCTGATCAATCGGCTGACAGTACTTCGCAATCGGCTGTCAGGCACATATCGCACGGCTGGGTAGGCACTGATTCCGGGGCTGAGAAGGCACTGATCAAACGGCTGGCAGGCGCTGTTTAAGTGGCTTACAGGTGCTGATCAAGTAACTGACAGGTGCTGATCAACTGGCTGACAGTTGCTAATGAAGCGGCTAACAGGTGTTGATCAACATGGTGATGACAGGTGCAAATCAAGCAGCTGATATGTGCTGATCAAGCTGCTGACAGGTGCTGATCAAGCTGCTGACAGGTGCTGATTAAGCGGCTGACAGGTGCTAATCAACTGGCTAGACAGGTGCTAAATAAGCGGCTGATAGGCGCTGATCAAGCGGCTCACAGGTGCTGATCAACTGGCTGAGAAGTGTTAATTAAGCAGCTGATAGGTGCTGATCAAGATGCTGAACGGTGCTGATGAAGCGGCTGACAGGTGCTGATCCAGTGGCTTACAGGTGCTGATCAACTGGCTGACAGGTACTTCTCAAGCAGCTGACAGGCACTGATTGGGCGGCTGAGTGAGCGCTGATTGCAGGGCTCAGTAGGCGCAGATCAACTGGCTGAGAGATGCAATTCGCACGGCTGAGGAGGCACTCTTCATCCTGCTGACAGGTGCTGATTAGGTGGATGACCGACTCTGATAAAGAGGCCGACAGACTATGATCACGTGGCTGTGTAGGGGCTGATTCGCGGCTGAGTTGGCGCTGTTCGCGCAGCTAAGAAGGCAATGATCAAGCAGCTGACAGGCACTTATGAAGCGGCTAGCAGGCGCTGTTTAAGCGGCTTACAGGTGCTGATAAAGTCGTTGACAGATGTTGATCTAGCGGCTGATAATCGCTGATCAAGCAGCTGACAGGCACTGATCAAGCGGCTGAAAAGTGCTGATAAAGTCGTTGACAGATGCTGATCTAGCGGCTGATAATCGCTGATCAAGCGGCTGAGAGTACTTCTCAATCTGCTGTCAGGCATATATCGCACGGCTGACTAGGCACTGATCAAACGGCTGGTAGGCGCTGTTTAAGCGGCTTACAGGTGCTGATCAAGCAGCTGACAGGTGCTGATCAATTGGCTGACAGGTGCTAATGAAGCGGCTGACAGGTGTTGATCAACATGCTGACAGGTGCTAATCAAGCAGCTGATAGGTGCTGATCAAGCTGCTGACAGGTGCTGATCAAGCGGATGACAGGTGCTGATCAACTGGCTGACAGGTTCTGATCAAACGGCTGAGGAGGTGCTCATCCTGCAGCTGATAATGCGATGATCAAGCGGCTAACAGGCGCTAACCCAGTGGCTTACACGTGCAGATAAACTGGCTGACAGGTGCTGATCAACGGCTGACAGGTGCTAATCAAGCAGCTGATAGGCGCTGATCAAGCTGCTGACAAGTGCTGATCAACTGGCTGACTGGTACTGATCAAGCAGCTGAGTAGGCGCTGATCATGCAGCTGATTAGCCGATGAGAATGTGGGTAACAGTCGCTGATCAAGCGGCTGACAGGTGATGATCAAGGGGCTGTCAGGTGCTGATCAAGCGGCTGATAGGCGCTGATTAAGGGGCTGACAGGTGCTGATCAACTGGCTGACAGGTACTTCTCAAGCGGCTGCCAGACACTGATCCGGCGTCTGAGTAGGCACTGATTGCGGGGCTCAGTAGGCACAGATCAACTGGACGAAAGATGCTATTCGCGTGGCTGAGTCAGTGCTTTTCAATCGGCTGAGCGGAAAGTGGTCAGGCGCTGATCAAGCTGCTGACAGGTGCTTAACAATCGGCTGACAGGTGCTGGTCAACTGGCTGACAGGGGCTAATCAAGCCACTGATAGGGGCTGATCAAGCGGCTGACAGGTGCTGATCAACTGGCTGACAGGGGCTAATCAAGCCACTGATAGGCACTGATCAAGCAGCTGACAGGTGCTGATCAAGCGACTGATAGGCGCTCATCAATCGGCTGACAGGTGCTGATCAAGCAGCTGATAGGCGCTGATCAAGGGGCTGACAGGTGCTGATCAACTGGCTGACAGATGCTAATCCAGCGGCTGACAAGCACTCATCGGGCGGCTGTGTAGGCACTGACTGCGGGGATCAGTAAGCACAGATCAACTGGCTGAAAGATGCTATTCACGCGGCTGAGTTGGTGCTTTTCATTCGGCTGAGTGGAAAGTGGTCAAGCACTGATAAAGCTGCTGACAGGTGTTAACAAGTGGATGACAATTGCTGATCAACTGGCTGACAGGTGCTAATCAAGCAGCTGATAGGCGCTGATAAAGCTGCTGACAGGTGCTGATCAACTGGATGACTGGTACTGATCAAGCAGCTGAATAAGCACTGATCATGCAGCTGATTAGGCGCTGATCAAGCCGCTGACAGGTGCTGGTCAACTGGCTGAAAGGTGCTAATCAAGCGGCTGATAGGCGCTCATCAATCGGCTGACAGGTGCTGATCAAGCGGCTGATAGGCGCTGATCAAGGAGCTGACAGGTGCTGATCAAGTGGCTGATATGTACTATTCAAGTGGCTGATAGGCCCTGATCAAGCTTCTGACAGGTGCTTGTCAAGCGGCTGAGAGGCACTTATCGCGTGGCTGCGTAGGCGCTTTTCAATCAGCTGAGTGGGCACTGGTCAAGTGGCTGACAGGCACTGAAGAAGTGGTTGACCAGGCGCTGAATGACCAGCAGAGCAGGAAATGATCAAGCGGCTGACAGGCGCGGATCAACCGGCTGAGGGTCACTGATCACGTGGCTGAGTAGGATCTGATCACGCAGAAAATTGGTCGCTGATTAAGCAGTTGACATTTGCTGATATAGTGGCTGACAGGTGATGATAAAGTGGCTGACAGGTACTGATCAAGCGGTTGAGTAGGCGCTGTTCGCGCAGCTGATTAGGCGATGATAAAGCGGCTGACAGGCGCTGATCAAACGGCTGACAGGTGCTGATAAAGTCTTTGACAGATGTTTATCTAGCGGTTGATAATCGCTGATCAAGCGGCTGATAGGCGCTGATCAAGCGGCTGACAGGTGCTGGTCAACTGGCTGACAGGTGCTAATCAAGCGGCTGATAGGCGCACATCAAGCTGCTGACAGGTGCTGATCAAGTGGCTGACAGGTACTTGTCAAGCGGCTGACAAGCACTGATCGGGCGGCTGTGTAGGCACTGACTGCGGGGCTCAGTAGGCACAGATCAACTGGCTGAAAGATGCTGTTCACGCGGTTGAGTCTTTGCTTTTCAATCAGCTGAGTGGAAAGTGGTCAAGCGCTGATCAAGCTGCTGACAGGTGCATAACAAGCGGCTGACAATTGCTGATCAAGTGGCTGACAGGGGCTAATCAAGCAGCTGATAGGTGCTGATAAAGCTGCTGACAGTTGCTGATCAAGCGGTTGACAGGTTCTGATACTGCGGCTAACACGTGCTGATAATGTGGCTGACAGTTAATGATCAAGCTGCTTATAGGGGCTGCCCTAGCGCCTGACAGTTGCTGATAAAGTGGCTGACAGGTGCAAATGAAGTGGCTGACAGGTGCTGATCAACTGGCTGACAGGTACTGATCAAGTGGCTGATAGGCCCTGATCAAGTTGCTGACAGATGCTTCTCAAGTGGCTGACCGGCGCTTATCGCGTGGATGCGTAAGCGTTTATCAATCAGCTGAGTGGGCACTGGTCAAGGGACTGACAGGCACTGATCTAGTGGTTGTTCAGGCGCTGAATGACCATCAGAGCAGGAAATGATCAAGCGCCTGACAGGAGAAGATCAACCGGCTGAGCGTCACTGACCGCGTGGCTGAGTAGGCTCTGATCTTGCAGCAAAGTGGGTGCTGATCACGCGGTTGACAGGTGATGATCAATAGACTGACAGGTGATAATCAAGCAGCTGATACGCACTGATCAACCTGCTGACAGGTGCTGATCAACCGGACGACAGGTGCTGATCAACTGGCTGACAGGTGCTAATGAAGCGACTCTCAGGTGCTGATCAACTGGCTGACAGGTGCTAATCAAGTGGCTGATAGGCCCTGATCAATCTGCTGACAGGTGCTGATCAACTGGCTGACAGGTGCTGATCAAGCAGCTGATACTCGCTGCTCAAGCTGCTGACAGGTGCTGATCATCTGGCTGACAGGTGCTAATCAAGCGGCTGATAGGCGATGATCAAGGTGCTGACAGGTGCTGTTCAACTGGCTGAAAGGTGCCAAACAGGCAGCTCATAAGCGCTGATTGCGCAGCTGAGAATGCAATGTTCAAGCAGCTGACAGACACTGATCAATCTGTAGGCAGGTACTGATCAACTGGCTGACAAGTGCTAATCAAGTAGCTGATAGGCGATGATCAAGCTGCTGACAGGTTCTGATCAAGAGGCTGACAGGTGCTGATCAACTGGCTGACAGGTGCTCATCACAGGACTGATAGGAGATGATCAAGGTGCTGACAGGTGCTGTTCAACTGGCTGACAGGTGCTAATGAAGTGGCTGACAGGTGCTGATCAACTAGCTGACAGGTGCTAATCAAGTGGCTAATAGGCCCTGATCAAGCTGCTGACAGGTGATTTTCAGGCGGCTGACTGGTGCTTATCGCGCGGCTGCATTGGTCCTTATCAATCGGCTGAATGGTCAGTGGTCAAGCAGCTGACAGGCGCAAATCAAGCGGCTGACAGGTGCTGATAAAGTCGTTGACAGGTGCTGATCAAGCGACTGATAGTCGCTGATAAAGTGGCTGACAGGACTTCTCAAGTGTCTGTCAGGAGCACATCGCACGGCTGAGAAGGCGCTGGTCATGGGGCTGAGTAGGCACAGATCAAGAGGCTGAGGCGCTGATCGTGCGGCTGAGTAAATGATCATCGTGTGGCTGATTAGGTGCTGATCAAGTGGCTGACAGGTAGTTGTCAAGCGGCTGATAAGCACTGATCGGGCGGCTGTGTAGGCACTGACTGCGGGGCTCAGTAGGCACAGATCAACTGGCTGAAAGATGCTATTCACGCGCTTGAGTCTTTGCTTTTCAATCGGCTGAGTGAAAAGTGGTCAAGCGCTGATCAAGCTGCTGACAGGTGCATAACAAGCGGCTGATAATTGCTGATCAAGTGGCTGACAGGGGCTAATCAAGCAGCTGATAGGTGCTGATAAAGCTGCTGACAGGTGCTGATTAAGCGGTTGACAGGTTCTGATACAGCGGGTAACAGGTGCTGATAATGTGGCTGACAGTTAATGATCAAGCTGCTTATAGGGGCTGCCCTAGCGCCTGACAGTTGCTGATAAAGTGGCTGACAGGTGCAAATGAAGTGGCTGACAGGTGCTGATCAACTGGCTGACAGGTACTGATCAAGTGGCTGATAGGCCCTGATCAAGCTGCTGACAGGTGCTGATTAAGCGGCTGACAGGGGCTAATCAACTGGCTGACAGGTGCTAATCAAGCGGCTGATAGGCACTGATCAAGCGGCTAACAGGTGCTGATCAACTGGCTGAGAAGTGTTAATTAAGCAGCTGATAGGTGCTCATCAAGCTGCTGAAAGTCGCTGATCAAGCGGCTGACAGGTGCTGATCCAGTGGCTTACAAGTGCTGATCAACTGGCTTAGAGGTGCTGATCTACTGGCTGACAGGTACTTCTCAAGCGGCTGACAGGCACGGACCGGGCGGCTGAGTAGGCGTTCATTGCGGGCCTCAGTAGGCGCAGATCAACTGGGTGAGAGATGCAATTCGCGCGGCTGAGTAGGCACTCTTCAACCTGCAGACAGTTGCTGATCAAGCGGATGACTGACTCTGATAAAGAGGCTGACAGACTATGATCACGTGGCTGTGGAGGGCCTGATTCGTGGCTGAGTAGGTGCTGATCGCACAGCTGAGAAGGCAATGATCCAGCAGCTGACAGGCACTGATGAAGCGGCTGGCAGGTGCTGTTTAATCGGCTTACAGGTGCTGATCAAGCGGCTGACAGTTGCTGATCAACTGGCTGACAATTGCTAATGAAGCGGCTTCCAGGTGTTGATCAACATGCTGACAGGTGCTAATCAGGCAGCTGATAGGTGCTGATAAAGCTGCTGACAGGTGCTGATCAAGCGGTTGACAGGTTCTGATACAGCGGCTAACAGGTGCTGATAATGTGGCTGACAGTTAATGATCAAGCTGATTATAGGGGCTGCCCTAGCGCCTGACAGTTGCTGATAAAGTGGCTGAAAGGTGCAAATGAAGTGGCTGACAGGTGCTGATCAACTGGCTGACAGGTACTGATCAAGTGGCTGATAGGCCCTGATCAAGTTGCTGACAGATGCTTCTCAAGTGGCTGACAGGCGCTTATCGCGTGGATGCGTATGCGTTTATCAATCAGCTGAGTGGGCACTGGTCAAGGGGCTGACAGGCACTGATCTAGTGGTTGTCCAGGCGCTGAATGACCATCAGAGCAGGAAATGATCAAGCCGCTGACAGGCGCTGATCAGCCGCCTGAGGGTGTCTGATCCTGTGGCTGAGTAGGCTATGATTACGCAGCTAAGCGGGCACTGATCAAGCTGTTGAGAGTTGCTGATATATTGGCTGACAGGTGCTGATAATGTGGCTGACAGGTACTGATCAAGCTGCTGACACGCGTTTATCAAGCGGCTGACAGGTGCTGATCAAGTGGCTGACAAGTACTTCTCAAGAGGCTGACAGTCACTGATCGGGCGGCTGAGTAGGTGCTGATCGTGGGGCTCAGTTAGAGCAGATCAACTGGCTGAGAGATGCTATTTGCGCAGCTGAATAGGCACTGTACAAACGGCTGACAGGTGCTGATCAAGCAGCTGACAGACACTGATCTCGCAGCTGATTAAGCACTGATAGCGCAGCTCAGTAAGTGTTGATCAAGCGGTTTACAGGTGCTTGTAAAGCGGCTGACAGGCGCTTATCGCTCGGCCGCGTAGGCGCTTTTCAATCTGCTGAGTGGGCAGTGGTCAAGCGGCTGACTGACACTGATCCAGTGGTTGACCAGGCGCTGAATGACCAGCAGAGCAGGAAATGATCAAGCGCCTGACAGGAGAAGATCAACCGGCTGAGCGTCACTGACCGCGTGGCTGAGTAGGCTCTGTTCATGCAGCAAAGTGGGCGCTGATCTAGCGGTTGACAGGTGATGATCAATAGACTGACAGGTGTTAATCAAGCAGCTGATACGCACTGATCAACCTGCTGACAGGTGCTGATCAAGCGGATGACAGGTGCTGATCAACTGGCTGACAGGTGCTAATGAAGCGACTCTCAGGTGCTGATCAATTGACTGACAGGTGCTAATCAAGTGGCTGGTAGGCCCTGATCAATCTGCTGACAGGTGCTGATCAACTGGGTGACAGGTGCTGATGAAGCAGCTGATACTCACTGCTCAAGGTGCTGACAGGTGCTGATCAACTGGCTGACAGGTGCTAAACAAGCAGCTGATAGGTGCTGATTGCGCAGCTGAGAATGCAATGATCAAGCAGCTGACAGGCACTGATCAATCGGTAGGCAGGTGCTGATCAACTGGCTGACAAGTGCTAATCAAGTAGCTGATAGGCGATGATCAAGCTGCTGACAGGTTCTGATCAAGAGGCTGACAGGTGCTGATCAACTGCCTGACAGGTGCTAATGAAGCGGCTGGCAGGTGCTGATCAATTGGCTGACAGGTGCTGATCAACTAGCTGACAGGTGCTAATCAAGTGGCCTATAGGCCATGATCAAGCTGCTGACAGGTGATTTTCAGGCGGCTGACTGGTGCTTATCGTGCGGCTGCATTGGCGCTTTTCAATCAGCTGAGTGGGCACTGGTCAAGGGGCTGACAGGCACTGATCTAGTGGTCGACCAGGCGCTGAATGACTATCAGAGCAGGAACTGATCAAGCAGCTGACAGGCGCTGATCAGCCAGCTGAGGGTCGCGCATCACGTGGCTGAGTAGGATCTGATCACGCAGAAAATTGGTCGCTATCAAGCAGTTGACAGGTGCTGATAGAGTGGCTGACAGGTGCTGATAATGTGGCTGACAGGTACTGATCATGCGGTTGAGTAGGCGCTGATCACGCAGCTGATTAGGCGATGATAAAGAGGCTGACAGGCGCTGATCATGCGGCTGACAGGTGCTGATAATGTCGTTGACAGATGTTGATCTAGCGGCTGATAATCGCTGATCAAGCGGCTAACAGGCATTAATCAAGCGGCTGAAAGGTGCTGATAAAGTCGTTGGCAGATGCTGATCTAGCGTCTGATGATCGCTGATCAAGCGGCTGACAGTACTTCCCATTCGGCTGTCAGGCACATATCGCACGGCTGAGTAGGCACTGATCGCGGGGCTCAGTAGGCACAGATCATGCGGCTGAGATGATGATCTCATGGCTCAGTAAATACTGATAGCGAAGCTAATTAGGTGTTGATCAAGTGGTTTATAGGTGCTTGTCAAGCAGCTGACAGGTGCTGATTGCGCCGCTCAGTAGGCGCTGATCGAGGGGGTGATTATGCGCTGAACAAGCGTCTGACAGTCTCTGATCAAGCGGCAGACAGACTATGATCACGTGGCTGTGTAGGGGCTGATTCGAGGCTCAGTAGGCATTGATCGCACAGCTGAGAAGGCACTGATCAAGCGCTGACAGGCATTGATTAAGCGGCTGGCAGGCGCTGTTTAAGCGGCTTACAGGTGCTGATCAAGCAGCTGACAGGTGTTGATCAACTGGCTGACAGGTGCTAATCCAGCGGCTGACAGTGGCTGATCAACTGGCTGAGAGTTGCTAATGAAGCGGCTGACAGGTGTTGATCAACATGCTGACAGGTGCTAATCAAGCAGCTGATAGGTGCTGATAAAGCTGCTGACAGGTGCTGAATAAGGGGCTGACAGGTGCTGATCAACTGGCTGACAGGTTCTGATCAAGCGGCTGAGTAGGTGCTGATCGTGCAGCTGATAAGGCGATGATCAAGCAGCTAACTTGCGCTGATCCAGTGTCTTACAGGTTCTGATCAACTGGCTGAGAGGTGCTGATCAACTGGCTGACAGGTGCTAATCAAGCAGCTTACAGGCGCTGATCATGGTGCAGACAGGTGCTGATCAACTGGCTGACTGGAACTGATCAAGCAGCTGATTAGGCGCTGATCATGCAGCTGATTATGTGATGATAAAGTGGCTAACAGGCGCTGATCAAGCGGCTGACAGGTGATGATAAAGTGGTTGACAGGTGCTGATCAAGCGACTGATAGTCGTTGATTAAGTAGCTGTCAGGCGTAGATCACGTGGCTAAGTAGGCGCTGGTCGTGGGGCTGAGTAGGCACAGATCAAGAGGTTGAGGCGATGAACGCGGGGCTGAGTAAATGATCATCGCTTGGCAGATTAGGTGCTGATCAAGAGGCTGACACGCGTTTATCAGGCTGCTGACAGGTGCTGATCAAGTGGCTGACAGGTGCTAATCAAGCTGCTGATAGGCGCACATCAAGCTGCTGACAGGTGCTGATCAAGTGGCTGACAGGTACTTGTCAAGCGGCTGACAAGCACTGATCGGGCGGCTGTGTTGGCACTGACTGCGGGGCTCAGTAGGCACAGATCAACTGGCTGAAAGATGCTATTCACGCGGTTGAGTCTTTGCTTTTCAATCGGCTGAGTGGAAAGTGGTCAAGCGCTGATCAAGCTGCTGACAGGTGCATAACAAGCGGCTGACAATTGCTGATCCAGTGGCTGACAGGGGCTAATCAAGCAGCTGATAGGTGCTGATAAAGCTGCTGACAGGTGCTGATCAAGCGGTTGACAGGTTCTGATACAGCGGCTAACAGGTGCTGATAATGTGGCTGACAGTTAATGATCAAGCTGCTTATAGGTGCTGCCCTAGCGCATGACAGTTGCTGATAAAGTGGCTGACAGGTCCAAATGAAGTGGCTGACAGGTGCTGATCAACTGGCTGACAGGTACTGATCAAGTGGCTGATAGGCCCTGATCAAGCTGCTGACAGGTGCTGATTAAGCGGCTGACAGGGGCTAATCAACTGGCTGACAGGTGCTAATCAAGCGGCTGATAGGCGCTGATCAAGCGGCTAACAGGTGCTGATCAACTGGCTGAGAAGTGTTAATTAAGCAGCTGATAGGTGCTCATCAAGCTGCTGAAAGTCGCTGATCAAGCGGCTGACAGGTGCTGATCCAGTGGCTTACAGGTGCTGATCAACTGGCTTAGAGGTGCTGATCAACTGGCTGACAGGTACTTCTCAAGCGGCTGACAGGCACGGACCGGGCGGCTGAGTAGGCATTCATTGCGGGGCTCAGTAGGCGCAGATCAACTGGGTGAGAGATGCAATTCGCACGGCTGAGTAGGCACTCTTCAACCTGCAGACAGTTGCTGATCAAGCGGATGACTGACTCTGATAAAGAGGCTGACAGACTATGATCACGTGGCTGTGGAGGGCCTGATTCGCGGCTGAGTAGGCGCTGATCGCGCAGCTGAGAAGGCAATGATCCAGCAGCTGACAGGCACTGATGAAGCGGCTGGCAGGTGCTGTTTAATCGGCTTACAGGTGCTGATCAAGCGGCTGACAGTTGCTGATCAACTGGCTGACAATTGCTAATGAAGCGGCTTCCAGGTGTTGATCAACATGCTGACAGGTGCTAATCAGGCAGCTGATAGGTGCTGATAAAGCTGCTGACAGGTGCTGATCAAGCGGTTGACAGGTTCTGATACAGCGGCTAACAGGTGCTGATAATGTGGCTGACAGTTAATGATCAAGCTGATTATAGGGGCTGCCCTAGCGCCTGACAGTTGCTGATAAAGTGGCTGACAGGTGCAAATGAAGTGGCTGACAGGTGCTGATCAACTGGCTGACAGGTACTGTTCAAGTGGCTGATAGCCCCTGATCAAGCTGCTGACAGGTGCTGATTAAGCGGCTGACAGGTGCTGATCAAGCGGTTGGCAGGTTCTGATACAGCGGCTAACAAGTGCTGATAATGTGGCTGACAGTTAATGATCAAGCTGCTTATAGGGGCTGCCCTAGCGCCTGACAGTTGCTGATAAAGTGGCTGAAAGGTGCAAATGAAGTGGCTGACAGGTGCTGATCAACTGGCTGACAGGTACTGATCAAGTGGCTGATAGGCCCTGATCAAGTTGCTGACAGATGCTTCTCAAGTGGCTGACAGGCGCTTATCGCGTGGATGCATATGCATTTATCAATCAGCTGAGTGGGCACTGGTCAAGGGGCTGACAGGCACTGATCTAGTGGTTGTCCAGGCGCTGAATGACCATCAGAGCAGGAAATGATCAAGCCGCTGACAGGCGCTGATCAGCCGCCTGAGGGTGTCTGATCCTGTGGCTGAGTAGGCTATGATTACGCAGCTAAGCGGGCACTGATCAAGCTGTTGAGAGTTGCTGATATATTGGCTGACAGGTGCTGATAATGTGGCTGACAGGTACTGATCAAGCTGCTGACACGCGTTTATCAAGCGGCTGACAGGTGCTGATCAAGTGGCTGACAAGTACTTCTCAAGAGGCTGACAGTCACTGATCGGGCGGCTGAGTAGGTGCTGATCGTGGGGCTCAGTTAGAGCAGATCAACTGGCTGAGAGATGCTATTTGCGCAGCTGAATAGGCACTGTACAAACGGCTGACAGGTTCTGATCAAGCAGCTGACAGACACTGATCTCGCAGCTGATTAAGCACTGATAGCGCAGCTCAGTAAGTGTTGATCAAGCGGTTTACAGGTGCTTGTAAAGCGGCTGACAGGCGCTTATCGCTCGGCCGCGTAGGCACTTTTCAATCTGCTGAGTGGGCAGTGGTCAAGCGGCTGACTGACACTGATCCAGTGGTTGACCAGGCGCTGAATGACCAGCAGAGCAGGAAATGATCAAGCGCCTGACAGGAGAAGATCAACCGGCTGAGCGTCACTGACCGCGTGGCTGAGTAGGCTCTGTTCATGCAGCAAAGTGGGCGCTGATCTAGCGGTTGGCAGGTGATGATCAATAGACTGACAGGTGTTAATCAAGCAGCTGATACGCACTGATCAACCTGCTGACAGGTGCTGATCAAGCGGATGACAGGTGCTGATCAACTGGCTGACAGGTGCTAATGAAGCGACTCTCAGGTGCTGATCAATTGACTGACAGGTGCTAATCAAGTGGCTGGTAGGCCCTGATCAATCTGCTGACAGGTGCTGATCAACTGGGTGACAGGTGCTGATGAAGCAGCTGATACTCACTGCTCAAGGTGCTGACAGGTGCTGATCAACTGGCTGACAGGTGCTAAACAAGCAGCTGATAGGTGCTGATTGCGCAGCTGAGAATGCAATGATCAAGCAGCTGACAGGCACTGATCAATCGGTAGGTAGGTGCTGATCAACTGGCTGACAAGTGCTAATCAAGTAGCTGATAGGCGATGATCAAGCTGCTGACAGGTTCTGATCAAGAGGCTGACAGGTGCTGATCAACTGCCTGACAGGTGCTAATGAATCGGCTGGCAGGTGCTGATCAATTGGCTGACAGGTGCTGATCAACTAGCTGACAGGTGCTAATCAAGTGGCCTATAGGCCATGATCAAGCTGCTGACAGGCGATTTTCAGGCGGCTGACTGGTGCTTATCGTGCGGCTGCATTGGCGCTTTTCAATCAGCTGAGTGGGCACTGGTCAAGGGGCTGACAGGCACTGATCTAGTGGTCGACCGGGCGCTGAATGACTATCAGAGCAGGAACTGATCAAGCAGCTGACAGGCGCTGATCAGCCAGCTGAGGGTCGCGCATCACCTGGCTGTGTAGGATCTGATCACGCAGAAAATTGGTCGCTATCAAGCAGTTGACAGGTGCTGATAGAGTGGCTGACAGGTGCTGATAATGTGGCTGACAGGTACTGATCATGCGGTTGAGTAGGCGCTGATCACGCAGCTGATTAGGCGATGATAAAGAGGCTGACAGGCGCTGATCATGCGGCTGACAGGTGCTGATAATGTCGTTGACAGATGTTGATCTAGCGGCTGATAATCGCTGATCAAGCGGCTAACAGGCATTAATCAAGCGGCTGAAAGGTGCTGATAAAGTCGTTGGCAGATGCTGATCTAGCGTCTGATGATCGCTGATCAAGCGGCTGACAGTACTTCCCATTCGGCTGTCAGGCACATATCGCACGGCTGAGTAGGCACTGATCGCGGGGCTCAGTAGGCACAGATCATGCGGCTGAGACGATGATCTCATGGCTCAGTAAATACTGATAGCGAAGCTAATTAGGTGTTGATCAAGTGGTTTATAGGTGCTTGTCAAGCAGCTGACAGGTGCTGATTGCGCCGCTCAGTAGGCGCTGATCGAGGGGGTGATTATGCGCTGAACAAGCGTCTGACAGTCTCTGATCAAGCGGCAGACAGACTATGATCACGTGGCTGTGTAGGGGCTGATTCGAGGCTCAGTAGGCATTGATCGCACAGCTGAGAAGGCACTGATCAAGCGCTGACAGGCATTGATTAAGCGGCTGGCAGGCGCTGTTTAAGCGGCTTACCGGTGCTGATCAAGCAGCTGACAGGTGTTGATCAACTGGCTGACAGGTGCTAATCCAGCGGCTGACAGTGGCTGATCAACTGGCTGAGAGTTGCTAATGAAGCGGCTGACAGGTGTTGATCAACATGCTGACAGGTGCTAATCAAGCAGCTGATAGGTGCTGATAAAGCTGCTGACTGGTGCTGAATAAGGGGCTGACAGGTGCTGATCAACTGGCTGACAGGTTCTGATCAAGCGGCTGAGTAGGTGCTGATCGTGCAGCTGATAAGGCGATGATCAAGCAGCTAACTTGCGCTGATCCAGTGTCTTACAGGTTCTGATCAACTGGCTGAGAGTTGCTGATCACCTGGCTGACAGGTGCTAATCAAGCAGCTTACAGGTGCTGATCCAGTGGATAACAGGTGCTGATCAACTGGCTGAAAGGTACTTCTCAAGCGGTTGACAGGCACTGATCGGGCGGCAGAGTAGGTGCTGATTGCGGGCCTCAGTAGGCGCAGATCATCTGGCTGAGAGATGCATTTCGCGCAGCTGAGTAGGCATTCTTCAACCTGCTGACAGGTGCTGATCAATCGGATCATCTACTCTGATAAAGAGGCTGACAGACAATGATCACGCGGCTGTGTATGGGCTTATTCGTGGCTGAGTAGGCGCTGATCGCGCAGCTGAGAAGGCAATGATCAAGCAGCTGACAGGCACTGATGAAGTGGCTGACAGGCGCTGTTTAAGTGGCTTTCAGGTGCTGATCAAGCAGCTGACAGGTGCTGATCAACTGGCTGACAGGTGCTAATGAAGCGACTCTCAGGTGCTGATCAACTGGCTGACATGTGCTAATCAAGTGGCTGATAGGCCCTGATCAATCTGCTGACAGGTGCTGATCAACTGGCTGACAGGTGCTGATCAAGCAGCTGATACTCGCTGCTCAAGCTGCTGACAGTTGCTGATCATCTGGCTGACAGTTGCTAATCAAGCGGATGATAGGCGATGATCAAGGGGCTGACAGGTGCTGATCAACTGGCTGACAGGTGCTAAAGCAATAGCTGAAGGGTGCTGACTGTGCAGCTGAAAATGCAATGATCAAGCTGCTGACACGTTCTGATTAAGAGGCTGACAGGTGCTAATCACACGGCTGATAGGCGATGATCAAGGTGCAGACAGGTGCTGATCAATTGGCTGACAGGTGCTAAACAAGCAGCTGATAGGTGCTGATTGCGCAGCTGAGAATGCAATGATCAAGCAGCTGACAGGCACTGATCAATCGGTAGGCAGGTGCTGATCAACTGGCGGACAAGTGCTAATCAAGTAGCTGATAGGCGATGATCAATCTGCTGACAGGCTCTGATCAAGAGGCTGACAGGTGCTAATCACACGGCTGATAGGCGATGATCAAGGTGCTGACAGGTGCTGTTCAACTGGCTTACAGGTGCTAATCAAGTGGCTAATAGGCGCTGATCAAGCTGCTGACAGGTGATTTTCAGGCGGCTGACTGGTGCTTATCGCGCGGCTGCATTGGCGCTTTTCAATCGGCTGAGTGGGCAGTGTTCAAGCAGCTGACAGGCACTAATCAAGCGGCTGACAGGTGCTGATAAAGTCGTTGACAGGTGCTGATCAAGCGACTGATAGTCGCTGATAAAGTGGCTGACAGTACTTCTCAAGTGTCTGTCAGGCGCACCTCGCACGGCTGAGTAGGCGCTGATCGCGGGGCTGAGTAGACACAGATCAAGCGGCTGAGGCGATGATCGTGCGGCTGAGTAAATAATGATCGCTTGGCTGATTAGGTGCTGGTCAAGTGGCTGCCAGGTACTTCACAAGCGGCTGACTGGCACTGATCAAGTGGATGACCAGGAGCTGAATGACCACCAGAGCAGGAAATGATCAAGCGGCTGACTGGTGCTGATCAACTGCCTGACAGGTTCTGATCAAGCGGCTGAGTAGGCGCTGATCGTGAAACTGATAAGGCGATGATCAAGCGGCTGATAGTCGTTGATCAAGTGGCTGTCAGGCACAGATCGCATGGCTGAGTAGGCGCTGGTCATGGGGCTGAGTAGGCACAGATCAAGAGGCTGAGGCGATGATCGCGCGGCTGAGTAAATGATCATCGTGTGGCAGATTAGGTGCTGATCAAGAGGCTGACAGGTACTTGTCAAGCGGCTGACAAGCACTGATCAGGCGGCTGTGTAGGCACTGACTGCGGGGCTCAGTAGGCATAGATCAACTGGCTGAAAGATGCTATTCGCGTGGCTGAGTCGGTGCTTTTCAATCGGCTGAGGAAAGTGGTCAAGCGCTGATCAAGCTGCTGACAGGTGCTTAACAAGCAGCTGACAATTGCTGATCAACTGGCTGACAGGGGCTAATCAAGCCACTGATAGGCGCTGATCAAGCGGCTGACAGGTGCTGTTCAACTGGCTGACAGGTGCTAATCAAGCGGCTGACATGCGCACATCAAGCTGCTGACAGGTGCTGATCAAGTGGCTGACAGGTACTTGTCAAGCGGCTGACAAGCACTGATCGGGCGGCTGTGTAGGCACTGACTGCGGGGATCAGTAGGCACAGATCAACTGGCTGAAAGATGCTATTCAGGCGGTTGAGTCTTTGCTTTTCAATCGGCTGAGTGGAAAGTGGTCAAGCGCTTATCAAGCTGCTGACATGTGCATAACAAGCGGCTGACAATTGCTGATCAAGTGGCTGACAGGGGCTAATCAAGCAGCTGATAGGTGCTGATAAAGCTGCAGACAGGTGCTGATCAAGCGGTTGACAGGTTCTGATACAGCGGCTAACACGTGCTGATAATGTGGCTGACAGTTAATGATCAAGCTGCTTCTAGGGGCTGCCCTAGCGCCTGACAGTTGCTGATAAAGTGGCTGACAGGTGCAAATGAAGTGGCTGACAGGTGCTGATCAACTGGCTGACAGGTACTGATCAAGTTGCTGACAGATGATTCTCAAGTGGCTGACAGGCACTTATCGCGTGGATGCGTATGCGTTTATCAATCAGCTGAGTGGGCACTGGTCAAGGGGCTGACAGGCACTGATCTAGTGGTGGACCAGGCGCTGAATGACCATCAGAGCAGGAAATGATCAAGCCGCTGACAGGCGCTGATCAGCCCGCTGAGGGTCACTGATCCTGTGGCGGAGTAGGCTCTGATTACGCAGCTAAGCGGGCACTGATCAAGCTGTTGAGAGTTGCTGATATATTGGCTGACAGGTGCTGATAAAGTGGCTGACAGGTACTGAACAAGCTGCTGACACGCGTTTATCAAGCGGCTGACAGGTGCTGATCAAGTGGCTGACAGGTACTTCTCAAGAGGCTGACAGTCACTGATCGGGCGGCTGAGTAGGCGCTGATCGTGGGGCTCAGTAGGAGCAGATCAACTGGCTGAGAGATGCTATTTGCGCGGCTGAATAGGCACTGTTCAACCGGCTGACAGGTGCTGATCAAGCAGCTGACAGACACTGATCTCGCGGCTGATTAAGCACTGATAGCGCAGCTCAGTAAGTGTTGATCAAGCGGTTTACAGGTGCTTGTAAAGCGGCTGACAGGCGCTTATCGCTCGGCTGCGTAGGCGCTTCTCAATCTGCTGAGTGGGCAGTGGTCAAGCGGCTGACTGACACTGATCCCGTGGTTGACCAGGCGCTGAATGACCAGCAGAGCAGGAAATGATCAAGCGCCTGACAGGCGAAGATCAACCGGCTGAGCGTCACTTACCGCGTGGCTGAGTAGGCTCTGTTCATGCAGCAAAGTGGGTGCTGATCTAGCGGTTGACAGGTGATGATCAATAGAATGACAGGTGTTAATCAAGCAGCTGATACGCACTGATCAACCTGCTGACAGGTGCTGATCAACCGGATGACAGGTGCTGATCAACTGGCTGACAGGTGCTAATCAAGTGGCTGATAGGCCCTGATCAATCTGCTGACAGGTGCTGATCAACTGTCTGACAGGTGCTGATCAAGCAGCTGATACTCGCTGCTCAAGCTGCTGACAGGTGCTGATCATCTGGCTGACAGGTGCTAATCAAGCGGCTGATAGGCGATGATCAAGGTGCTGACAGGTGCTGATCAACTGGCTGACAGGTGCTAAACAAGCAGCTGATAGGTGCTGATTGCGCAGCTGAGAATGCAATGATCAAGCAGCTGACAGGCACTGATCAATTGGTAGGCAGGTGCTGATCAACTGGCTGACAAGTGCTAATCAAGTAGCTGATAGGCGATGATCAAGCTGCTGACAGGTTCTGATCAAGAGGCTGACAGGTGCTGATCAACTGGCTGACAGGTGCTAATCACACGGCTGATAGGCGATGATCAAGGGGCTGACAGGTGCTGTTCAACTGGCTGACAGGTGCTAATGAAGCGGCTGACAGGTGCTGATCAATTGGCTGACAGGTGCTGATCAACTAGCTGACAGGTGCTAATCAAGTGGCTAATAGGGCCTGATCAAGCTGCTGACAGGTGATTTTCAGGCGGCTGACTGGTGCTTATCGCGCGGCTGCATTGGCGCTTTTCAATCGGCTGAGTGGGCAGTGGTCAAGCAGCTGACAGGCACTAATCAAGCGGCTGACAGGTGCTGATAAAGTCGTTGACAGGTGCTGATCAAGCGACTGAGAGTCGCTGATAAAGTGGCTGACAGTACTTCTCAAGTGTCTGTCAGGCGCACCTCGCACGGCTGAGTAGGCGCTGATCGCGGGGCTGAGTAGACACAGATCAAGCGGCTGAGGCGATGATCGTGCGGCTGAGTAAATGATGATCGCGTGGCTGATTAGGTGCTGGTCAAGTGGCTGCCAGGTACTTCTCAAGCGGCTGACAGGCACTGATCAAGTGGATGACCAGGAGCTGAATGACCAGCAGAGCAGGAAATGATCAAGCGGCTGACTGGTGCTGTCCCAGAGGCTTAAAGGTGCTGGTCAACTTGCTGAGAGGTGTTGATCAACTGGCTGACAGTTGCTAATGAAGGGGCTGTCAGGTGTTGATCAACATGCTGACAGGTGCTAAACAAGCAGCTGATAGGTGCTGATAAAGCTGCTGAAAGGTCCTGATCTAGCGGCTGACAGGTGTCGATCAACTGGATGACAGGTACTATTCAAGTGGCAGATTGGCCCTGATCAAGCTTCTGACAGGTGCTTGTCAAGCGGCTGAGAGGCACTTATCGCACGGCTGTGTATGCGCTTTTCAATCAGCTGAGTGGGCACTGGTCAAGTGGCTGACAGGGACTGAAGTGGTTGACCAGGCGTTGAATGACCAGCAGGGCAGGAAATGATCAAGCAGCTGACAGGTGCTGATCAACAGGCTGAGGGTCACGGATCACGTGGCTGAGTAGGATCTGATCACGCAGCAAAGTGGTCGCTGATCAAGCAGTTGACAGGTGCTGATATAGTGGCTGACAGGTGCTGATAAAGTGGCTGACAGGTACTGATCAAGCGGTTGAGTAGGCGCTGATCGCGCATCTGATTAGGCGATGATAAAGCGGCTGACAGGCGCTGATCAAGCGGCTGACAGGTGATGATAAAGTGGTTGAAAGGTGCTGATCAAGCGGCTGATAGTCGTTGATCAAGTGGATGTCAGGCACAGATCGCATGACTGAGTAGGCGCTGGTCGTGGCGCTGAGTAGGCACAGATCAAAAGGCTGAGTCAATGATCACGCGGCTAAGTAAATGATCATCGCTTGGCAGATTAGGTGCTGATCAAGAGGCTGAGAGGCATTTATCAAGCTGCTGACAGGTGCTGATCAAGAGGCTGACAGGTGCTGATCAAGCAGCTGATAGGTGCTGATAAAGCTGCTGACATGTGCTGATCAAGCGGCTGACAGGTGCTGATCCAGCAGCTGATAGGTGCTGATAAAGCTGCTGACAGGTGCTGATCAAGCGGCTGACAGGTGCTGATCAACTGGCTGAAAGCTTCTGATCAAGCAGCTGAGAAGGCGCTGATCATGAATCTGATAAGGCGATGATCAAGCGGCTAACAGGCGCTGATCCAGTGACTTACAGGTGCTGATCAACTGGCTGAGAGGTGCTGATCAACTGGCTGACAGGTGCTGGTCAACTGGCTGACTGGTACAAATCAAGCGGCTGAGTAGGCGCTGATCATGCAGCTGATTATGTGATGATAAAGCGGGTAACAGGCACTGATCCAGCAGCTGAAAGGTGATGATAAAATGTTTGACAGGTGCTGATCAAGCGGTTGACAGGTTCTGATACAGCGGCTAACAGGTGCTGATAATGTGGCTGACATTTAATGATCAAGCTGCTTATAGGGGCTACCCTAGCGCCTGACCGTTGCTGATAAAGTGGCTGACAGGTGCAAATGAAGTGTCTGACAGGTGCTGATCAACTGGCTGACAGGTACTGATCAAGTGGCTGATAGGCCCTGATCAAGCTGCTGACAGGTCCTGATTAAGCTGCTGACAGGTGCTAATCAACTGGCTGACAGGTGCTAATCAAGCGGCTGATAGGCGCTGATCAAGCGGCTAACAGGTGCTGATCAACCGGCTGAGAAGTGTTAATTAAGCAGCTGATAAGTGCTGATCAAGCTGCTGAAAGTTGCTGATCAAGCGGCTGACAGGTGCTGATCCAGTGGCTTACAGGTGCTGATCAACTGGCTTAGAGGTGCTGATCAACTGGCTGACAGGTACTTCTCAAGCGGCTGACAGGCACGGACCGGGCGGCTGAGTAGGCGTTCATTGCGGGGCTCAGTAGGCGCAGATCAACTGGGTGAGAGATGCAATTCGCGCGGCTGAGTAGGCACTCTTCAACCTGCAGACAGTTGCTGATCAAGCGGATGACTGACTCTGATAAAGAGGCTGACAGACTATGATCACCCGGCTGTGGAGGGGCTGATTCGTGGCTGAGTAGGCTCTGATCGCGCAGCTGAGAAGGCAATGATCCAGCAGCTGACAGGCACTGATGAAGCGGCTGGCAGGTGCTGTTTAATAGGCTTACAGGTCCTGATAAAGAGGCTGACAGGTGCTGATCAACTGGCTGAAAGGTGCTAATCAAGAGGCTGACAGTTGCTGATCAACTGGCTTACAGTTGCTAATGAAGCGGCTGACAGGTGTTGATCAACATGCTGACAGGTGCTAATCAAGCAGCTGATACGTGCTGATAAAGCTGCTGACAGGTGCTGATCAAGAGGTTGACAGGTTCTGATACAGCGGCTAACAGGTGCTGATAATGTGGCTGACAGTTAATGATCAAGCTGCTTATAGGGGCTGCCCTAGCGCCTGACAGTTGCTGATAAAGTGCCTGACAGGTGCAAATGAAGTGGCTGACAGGTGCTGATCAACTGGCTGACAGGTACTGATCAAGCTGCTGACAGATGCTTCTCAAGTGGCTGACAGGCGCTTATCGTGTGGATGCGTATGCGTTTACCAATCAGCTGAGTGGGCACTGGTCAAGGGGCTGACAGGCACTGATCTAGTGGTGGACCAGGCGCTGAATGACCATCAGAGCAGGAAATGATCAAGCGGCTGACAGGCGCTGATCAGCCCGCTGAGGGTCACTGATCCTGTGGCTGAGTAGGCTCTGATTACGCAGCTAAGCGGGCACTGATCAAGCTGTTGAGAGTTGCTGATATATTGGCTGAAAG
This sequence comes from Bubalus kerabau, assembly GCF_029407905.1. Taxonomy (NCBI): domain Eukaryota; kingdom Metazoa; phylum Chordata; class Mammalia; order Artiodactyla; family Bovidae; genus Bubalus; species Bubalus kerabau. The sequence goes on from NW_026577879.1 coordinate 5,112,739, forward strand.
GTGCTGATCAAGTGGCTGACAGGTACTGATCAAGCTTCTGACACGCGTTTATCAAGCGGCTGACAGGTGCTGATCAAGTGGCTGACAGGTACTTCTCAAGAGGCTGACAGTCACTGATCTGGCGGCTGAGTAAGCGCTGATCGTGGGGCTCAGTAGGAGCACATCAACTGGCTGAGAGATACTATTTGTGCGGCTGAATAGGCACTGTTCAACCGGCTGACAGGTGCTGATCAAGCAGCTGACAGACACTGATCTCGCGGCTGATTAAGCACTGATAGCGCAGCTCAGTAAGTGTTGATCAAGCTGTTTACAGGTGCTTGTAAAGCGGCTGACAGGCGCTTATCGCTCGGCTGCGTAGGCGCTTTTCAATCTGCTGAGTGGGCAGTGGTCAAGCGGCTGACTGACACTGATCCAGTGGTTGACCAGGCGCTGAATGACAAGCAGAGCAGGAAATGATCAAGCGCCTGACAGGAGAAGATCAACCGGCTGAGCGTCACTGACCGCATGTCTGAGTAGTCTCTGTTCATGCAGCAAAGAGGGTGCTGATCTAGCGGTTGACAGGTGATGATCAATAGACAGACAGGTGTTAATCGAGCAGCTGATACGCACTGATCAACCTGCTGACAGGTGCTGATCAAGCGGATGACAGGTGCTGATCAACTGGCTGACAGGTGGTAATGAAGCGACTCTCAGGTGCTGATCAACTGGCTGACAGGTGCTGATCAAGCAGCTGATACTCGCTGCTAAAGCTGCTGACAGGTGCTGATCATCTCGCTGACAGGTGCTAATCAAGCAGTTGATAGGCGATGATCAAGCTGCTGACAGGTTCTGATCAAGAGGCTGACAGGTGCTAATCAAGCAGCTGATAGGCGCTGATCAAGCGGCTCTCAGGTGCTGATCAACTGGCTGAGAAGTGTTAATTAAGCAGCTGATAGGCGCTGATCAAGCTGCTGAAAGGTGCTGATCAAGCGCCTGAGAGGTGCTGATCCAATGGCTAACAGATGGAGATCAACTGGCTGAGAGGTGCTGATCAACTGGCTGACAGGTTCTGATCAAGTGGCTGATAGGCCCTGATCAAGTTGCTGACAGATGCTTCTGAAGTGGCTGACAGGCACTTATCGCGTGGATGCGTATGCATTTATCAATCAGCTGAGTGGGCACTGGTCAAGGGGAATGACAGGCACTGATCTAGTGGTTTTCCAGGCGCTGAATGACCATCAGAGCAGGAAATGATCAAGCCGCTGACAGGCGCTGATCAGCCGCCTGAGGGTCACTGATCCTGTGGCTGAGTAGGCTCTGATTACGCAGCTAAGCGGGCACTGATCAAGCTGTTGAGAGTTGCTGATATATTGGCTGACAGGTGCTGATCAAGTGGCTGACAGGTACTTCTCTAGAGGCTGACACGCGTTTATCAAGCGGCTGACAGGTGCTGATCAACTGGCTGACAGGTGCTAATCAAGCGGCTGACAGCCCCTGATCAACTGGCTGACAGTTGCTAATGAAGCGGCTGACGGGTGTTGATCAACATGCTGTCAGGTGCTAATCAAGCAGCTGATAGGTGCTGATAAAGCTGCTGAAAGGTCCTGATCAAGCGGCTGACAGGTGCCGATCACCTGGCTGACAGGTACTATTCAAGTGGCTGATAGGCCCTGATCAAGCTTCTGAAAGGTGCTTGTCAAGCGGCTGAGAGGCACTTATTTCGTGGCTGCATAGGCACTTTTCAATCAGCTGAGTGAGCACTGGTCAAGTGGCTGACAGGCACTGATGAAGTGGTTGAGCAGGCGCTGAATGACCAGCAGAGCAGGAAATGATCAAGCGGCTGACAGGCGCTGATCAACCGGCTGAGAGTCACTGATCACGTGGCTGAGTAGGCTCTGATTACGCAGCTAAGCGGGCACAGATCAAGCTGTTGAGAGTTGCTGATATATTGGGTGACAGGTGCTGATAAAGTGGCTGACAGGTACTGATCAAGCTGCTGACATGCGTTTATCAAGCGGCTGACATGTGCTGATCAAGTGGCTGACAAGTACTTCTCAAGAGGCTGACAGTCACTGATCGGGCGGCTGAGTAGGCGCTGATCATGGGGCTCAGTAGGAGCAGATCAACTGGCTGAGAGATGCTATTTGCGCGGCTGAATAGGCACTGTTCAACCGGCTGACAGGTACTGATCAAGCTGCTGACACACGTTTAACAAGCGGCTGACAGGTGCTGATCAAGTGGCTGACAGTACTTCTCAAGTGTCTGTCAGGCGCACATCGCACGGCTGAGTAGGCGCTGATCGCGGGGCTGAGTAGACACAGATCAAGCGGCTGAGGCGATGATTGTGCGGCTGAGTAAATGATGATCACGTGGCTGATTAGGTGCTGGTCAAGAGGCTGACATGCGTTTATCAAGCTGCTGACAGGTGCTGATCAACTGGCTGAATGGTACTGATCAAGCGGCTGAGTAGGCGCTGAACATGCAGCTGGTTAGACGATGATAAAGTGTCTAACAGGCGCTGATCAAGCGGCTGATAGGTGCTCATCAAGCGGCTGACAGTTGCTGATCAAGCGGCTGATAGGCGCTCATCAAGCGGCTGACAGGTGCTGATCAACTGGCTGGCAGGTGCTAATCCAGCGGCTTACAGTGGCTAATCAACTGGCTGAGAGATGCTAATGAAGCAGCTGACAGGTGTTGATCAACATGCTGACAGGTGCTAATCAAGCAGATGATAGGTGCTGATAAAGCTGCTGACAGGTGCTGATCAAGCTGTTGTCAGGGCTAATCAACTGGCTGACAGGTGCTAATCAAGCAGCTGATAGGCGATGATCAAGTGGCTAACAGGTGCTGAACAACTGGCTGAGAAGTGTTAATTAAGCAGATGATAGGCACTGATCAAGCTGCTGAAAGGTGCTGATCAAGGGACTGACAGGTGCTGATCCAGTGGCTTACAGGTGGTGATCAACTGGCTGAGAGGTGCTGATCCACTGGCTGACAGGTACTGCTCAAGTGGCTGACAAGCACTGATCGGGTGGCTGTGTAGGTACTGACTGCGAGGCTCCGTAGGCACAGATCAACTGGCCAAAAGATGCTATTCACGCGGCTGAGTCGGTGCTTTTCAATCGGCTGAGTGGAAAGTGGTCAAGCGCTGATAAAGCTGCTGACAGGTGCTTAACATGTGGCTGACAATTGCTGATCAACTGGCTGACAGGGGCTAATCTAGCCACTGATAGGCGCTGATCAAGCGGCTGAGAGCTGCTGGTCAAGTGGCTGACAGGTGCTAATCAAGCGGCTGATAGGCGCTCATCAAGCGGATGACAGGTGCTGATCAAGCGGCTGATAGGCCCTGATCAAGCTTCTGACAGGTGCTTGTCAAGCGGCTGAGAGGCACTTATCGCGCGGCTGTGTAGGCACTTTTCAATCAGCTGAGTGGGCACTGGTCAAGTGGCTGATAGGCACTGATGAAG